>NC_143550.1:180593684-180903947 GCF_054136105.1 Typopeltis vanoorti | reverse complement strand
GGAATCTTATGGTAATAATATTACTACTAATAATATTGGCCCAGAAGACCAGATTTGACCAGAAATGCCAAATATGGAATTATAAAATTTTACAGTGTGAATTTAAAATTTTCTAATTGTACAGTTACTGCACAAATCTTCAGGTCTGGCCAGATGGTTGAATTCTAGATGTATTAGAATAGAGCTCTCATTGTACCCAAAAGATAAATAAAAGTAAATGTGAGAATTACAGAGGAATTTCTATACTAAGTGTTCCTGGTATGATTTATGCAAGCATATTGATAAATGACAAAGAAAGATTGTAGAATGGAAACTTGAAGAATAAGCTGGATTCATGCCAAATAGAAGTTTTCAGAATCAGATTTTCACTTTAAGACATATAGTTGAGAAATCAGGGGTAAATATAGATTCTTATTTGCATTTTGTAGTTCTGGGAAAGGCATGTAGTGAGAAAAGCTGGTAATTATATGGCTGCATTATATGGTGGAATATTATATCGAGCAGTATAATGTCTATTCTTTCTTTCATAGTTACAGGATAGTCAGCATTCATGTGTAGAATTTATGGAGAAAGAAACACACATATTAGAGCAATTATTTTACTTACAAATAAGAAAAATAACACTCAATGTTTTAACCTCAATATCAAGGTCATCAGCAGTATTACATATATATGAACAAAACACAAGCTACATCACAATAAGTAAGCTATGGTATAACTGTTTTGTTAACCGTTTACACTAGCTTGACCTCTGGTGAGGAAAAAGAAAGAGGAAAAGAATCAAATTTTAAAATTAAAAAAAAAAAGAATAACATAAAAAATAAATATTATATATATATATATAATAATTTTTTTTATATAATCCAATAAAAGGTTACATGCAGAACTACAAAGCAGGAAATTATGACCAACTGAGGAGTATACTGAGTTCAGTGGAATGGGTTGGTTGCTGGATGGAAAGAATATCTACAGTGCATGGGAAGCATTTAAATAATACTTAAATGATGCGATATCAGAATGTGTTCCGAGAGTTCGAAGAATAAATAGAGTAAGAGTCAAATGGATGTGTTATCTTATTAAGCAAGAGATTCGTAAGAAAAGGACGATGTGGAAGGAATACCGTTCACATAATGATGATGTCTGTTATGAATGTTATAAGCAGCAGGCTAGAATAGTCACAACTGATTATGAAAAGAAACTGGCTCTGCGTGCTAAAGACAACTCACAAGAATTCTATCGATATGCTGCAAGTAAAAGAAAGAATGAATATGAAAGAATAACTCTTCTAAATCCAGATGGCGTGAGGGTTACAGATGCAGAAGAGGTTGTTCAGTTAATGAGTGCTTATTTCGTTAAAAGCTATCAACCTGGCAAATGCAACATTGAGCTCACTGTTGCCTCTTCACTAGATGAAGAAATGCAAGTGTGTGAGGCCGAGGTATTAGAGCTGTTGCACAAACTGAATAAGAATTCAGCAACAAGGACTGATGGAATATCAGCATGTGTGCTAAAAGAGTGTTCAGCTGAACTGGCCATTCCTTTGTCCAGGATGTTTAATATGAGTCTCAGAACAGGGAAGATTCCGCAGGAATGGAAGGAATGTATGGTAATTCCATTGCACACGGGTGGTGCAAAGACTGATGTATCCAACTATTGACCAATTAGTATCTCAGGAGTGGTGGTGAAGATTTTGGAAAAATTGGTTAGGGCGTACATTCAGAAATGGATTGACAGTGAATATCTACTTTGCAATGAACAACATGGGTTTACCAAGGGAAGGTCATGTTTTAGCAACTTGCACACATTCTATAACAATGTTACCATTGACCTAGACAAGGGGAAATGGATATACCATGATACTTTTGGATTTTGTTAAGGCTTTTGACAGAATACAGCATGGCAGACTGCTGCATAAATTGGAGAAATTGGGTTTGGGTTATACAATATTAGCATGGACAAGAGAATGGCTGACTGATAGATATCAAAAAGTGGTATACGGGGATCTGAGTCTGCATGGTTTAAGGTAACAAGTGGTGTACCACAAGGGTCGGTCGGTGCTTGGTCTACTGTTATTCAATCTGTACATTCATGATATTGGGAAGGATTTGAAAAGCAACATACAGTTATTTGCTGATGATGCAAAGGTAGGTAGCGTAATCAGGAATGTTGCTGATATGCAGTCTTTGCAGAATGATTTGAATAGGCTGGAATTGTGAACATGGGAAAATGGGTGTCAGTTCAATGTCAGTAAATGCATGCACTTTTACATGATTAGATATCCAGTGTCATATTATATTGGTGGGATAATGCTAGAAAAGCCTGATGAGGCTGGGGATCTTGGAGTGTTAGTAGATAGCAAGTCGAAGTTCAGGGGGCCATGAAGCAAAGATTGCAATGCTGAAACGAATGTTCACATGTTAAGATAAGGATGTTATTTTGCCTCTTTACAAGGCCTTGATAAGACCTCACCTGGACTATTGTGCGCAGGTCTGGTCTCCTGGTTTCCGTTGTGATTCTGATATATTGGAGAGAGTCCAAAGGAGAGCATTAAAAATGATATCAGGATTGTGGAATACTGATTATGAAGACAGATTGAGAATTTGTAGACTGTAGACACTAGCAAACAGGAGAAAGAGGGGTGATATAATTGAGACTTACAAACTTCTGAAAGGGTCATACAGGATTTCAATTGATGGAATTTTTCAATTTATGGAGGGTGGGGAAAGGACGAGAGGGCATCCTTGGAAGCTGAGAATGAAGGCTGCAAAGAAGGGTGTGAGGGCTGGATTTTTCTCTCAGAGGGTGGTACATGATTGGAATTAATTGCCATTGGATATTGTGAGTGCAAACAGTGTGAATGAATTCAAGAATAAGTATGTGACCTCCCTCGATGAGTATCTGACTTCCTGGAGGTCTTTCTTAATAATAATAATAATAAAATGAAAATGGTATAAATTTTATTAAAAATAGTACTACATCAATTACAGCTATACAGTCTGATTATTCTTCATCATCATCATCAAATTCCTGCCATGTACCCTCAAGGGGTGTACAGGATATGATAGAACTACATGAAAAAAAATTACATCATTACTAACTTCCTATCTACAATTTTCCTCCAAATCAGTCGGTTACTTGTCAAGACTCCAACATTTTCTGATCTTATATTTCTATTGTCTAAGGCACTTTGTACCATATCAATCCACCTATATCTTGGTCTTCCTCTGGGTCGTTTTGCTGCCAAACCTGGCAGAGAATACTTGTTTTGCTAATCTTTCTTCACCCATTCTGTTTAAGTGACCATACCACCTGAGATTAGCTCTGCTAACGCATTCCTGGATGTTGACAATGTGAAGTTCTTTCCTAATATCCTCGTTTTTAATATGATATTGCCATTGATGCCATCTGTTCATCCCTATAATCTTTCTCAGGACTCTCATATCTGCGGTCTCTAGTCTTTGGTCAAGTGTTTTACTTCTGACTCAGCTCTCAGATCCATAAGTTAAAACTGGTTTGAACACTGTCTTCTATACAGCTAATTTAGTGTTCTTCCGACTAATTTCTCTCTTATTCCATATGAATTTATTCAATTGACTTCCCACCATACCAGCTTTACTGATTCTGTTGTCTATTTCTATATTTAATTTACCATCTTCACTAAAAATCGTGCCTAAGTAGCTGAAATGTTTTACTTGTTCCACAGGTTCTCCATTCACAACACAGTTGACATTTTCAATGATTCTGCCTATTTTCAATGTCTTTGTCTTTTTATTGCTGACCTTCATACCATATCTATTACAACAGTTATTCAATTTAGTCAGAGAATCTTGCAGACTTGTAGCAGATTTATTTAGAAGTATAACATCATCTGCATAAAGCAAAGAGCTGACATTAACATCTCCAATTTTGATATCATGTGTAATGCCACTTTCCTTCATAATGTGATCCATATAGATAATGAATAACACAGGGGATAATGTACATCCTTGTCTCACACCAGATTTAACATAAAACCATCTTCCTGTACTTCCTTCAATTCTAACTGCAGACTTATAACTCAAATACAGACTAAGTATTACTTGATATAATGCCCCATTGACACCATATAACTGTAGCGTATTTAATAGCTTCTCTCTTGGTACCTTGTCATATGCCTTTTCCAAATCAACAAAACTTAAATACAGTTCTTTGTTATATTCCCATGCTTTCTCAACTATTTGTCATAAAGTGAAGATCTGATCCTGACAGCCTCTATTTGGCCTGAATCCAGCTTGTTCTTCACCAAGCTTTTCTTCCACAATTCTTCTCAACCGTTTCTCAAGTATACTTGCATAGATCTTGCCAGGAACACTCAGTAGGGAAATACCTCTGTAATTCTAACATTCAGTTTTATTTTCCTTTTTATATATGGGTATTATGAGAGCTCTACTCCAATCATCGGGAATTCGTCCATCTGTCCAGGCTTTCTGAACTATGCAGTGCAGCCACTGTAAGACTTTTATACCACCATACTTCAGCATTTCTGGTCGAATATCATCTACTCCTGCTGCCTTTCCACATTTCAAACTTTTGATGCCTTTTTCTACTTCAAGTTTGGATATTCCTGACTGCATGCCTGTTCAGTGTTTTTTACCACTGTGCTGTCATCACTACTTGTTTCATTTAGCAGTTTTTCAAAGTAATTACTCCATACTTCACGGATATTTTTTTCTCCCGTTTTCATGTCACCTTTATCATCTCTAACTCCTTTTACAGCACTCTTTCCTCCATTCCTAAGCTTCTTTAACAACCTCCAGAATATTTTGCCACCTTCTTGATATTTATTTTCTATATTCTTGCCGAAGTCCTCCCATGACTTTTGTTTAGCTAGTTTTACAGAGTGTTTAGCATTCTTGCATCTGTCTCTGTATTCTCTAAGAGCACAAGCTGACTTATTTGCCAGGAACGTTTGATATGCTTTCTTTTTTCCTTCACTGCCTCTTTAATTTCCTGTGTCCACCATGGAGTTCTGATTTTTCTATTCTTGCAGGCAACTTCACCACAAGCCTCTCTAGCTGAATCAATTGGGGCTTTCTTCAAGGCTTGCCATTGAATCTCCAAGGTTTGATTCCTGTTCTCAAACTCTTTCATTTTTCTTCAATAATCTTTGTGTATTTTAGTCTACAGTTCACATCTGAGAGCTGCTCAACTTTTATTTGCTTTAAACTTTCTTACATATCATTCTTTTCAGTGATCACTTCCAATTTCAAATCCTCTGTATACACTCTGGTGTCCTGCATCAAGGAGATAACATCACTATCAACAATAACATAGTCAATGAGACTTTTCTTATTCCTTGCCTCTTCTCTCCATGTGAATTTGTGCACATTTTTATGTTGGAACATGGTGTTAGTAATAACCAGTCCAAGTCCTGAGCAGAAATCCAACAGATAATTGCCATTATTATTAGGTTTGCTCTTTTCTCCAAATTTTCCCAAAATATTTTTGTATGTCTGACAATCATTTCCTACTTTGCTATTTAGATCCCCACCAAGGACCAAGTTTTCATTTTTCATTGTGTCAGTTGCTTTTTCTAAAGCCTCAAAAAATTCCTCCACTTTACCTTAGTAGAACCTTCTGTGGGACCACAGGCACAAATAAGTCTCATTGTCTAGTTCCCCATTCTCATATTTGCCCACATTACTCTACTTGAGACTGACTGCCATTCAAGAAGATTAGCCTCGTATTTTGTGTTGAATACTATGGCTACTCCTTCTTTTCCTTGATTGTCATTGCCTGAATATAACATTTTGTATTTATTGCTCGGAAAGATCTCACCAGTTTTTTCTTTTTTGTTTCAGTTCCCCCTATAACGTCGATCTGGTACTTATCTAATTCCTCAGCTAGCTCCATTTCTTTGCCATTTAGGCTTCTTGTGCTGATAGTACCGATCTTTAACTCTGGTGATGTTGAGTTCGGGTGTATTTTCAGATTTGTTCCAGTAGCTGACTTTTCGCTGTTCGCCCTGGTTCCCTTCCGAAAACAATGGAGGCCTTGTTTAACCGGGCGACGCCCCAGCCGGCATGAAATTTTTTCATATTGTACCATCATTTTTATTTTGGTTTAACCATAAGATTACAATTTGGTCGGCTAAATTCCAAATTGCCAGCCCATCCTCATTTGTTCAGTATCCAAGTAGATACCCAACAGGTTGCACCACGAGAAGGTGATGATTGGACATTAGATCAGAAGCCCTGGTCGGTACTCTGCATTCCTTTAAAGGCTACACCCTCCATGGAGTTGACAGACCCATCTTGTGAGGTTCATTCAACTGAGAACATATTTATCATATAGAATCTGAAAATCCTTAACACTCCTTTCATTAACAATACATTCTGGTAATGCATTCTATTCACTGACAATTCTCCATGTAAAAAATTACTCCTCACATCCTTCCTCACCACACTTTTACATAACTTCTAGGAATGACCTCTGGTTCTTGTCACCTTCTACTCTTTTTATAATTCCTTCTGGATTAATCTGATAAAATCCTCTCACTAACTTAAACGTCTCTATTATATCACCTCTCTTCCTCCTACCACCAAACTCTGCAATCCACATTTCTTCAACCTCTCTCTCCATAGTCAGCATTCCAAACGCCTGATATTGTCTTAGTCACTCGTCTCTGGACCTTCTCCAATATCTCCATATCACACTGAAAACTAGATGACCAGATCTGAGTACCATAGTCCTAGTTTGGTCTGACGCCTTATACAGTGGCATTACCACTTCTTTATCCTTGGATGTTAGAGTACTTCTTATCATAGGAGCACTACGATGCAACCTTTGCAACACTAGCAATATGCCCTCTAAACTTCAGTCTACTGTCAACATCACTCCCAAATCTCTAATCTCATCCACTTCCTGCATTATGGTACCATCAATATAGTACACAGCCTTATATTTCTGCACTCCAAAATGCAACACCTTGCCCTTATTGATATTAATACTACAACCTCACTCTTTTGTCCAAGTAAAAAATTATTCAAATCTTCCTGAAGGAATTCAACATCAGCAATGCTACTTATAATTCTTCCCAACTTTGCATCATCAGCAAATAACTGAAGATCCCCAGTCAGTCCAAATGATATATTGATTACAAACAAGTAATCCATGTAAAGAAAAACATTTCCTTAAATAAACTGAATGACTGCTGTAACAAAGTTGCCATGAAAATCACAATAAAAAGGAAAATACTATAAAAAAAAGTATGAACATTGAATCATCCTCTGCAGCTTGTAAACTAACTTCAAATGCTTCTGCAAAGTCTAATAATATCATTGTATATGATTCTCCCTTATTTAACACACTCGTCACATTATCATAAAATGCAAGTATATTTCAGTTTGCAGTTTACCAAAAGATGTTTCACTTTGTTTCTTTTTAAAACTAACTTTCTTATGTGTTTTTCTTTTTGATTTGATATTCATTTTTATCCTTAGTAACACTTAAATGGGGATCATTTTTTGTTTCAAATCCTATATATAACCAGTGGTGAGCTCTAAAGGGGTCGCGGGGGCTTGCACGAGCCCTTTATTAAATTTTTCTCAAATTTGTGAGCCCCTTGTTCTTCTTGTTTACTTTTTTATTTTTTCGAAAAAAAAAAAAAAATTTTTTTTGAAACATATTAAGCAACAAACTCATATGGTAACCTAACAAAAATTAGTCTATTCAGCAGTGTAATAGATCATTTGGAATTATTGTTTCAACTACTCTATAACTAATGCGCCCATGTTTCAAAATAAAATAAGTACATGCGCTATTTTTACACTTCTCCCTTTTTTTTTTTTTTTTTTTGCTTGACAATGCGAGCCCTTTGTTAAAATTTCCATAGTTCACCCCACTGTATATAACCCTTATGTCCCAAACTACCATGAAGCCGTCACTAATATCAATAACATAGTCAGTGAGACTTTTCACCTTTAGGTGATATGGAAACTAAAAATGAAGATATCCTAGTTGTTTGGAGCAGTTACCTTAAAGATTGTTGGTTGAAACAAATGGTAACATAACAATGATAGATAATATTGAAGAGTAAATCTTATTTCAAGTTTTTGATGAATTTTTTCTTCCTCAAGTGTTGATGTAGAAAATCCATGTAGAGAAAATCATTTCCTTAAATAAACTGAATGACTGCTGTAACAAAGTTGGCATGAAAATCACAATAAAAAGGAAAATACTATAAAAAAAAGTATGAGCATTGAAACATGAGCATCCTGAATGAAGAACATATAGAACAGTAAAATATTTTTAACTATTTAGGCAAAATTTTTAGTGAAGATGATAAATTAAGTTTGGAAATAGACAACAGAGTAAGCCAAGCTGATGTGGTAGGGAAATTTATTCTGTTAATAAATTTATTAACAAAATAAATTTACATGAAATAAAAGAGAAATTAGTAGTAAGTACACTAAACTAATTGTATAGAAGACAATGTTCCAACCAGATTTAATTTATAGATCTGAGAGCTGACATAGAAAAAAATTGATCAAAGACAAGATACTACAGATAGGAGAATTCTGAGAAAAATTAGGGGAGTGAATAGGTGGTGCAAATGATAGAATCATATTAAAAATTAAAGAACAAAATTGACATTATTAGCATTTAGGTGGTGTAGTCGCTTAGAGAGAAAAGATTAACAAAGCAGACTTTTGATTGCAAGAAAAGACCAAGTGTGGGATGGGGTTGAGAAGATTGATGCAGTTTGCCTTGGAAAATCAAATTATAAGATCGATAATATTGGTGCCCTCATAGATAACTGAATATGGAGAGAAATTGTAATAGGTAGTTAATAATAAAGTAAACTTTTCATATTATAGTATCCTGTACGCCCTTTGAGGGTACATATCAGAAACTTGATGATGATATGATATAATGCAGCTCCAATTACAAATGGCATGTCACCAAGTCCTCCACCCATTTAAGGACTCTATTTGTCATAACATACTACAGGATTTTGTGGCATGTTGTGCTTGTGGTATGTATGCATCCCAGCAGTTAGATATGTGGTGGGTGAGAGAAGGGGAAATGCATATATTATGTGCAAAATGTAGGCAATGGGAGGAACTTAGTGAATTAGATATTACAATAACTGACCTCATTGCATCAGGGGCTGGAGAATCTAAACCTAGAGAGAGAGAGAGAGAGAGACGAGTAGTGTGATAGAGAGTGAGAATAACAAGTGAAATATGAATGAAAAAAAAAAATAAGAGCGTGGAAGGCTCGAATGATTATGAAGTTTTCAGAGATTGTTCTTGATTGGGAGGATGAATGGCGAGCAAGTGGCTAACTTGCAGAGAGAGAGAGAGAGAGAGAGAGAGAGAGATGAGCTAAAAGAGGAGGTGGAATGTCTCGGGAATGAGATGAGAAGTATGAAAGATGAGATTAAGCGAATGGAAGAAATCAATGCAAGGTGAATCTCAGTAGGAATGAGACAACGTTATGGGAATGATAGAAGAGGAGAGAATAGAAACAGTGGAATAGAGGGAATGAGAGAGAGTTATGAGAATGATAGAAGAGGAGAGAATAGAAACAGTGGAAGAGAGGGAATGAGAGAGAGATTTATAGGAATGATAGAAGAGGAGAGAATGGAAACAGTTGGAGAGAGAGAGGGAATGAGAAGAATGCAAGGGAATGCTGGAACCATGGATAAAGTGATGCCAGGACAGCAGGTAAGTAGGGGAATACAGAGAGAAAGGGTTAGAAGAGAGAGGGTGAGGGATGCAGGTGAGCAATCAAGGAACACAGTAGTAAAAGGTATGATGTATGGAGACTCGATGATCCGTGGTGTGCAAGATAGGATGCCAATAGAAAGTGTGGCTATGACAATTAAGCAGGGTGAAAGGGTGGATGACATGATTGTGATGGTGGGCACGAATGACTTGAGAGGCAGTGTAAATCAGGTGGCGAGAGAACTGAGATTCATGCTTGAGGTTGTACAAAAGAAAACAGAGAGGAAAGATAGTGTGTGTTACCCAGGTATGATAATGACGAGCTGAGCAGAAGAGCAGTAATAATGAATAGCATAATAGCCAAAATGTGTCAAAAGGACTGGAATATGTGAATGCTTGGAGGGCATTTGAAGACAGAAAGGAACTGTATGCGAGAGACCGCTTGTATTTCAATGAGGAAGGATGTAGGCATCTGGAGAGATTGTTCTCTGAACGAGTCAGTGTGTCAATGCAGGGAAACTAGAATTCCCAGGGTGGATGGTAGCAGGGGTGGCCTCTTGTGGGAATGGGTGCTTGAGGTAAGGGGGACGACATCAGGTAACTCTGAGTCCAGTGGAGTTTGGAGGGGATAATGATAGGTATAGAAGTAGTGGCATTTTTATGCTTTATACTAATGCCAGGATTATTCGTAATAAAGGAGGTGAATTGCTGGTGCTGATAGCATCAGCCTGGCCAAAGATTATTGGGATCTCTGCAATGTGGTTGATGGAAGATGATATAATAACAGGAATAGAAGTAGCAGGGTACAGCATTTTTTGGCAGGATAGGAAGGGAAAATGTGGTGGTGGAGTACTGCTTATGATAAGTGATGACTTATGTCCTCTAAGAGTGGAGACTTTGGAAGGCTGTGACACTAATGGTTTTGAAAGCATATGGTGTGAGGTAGAGGTGGGTAAGACAGGATATTTATTGGGGTGTTGCTACAAGCCAAGGAGCACAGAGGATGGGGGAGCAGGAGATGTTTAGGCATTGAGCTTGGCAAGTACAAGAAGAATAATTGTTATGAGAGATTTTAACTACAGTAGTATAAGTTGGGAAGAGGAAAATGCATGTAGTAATAAGGGAATGGAATTTCTGGAATTCTTGAGGGACAGATGCCTTAGGCAACATGTAATAGAGGGAACAAGAGGTTGAAGAGTTTTTGATTTGGTCATAGCATCAGAAGAGCTGATAGTAACTGAGATGACATCTCCCCCCCTCCCATTTGGAGAGAGAGAGAGAGAGATCATATGGTTTTGACTTGGAAGATGAATAGATATGCTGGAGTATCAAAGAAAATGTATGCGGAATTATAAGGCAGGTGATGATAATAGTCTTATATATCAACTTGGAGCAGTTCAATGGAGAGCAGAATTGGAAGGCTGGAATATCATTAGTGCTTGGGGAATTGTGAAGGAATATTTGTAAGTAGCAATAGTAAGCTGTATTCCACAAGTGAAGAAGAGGACACAATTTGGTGTAAAGTGGATGACAAACAATATTAAACAGGAACTGCATGTGAAAAACAGGTTATGGAAGAGATATAAGGAGAGGGGTGGAGAGCAAATGTATGAAGAATATAAGACTCAGGCCAGGAGCATGACTAATATGATAAGGAAGGCAAAACTGGAATATGAGAAGAGATTGGTACTAAGATCCAAAGAAAATCCTAGGGAATTTTTTTAGCTATGTAGCCAGTAGCAGGAGAAATGATTGTGGAAGAATATAGGGAATAGAGTGCCTGATGCTGAGGACATAGTGGAGTTGTTCAATAAACACTTTATTGGAGTATTTCATCCTGGAGAAATAAGATTTAATACTAGAGGGATAGGGCAGGTTTGAGGTTTAGAGTTGCAAGAGGAGAGTCTGTTCCAAATACTGAGTACCCTGGATGTCAGTAAAGCTGTGGGACTGGATGGTATTTCACCACATGTTTTGAGAGCATGTGCTAAAGAACTGACAGCTCCATTGACCTGGCTTTTCAACGAAAGTCATGCTACAGGAAAGGCATCCAAGGTATGGAAGTAAGATAAGATAGGATCCAATCTGCTACCGCCCATTGCATAAGGGCGGTAGCAGATTGGATGTGTCTAACTATAGACCAGTTTGTGTTTCATCAGTGGTTGTTAAGATCTTAGAGAAATTAGTGAGGGACCATATACAGCATCAGACAGAAGTGAGTAGTGTTATCTGTGAGAGTCAACATGGATTTATTAAGGGATGCTCTTGCTTTAATAATATGATTGCCTTTTATAATAAAGTGACAAGAGCAGTTGATGAGCAAGGGGCATATACTGCCATTTTTTTGGATTTTGCAAAGTCATTTGGCATGGTGCCACATGATAAGCTGATATTTAAGTTAAAGCACATGGGTTTAGATGTCGAGTTAGTCAATTGGATTCAGGATTGGCTGTCTGATAGGTATCATAGAGTTGTGTATGGTGGAGTAATATCAAGGAGGCAGAAGGTTACAAGTGGTTCAGTACTGGGGCCTGTATTGTTTAACCTTTATATCAGTGGCATTGTTAATGGATTGCAGAGGGATATTCGGTTGTTTTCAGATGATCTGAAGCTGAGAATGGTTAGTAGTAATAGTGCAGATGTGGCAGCCCTGCAAGAGGATTTGAATAAACTAGACAGATGGGCGAATGAATGGAGGTGTTGGTTTAATGCAGCAAAATGGGTTACAGGAAAATTCATCGAAAAGGCAATTCATCAAAAGACAATTTGTGGAAAATGCAATTCATCGAAAAACAATTCACCGAAAATTTTAAATTTTCGATAATGTTATGGTAAAAGTAATCCATTTAGAACAAAAATCGAGCCATGCAGACAACTTCTTGTACCAACAACTTCTACTAATTCATTTAAATCAGAGAGTTATTGTAATACATAATTTGGACACATTATTTCTTTGACGCCCCGAATATAGCTGAACTTAAAACTGGAACATCCGTTCGACATTTTCTTGTAAAAGTTTCAAACAGCGAATCTGAGTAAAATTCATCCCATAATAATTGCTGTGTTGAAGTCGCATATTACTACTAGCAACAACAATAATAATGAAGCCCGCATAGTTCAGTCGGTAAAAACGAAGCCATTTAGTTAGAAAGACCTGGATAGTTGGATCCCATTTATGCATAATTTTCATCAGTCCTGTTCTGCTGAAGGTAAGTTAGCAGGCATAATATAGATACGGCTGGGCTTTTCTTCTGGAAACAGGCAAATCAGTCTCATGAACAGACATGAAACAGTCATCGGACAAGAAAGACAATAAGACACCATATTGTTCTGTAATTTTTCCCTATTAAAGTAGCACTGCTATCTCACTCTGCACAGTTCAGTTTTTGTTCTAAATGGATCAGTTTTCTCATAACATTTTCGAAAATTTAAAATTTTCGGTGAATTGTTTTTTCGATGAATTGCATTTGCGACGAATTGTTCATTCGATGAATTGCCTTTTCGATGAATTGTCTTTCGATGAACTCTCCGGATACTGCAAAATGTAAAGTCTTGATGTTTGGGATACATCGATGGGAGGCTGCATTCTCGATTGGAGGAGCTGTACTGGAGGAAGCAGGGGAGACAAGAGATCTGGGGGTGATGATTGACATAAAACTCAAATTCAGGCACATATTGCAAAAGTGGTAAAGGTAACCCAGAGGATTGCTGCAATACTGAGGACACTGACTGCAGAGATGAAAGAGTTATCGTTCCATTGTATAAGACTCAGATCAGACCACACTTAACTATTGTTCTCAAATTTGGTCTGCAGGATTTGAAGAGGATGACTTAACCGTGGAAAGGGTACAGAATTGGATAGCGAAGATGGTTTCGGGACTGTATAGTGTTAGTTATGAGGATCGGCTGACGGAATGTGGACTGCAGAGTTTGGTAAATAGAAGGAGAGGTGATATGATTGAGACTTTTACACTGTTGAGAGGTAGTTACAGGGTTGACACTGGGGAGTTCTTTCGTTTGGTGGAACAGCAGGAGGGAGCAATGACAAGGGGCCTTTTGGAAGTTGCAAAAGGAAGTTGAGCAAGAGGGTGATGAGTGGAATGCATTGTCTGATAGAGTGGTGAGAGCAAGAACAGTCAATAAGTTGGAGGAGTGGTATAATAGACTTTGTGTTTCCTAGGAAGGACCTCCCACGATGAGTCTTTTGATTCCATGGAGGCCTGAATGATAATGATAATAATGGTGGAATTCTCACGATGGATCTGAAGACTCATTATGGTAAGCCTATGTTATTATTAACTTTGAACCATAATAATCCATGCCACAATTATATCCTTACCAATTCAGATATGTAACACTATCCCTTCAGCAGCCAGTTTGACTATATTCATTTTTATTTTCAGTTCTCTCAATTTTATATGTAATAGCCACATTTTGAAATCATATTTGAATTTGTCATTTAAAAATCTATAAGTGTATTCATTTTTGTACATGTAACAAAAATAAATAAATAAATAAAATAAAGTATCTGGTGTAAATAAATGTATGTAATAACTTTTCAGAATTGCATTTTGTTTACGATATAAAAATTTGTAGAATTATTATCTCTCTCTCTCTAGGTAAATTGTGAGACTGACTTTGTAGCTAAAAATACTGAATTTCGAGATTTAGCTTCTAATGTAGCATCTGCATGCCAGTTACATGCAAAAATTAGGGCTTTAGAAGATCATGATCTAGTGAAGGTTTGTACACTTTCTGCACTAAGTTCTGTTTGAACTATAATTTATTCATTCATATAGTTTGAATTTGTAATTAGTTTACGTAATTAATTTTCATAGTGTTATTTAAGAATTAAATTCTCGTGGCATGGTTGAGTTTGATGAATTATTCATTTACTTATTACTAACATCTGACCTCCATGGAGTCAGAGACTCATCATGGGAAGTACACACTATCGCACACAATGCTCATCCAACCATGCCTTAAACTGATTCAGTGTGTCTATATTCACAACACACTCAGGCAATGCATTCCATTCAACAACCACTCTCCATGCAAATAATCTGCTCTTCATACCCTCCTTATATAGTTTACAGCAATGGCATCTTGTTCTGCCCCATCTCCCATTCTATGCAAAATTTCTTCCATGTCAATCTGATAACAACCCCTAACTAGCTTATATGTCTCAATCATATCCCCCCCCCCCTCTTCCTATTAACGGGGCTTTACAATTTACATTCTCTCAATCTGGCCTTGTACTCCACATACCGAAGACCACTGACCACCTTTGTGAATCTTCTCTGGACCCTTTCTAACATATCACCATAAAAACTCGGAGAACCAAATCTGTGCATAATAACCCATATGAGGTCTGATCATGGCCTTATACAGTGTAATCATAACCTCTTTATTTCTGCATGTCAGGGACCTCTGCACAAGTTGTGAAGATTGACATCTTCACAACTTGTGCAGTGTGGTCCCTGAATTTTAGGTCCTTCTCCACCATCACTCCCAGATCTCTAATCTCTTCTACTTCCTTTAAAGTTTCCCAACTATGTGTATACTTTGCATCCCATCATTGCTTACCAAATCTCAAAACGTTGTACTTTGCAACATTGAACTGATAAATCCACTTATCTTCCCATTCATGCAATCTAGTCAAGTCCTCCTGTAATACTATAACAACTGATTACTCTTTCCATACATTTATGTCGAGCTCATACACGAGAGATTGGTTGATCAACCTATAGTACATTAGTACCATATATGGGTAGTGGGTTAGGAAAGGAGAAACTTGTTTACATTTGATTTGAAAGACTGTATATTGTATTCCGTGGGAAACAACAGGGGGAAGACTGTTCCACAATACAGCAGTTGCAGGGATGAAAGAAGATGAAAAGAAACTCATTCTGCTTGTTTCAAGGTGCATTATGAAGGGATGTTGTAGCAGCTGCACATTTTCTAATGAGCTTAGTACCAAGTCAGGAAATTATTGATGTTATTTCAGATGAGCATTTCCCATGGAAGTATTTGTAGAATATATATATTGCAGAAACGAAATGTCTGTACCAAAGTGGGGTCAGTGAGTTGGTAAGAAATGGGTCATTAATAAGTCTAATTGCTCTCCTCTGTATTGAGTCAAGCATTTTCAGGGAGCTTTTAGGGGCTCCACCCTATATGTGAAAGCAGTATTCAATAGCTGGGCAGATTTGTATAATGTTAACAGCTGTTCAGGGGTGAAGTAACGTCTTGAGCAAAAAAGAAATCCTAATTTTTTGGAAGCTGAGGATGCAATGGTTGTGATTTGTTTATGCCAGGAGAGGTTTGATGTCAGGGTAATTCCAAGAAAAGAAATCTCAAATTGTCTGGAAATTTGGGTATCGTCAAAAATAATACTGACGATACCCAAATTTCAGACAATTTGAGATTTCTCTTCTTGGAATTACCCTTGAAAATAATGAGAAAAAAATGGTCATTTTTTATGAGAAATAAGACAGAACTGGATTTTATTAGCAATGAAATTGATGAGGTTATCTGAACCCCATTGGAAAATAGCTCGAAGATCAGAATTGAGGGTGGTAGTGGTTTATGTTCTGTAGGTTGAGGTGAGTTGCGTAGAGTAAGGTTTATCAAATGAAAGGGAGGAGTGCAATGTGCTGTCATCTACAAAACTGTGTATTGGGTTGGTGAGAAGACAGACCCTCGAGGAACCCCAGCATTGGTTGAATGGTGAGTGGATAAGGAACCATCCACCATCACACACGGTGTGTGTTCAGACAGAAAGCTAGCAATCCAACTACAGAAGTCCCGAGACAGAACGAATGATGGTAGTTTGCTTAGTAAACCTTTGTGCCAGACCCGGTAAAAGCTTTGGAGATATCAAGTGCAATCACTTGAGATTTGCCAAACTTCTCCATGGCATTTGCCCAGAGATGGGTGACATATGCAAGCAGATCTCCTGTTGATTGGTAACAATGGAATCCATACTGGCAGTCGTTTATTAGGTGGGTGCCTTTAACGTAGTGTAGGAGTTGGGAATTGATGATTTTTTCCATTACTTTGGACAGGACTGAGGTAGTTGGACGGCAGTGACTTGTCACCCTTCTTGGGAATGGGTTGAATATTTCCAGGTTGTGGGATAGATACCAGTGGAGTAATACAGTATGCACAGGCAACATAGTATAGGAGTCAGTTCTGGTGCATAAACTTTCAGGACATTTGGAGGAATGCCATCAAGGCCAGGAGACATTTTTATGTCTAATTTGGACAGCATTTTTCTGATCTCTTTCTGGCAAAATGATATAGGGGGCATTGTATGTTGGGCATCTGGAATGGTTGGTGGGGGAGGCATTTATCATTGTCAGTTATGCGTACATTGGATGCAAAGTATGAAGCCAGAAGATTGACTTTTTCTGTGGCTTGTGATGCAAAAGAACCATCTGGGTATATGATAGAGATGGGAATAGTGTTGGGCAGAAGTTATGACCAATTGCTTTGGCGAGAGACCAAAAAGCTCGGCTGCTGTTTGGACAGGCTGCTAATTTCCTGCTTTTTGCTCTTTCGAACTCTGTTTTGGAAGCATTAATTCTTTTTTTTTTTTTTTTTTGCATCTATTTTGGGCTTCAGTAAGCTCTAGAGGAGGATGGAGTTCTTGATTTGAGCCATTTACGGTATATTTGGTTTTTCATTTGCACATATTTTGGAGAACAGGGTTTATTTAGGGAATGGCAGTTCAGAGTGGTTAGAAGAATGTGTGTTTCCATGCCAGTGAGGATTACTTTGGTGATAAATTTGGTGCATTTGTTTGGAAGGCCAGAAGCAATAGTCCAAGCATGGGAATGTGGTATAGAAGTTGCGGAGGCTGTCCCACTTGACACTGTTATAATGCCATACTACTCTTTTATGGGAGTGGCTATGTAAGCGTTGTTGTGTGAGGGAAGAGATGAGTGCTAGATTGTGGTCAGAATTACCTAAGGGACCCATTACTTTCACTGTGTATTTGGAAGGGTCATTTGTGAGGAAGAGATCTAGGGTATTTGGGGAGTGGTTCAGGTTATCTGGTATTCTAGTTGGCATCTGAACAAGTTGTCTAAGGTCGTTAGTGATGGCAAATGTTTCAACCTGTCTGCCTGCATGATCTGTACAACTGGAGGAGGAAAGCCAGTTGGTGTTGTGGACATTAAAATCTCCTTGAGGATAATTTCACTGTTGGAAAAGTGGGACTGGAGAAAATCAATTTTTTAAGGAGAGGGAGTTACAGAGCTCAGAGTGGTTGGTTGCACTGGGGGGAGCGATAGAGACAGAAAGTGAATTTGACTGAGTGGGAAAGGGATATTTTCAACCTAAGAAGGTCAATGTTGGGCAATTCTAGGTTGGGTGATCTCTGCCAAGGTGTGCCAGAGCAGATGTATGCGCAGACCTTGGGTTGAAAGGAGTTAAAGCATGTGTAGTTTGGAAGATTGAGATAAAAAGTGTTGGGAGAAGGTGAGATTTGAGTTTCTGCCAGAAAGAATGGGTGGGGTTTAGTAGACTGAAGGTAGTGGACACCAAATGATGAATTGATAATATGGCACAAGGTCTTAATAGAATTGGCTTACAGTGGCATGAAGCAGTAGTAAATGCTTAGACCTCTGTAATATTGGCTGCTGGAGAAAGTTGTGTTTATGTATTTGTGTAATGAATAAGTGGCATGGATTGTCAGAAGAAATTGTGGGTGCATTGTCACTGAATTGAATTTGGTAGACACGGATTAGTTTGTCCTTTCACAAAGAGTCTTAGGACTTTTTTGTAGAGATGATTATTCATTCAGGAAATGATTATTATTATTATTATTACTCTAAGACTCCATGGAGTCAAAGACTCATCTAGGAGATCCCTTTATCACAGTTCATCATACCATGCATTAAACACGTTCAAATTCTGTTCAGGCACCACACTCTTAGACAAGGCATTCCAATCATTCACAACTCTGATGCAAAAAAAACCTCCTTCTCACTCTGTTTTTCACACTCCTTATACAGCTTCCAGGAATGACCTCTTGTTCTTCCCTGATCTCTCGCTATTTTATGAAAAACCTCCTCAACATTGATCCTGTAACGACCTCTTACCAACTTCTACATCTCTATCATATCATCCCTCTTCCTCCTATCCACTAGACTAAATTGCATTGTCTCAACTTTTCCTCATATTGAACATTCCAGAGATCAGAAACTATCTTATCAGTCACCTCTGGTCCCCTTTCCAACATCTCTTTGTCCTTTTGAAAACAAGGTGATGAAATCTGTGCACAGTAGTTCATGCGTGGCCTAATCAGAGCCTTATGCAATGTAACAAGAATCTCCTTACTTCTACTGAGTGTCCTCTGCGTTATTCCCAGAATTCATTGTGTTGTCCTCACAATTTTGGCAATGTGTCCTCTAAATTTTCAGAACATCTGCTCTACTCCTGATAGTTTGTTCCAACTGAATATCCTCATTCAAATCTTCCCCAATATCATTAACATACAGATTTAACAGCAATGGCACTAGGACTTTCCTCTTCTGGGATATTGCTCTCCCCCCACACACAACTTGTTGATACCTATCATATAATTTTTTTTTTCATTTAATGTCCGTAGACAGCGTATGGTCACTCCTGTACCTCACAGGGTTTTGGGAATGAAGTCTTCTGCTAGGATAAGTGGTAGAATCGCAGATGGTGATTGTCCTACAAACCTATCATATAGCCGGTCTCCAATTCAATGCACGAGTCTAATATCTATCCGCTCTAGTTCGACTCTCAACTTATCATCTGGTAATCTATCAAAAGCCTTTGCAAAACATATGTATACTACTGTGTGTCCATCTTCTCTGTCCAAAGAAGCTGTCAACTTGTTGTAATAAGTAAGTAGATTACTAAAACATGACCTCCCTTTAGCAAATCCATCCTGTCCATCAAAGATATTGCCATTGTTAACTCAATTCTGGATCCTGGTTCTCATCAGCCTTTCCAGCACTTTAACCACAACAACTGACTCACAGATAGACTTATAATTTGATGCTTGAGTTTTGTCACCTCCCTAATGAAGCAGCACAATCTTGCCTTCCTTCCACTCCTTCGGAACTTGATCCAGTGCAAGCCTCATCTAAACAAATATTATGTCAAGGCAAATGCCAACTCTGTGGCAAATTCCTTCAAAATATATGGTGATATCAAGTCCCACATCCTTATTAATATCAAGTTTACTGAATTTTCTATATATCACTTGCTCACTTATAGTCAGCCTTTCCTCCTCATCAGCTGCTCTCAAACTCTCCATGATGTCACATTCACAAGAATGATAGATCTTTATGAAATTCTCATTAGATATCTCAACTCTGCAGCAGTTCTTATACCATTTTCTCCAATCATTGTCATCCTTCCATAATCTTTTTTTTTTTTTTTTTTGCTGGCTGTATATCGAATGAACTCCCTAGGATTCTTTTTTAGCATCATTAGCTAACTTCTGATCATATTTCACTTTTGCAACCCTTACCAACCAAGTCACACTCCTTGCCTGTTCTTTATAATCCTCATGGAATTGATGATTACCATCCTCTTATGCTGCCTCCATAATGCCTTTTTTCTCTGTATCTCATGCTTAATTCTGCATTCATCCATTTCACACCTACCGTATATAACCTTCTGACCCTTGGAATACATTTAGACATTTCTTGAATGTTGTTATTATTACGTGACACCTCCAAGGAGTCGAAAGACTCATTGAGGGAGGGCGCCTACTCTAGAACTCTCTCTCCACCACCACTCAATCCACCAACTACAGCAAACCACCACCACCCACCACTACTAGTATTTTCACAGGCAATCACAAATATCCATACCCATGGCAGGATTCGCACTTGATCCTTTTTGGCTGGAGAGTAGATACACTAACCACTTGACCAGCTAGGCTGGCAATATCACCCAAGCTGCATTGATCTGCTCTCCAGTGAATTCATCATTCCATGCTACACCTGCATGTTATCTCCTGAGTAGGGTTTGTCGGTTTTTAAAAACCGTTTTTTTTTGGATGTATTTGTAAAATTCAAAAACCGGTTTTAGATACTAGAATTAATATGTAGAAATTAATTAATTATTTAATTAAAAAACTTTAACATTTTGACTTGAAATCGCTCTCGAAACAGCTCTTTAGTAATGGATCTCATTTATATGTTTTATGACAATGCCAAACGTGAAACTATAAATTAATTGGAATGTATTAAGAGGAATGGGAAAAAAATTTCTATAACTTTAGATGAGTGAACTAGCAAAAGAAATCACAAATATTTGAATATCAATATACACCATTTTGTGGAAGATTTTAATTTGGGCTTAGTTCCAATAGCTAGTTTCTACGATGCTAAGAAAACATTAGAATTAGTTTCTGATAGGCTACAAATTTTTAACTTGGATCTAGCAACCGATATAGTTGCAGCGAAACATGATGGTGCCACTGTTATGAAAACATTTGGCCAATTATCACCTATAAATAATCAACTATGCTATTCACACACCATACACTTAGCAGTTACTGATATGTTATATAATAATAAAGAAATTTGTGAAACCGATGTATATGTTACAAGTGAGGAATCAGAAGATGACTATGGTGTGGATTTTTTAAATTCTCTTGATCTAGATAACGACTATGGATTCCCTATTTTGTCTGACAATTACAAACAATCAATTTCCCAAATCAGAAAAATTTTCAAATTTTTTAGAAAATCTCACGTAAGAGATAGTATCCTTCAGAATTATGAAAACAAGAAAAAGGAAAGGAATTAAGTCTGATTCTTGACTCCCAAACAAAATGGAATAGTTTAGAAGCCATGATTGAAAGATTTATAACATTAAAAGAATGTGTTGTTTTAGTTTGAATGATATTTGTGCTTCTCATATGTGGAATGAAACTCAATATCCTAAAATCATGGAGCTTCTTAAAGTGTTGGGACCAGTGCGTCTAGCAGCTGCGACCTTAGCTCTGCGAGATGCCAATTTATTAATAAGTGATGGCATATTTGAATTTCTGTTAAATGAACTAAAAATTTAAAGACTGAAATTAGTTCCAAATTATTAAATGCATTAGAAGTACAAATTCAAGAAAGAAGATATGTTGGATTTGTAACCCTTTGCTATATTTGCAAAATCCACAAAACATTTCAACAAAGAAATCTAGTGTATTTCCATGAGCTTCAAAACTCGATATTATTAAGTTATCCAGAAAAATATTGTCTAGAGCAGCATTTCCCAAATGTTTCCTATGACAGAACACATCACAAATCCTGAAATTTTAACAGAACACCTTGGGTAGAATTGAGTGTCATCAGTCTCGTATTCAGTGTAAAGCTAAGTGTACACTATCGCTGAAGCAGGCTGTATCGCACTGCAAAAATGCAACAGTGCACACTACAGCCATGCCAGGTCGCATTGCATCGCATTGACTTGCTTGTGACCACATATTTCCTAGAATAGATACCTCCATACTTCACTCACGCTTGGAGGTGTCGACAATCGCGGGCGGCTGAGTCAAGGCCAGTGCAAGCTGGCCTTAATAGCACAATCCACATGCAAAATGAGGAGTGCCTGATTTTCAAACATGTTTGAACTTGTTGCAGCATTTAAAACCATTTCAGGTTCATTAATTTTGATAATTTTTCATGAAACACTTATTCACTTTCAGCAGAACACAGTTTGGGAAACCCTGGTCTAGAGTATATCCAAATCCTTGTATGGAAATAGATTCCGATTATGAATATATCGGAGATGGAGAAACTATTAATCAGGACAATGCTCTAAAAGAAGCCATGGAAAAATCAATTCATAGGTTTCTTGAGGAACCTGAAGAAATGATATCAAATTTGAAGACACCGAAGGCCGAATTTTCAGTATATGAGGCAACCAATAAAAGAACAAAGACTTTAGATTTATTATTTGACACCCTGAAAATGATAAAACCAAGTTCATTAGCCAGTGAGAGAGTATTTTCTATTTCATGCAATTTTGTATCTAGAATAAGAACAAGATTAAGTAATCATTCAGCGGACATTTTATGTTTTTTGAAATCATATTTCCTGAAGAAAAATACTAAATGAGATAAAAATTTATAATTTATATTTTGTATGGATTTTAGTTATTTTAGTTTTTTTTTATTTGGTTTTGTATGGAGTATATTTTATTTTGTTATATTTTTTTTAGTTCCATAAATATTAAACTGGAACATTTTAAAATAAGTATAAATATTTTTTTACTGTTTTAATTATATATAATTTTTTGTAAAAATTCAAAAACCAGTTTTACCCGGTTTTTTGGAAATTGGAATTCAAAAACCGTTTTTTTTTCAAAAGTCGTTTTTTGTATAAACCTTATTCCTGAGCTTCTCATAATCACCAGCCTTGTAGTTCCACATATATTCTTTCATCACAGAATTCCTCACACTGCTAGCAACCACTGAGGTAATCACTTCATGGTCACTCTCACCAACTGCAGGTTGATTTGTCCCTTCATTTATAATAACAAAACTGTGATGAGAAAATCCAAGACCCTCGATTCTAATGTGCTTTCTATTACAAACTGCCTGAGGTTGTTGTCCCTCACAAACTCAAGAAACTCATTTTCTTTACTATTATATAAGCAAAGTGGATATTACATCCAGCATTATTTCAAAGCCGAATGTAAAAACTATGAAAGTTTCGTAAGGTAAGTTGAGCTTATGGAAATACACTCCATGGCATTCATGAGTTACCTTTGTGCAGACTATTTAAAAGACATAGGCGATGCCCAAGCATCTTTATATTCGCCTTTTGTTACTCCATTTTAATAAGGTTTCACTAGCCTGGCAGCTGTTTCGAACTCGTTGGTTGTCTTCAGAGATCAGGCAGAAATGTTAGGAGAGAAAACCTCTCGTTTAGTACTAATGAACTTGATATGTCAGAGAAATGTTTTTTTCGTAAGCGAACTCTCGGTTGGTGCGTAAAAGTAATTACTAAAATAAAGAGCCAATACTTTGCTTATATAATTTGGCATCGCCGAACCGAAGCCTTTTGGCTCTTTATTTTAGTAATCATTTTCTTTACTTACAGTTGCTGTCTTATCATCCGAGTCTATATTGCCATAATTAAAATTGCCCATAATGATCACCTTTTTCTTATTTGCTTGGCTAATTTGATTCTACATTTCATGGTCACTACATCCACATTACCAGGTCTATAACAACATCTGATTAAGTATTTCATTCTATTCACCTCTATCTCACTCCATACTGCCTCTAATTCACTATTTTCCTGTTGCATAGACATAACTCTTTCTCTGTCATCAAGAGCACTCCCCTTCCTTTTTACCTTTCTATCTTCACAAAACACATCATACCCTTCCATCTCTATTCCTGTCAGGATGTCATCCTCATCCAACCATGTCTCACTTATTCCAACAATTCTTGAGTGAACAAACTCAACCATTTCATTTGCCTTGTTTCTTACACTTCTAGCATTTGTATACATACATAACAGTTCATTCCTGGATCTACAGCAAATTTCACTGATACTACTTATTAGATGTGAATTCTCTCTACTTAACTCGAGCCATTTCTTTTTCTCTTTCTTCATCTTAGAGCATTCTTCAAATCCAGCTGTTTTCCTTTAGTCCATGTCATCTCTTCCCTTTTTGTCTACACGTTCATTCACGTCCTCTTGGAACATCATCCTTTTTCACCTTGTATTCCCCTGTCCACCCTGAACCTCCCTGTTTCCCTGCTTGTCTTTCACACTTGTTCTCTCATTTTTCATACTCATCTCTACCCACTTCTTCATTCATACCCACCACTTTAATCTCTCCTTCCTTAATCTTCCACTCTTTCACATCACTTTTTACTTGCTTAGATTCATTCTCTGTACTCATTACTCTCCCTTCATGTAGATAAGCTTATATGTTGGTTAGCCATAGCTTCTAATTTTTAAGAAATTACAATGTAAATGAGATTATTAATTATAAAACAATTTAACTCACTATGTTACATTGTCATCTTCAGGGGTCACAAAACAATGACATGTGCATGCAGGCACTCACACTAAGCAAATGAGGCTGAAGAAAGGCAACAGAAGTCGGTCCTGGAGTCCTAAATGGTGACCACTAGTGGGCTAAATTGGGTTGTCTTGGCCACTGGGATGATGATCTCAGAATGTATGCTTCCCTAATTTGGGGCAATTTCATGCATCAAATTTGTTGAGGTTTGGAAGGTTTTTCAGAGCTGACTTGCTGACCATGCTTTGGACACCCACCACAGGATATGCTGGAAGAAGGCCAGTTTATTACACTGCAGCTAGCTCAAGTACAAAAGACTGTTCCTTCAATCTGCCTCAGCTCTGAAAAACTTTCCAACCCTCAACAAATTTGCATGAGACTTCCCCAAATTTGGGAAGGATACGAGGGTGGTCTGAAAAGTTCTTGGCCTTGACCATAGATGGCAACACTATTGGCAAGATAAGCATCCATGTGAAATTGCAAGTCATTCTATCAAGTAGTTTGTTTTATTCAGCTGTCTGAAGCAAAAGTGTTGTCTGTATCCCTTGAAATGGATAAAATTGAGTATCGTGTGGTTATAAAATTCTTTGTAAAAGAAGATTTAATGCCAAAAGAAATTCATTCGAAGTATGGGTACTCTTCTCCTTCGTTTTCAACAATTAACAAATGGGGCCACCAAGTTTAAATGTGGCCATACCAGCCTTGAAGACGATCCACGTGAAGGACGTCCAAAAAGTGTAACAACACCAGAAATCATTGATCAGTGCACGATATGGTATTGGATGACTGACGAGTCAAATGCATGAAATTGCTGAGACTATAGGCATTTCAAAAGAACATGTAGGATATATTTTGCATGAAGAATTTTGCAAATGAAAAAGCTTTGTGTAAGATGAGTGCTATGCTTGCTCACAAAACCACACTTGCATGAAAATCTCTGAACAGTGCTTGGAGCACTTGAACAAGTTTGTGCGTTGATTTATTCTTATGGATGAGACTTGGATTCACCATTACTCACCAGAATCCAAACAGCAGTCAAAACAGTGGACAGAAGCCAGTTGTGCAGCACCAAAGAAGACAAAGTTGGTTCCATCAGCAGGAAAGGTCATGGCATCAGGGTTTTGGGATGCCAAAGGCATTTTGTTTATTAATTATCTTGAAAAGATAATTAATAAACATTCAAGATAATTAATTGAATATTAAATATTCAAGATAATTATTAATTATCTTGAAAAGATAATTAATAAACAATAACCAGGGAATATTATTTCGATCTTTTAACCAGATTAGATGAAAAAATTCGTGACCTGGTTTGCAGAAGAAAAAAATCATCTTTCATCAGAAAAAAACACCTGAAAAGGTGTTTTGGCAGGAAAATTAAGGGATCTGCACTATGAATTGTTGGAACATCCACCCTATTCCCCAGATTTGGCTCCCTCTGACTTCTAAATCTCTTCCCAAAACTAAAACTCTTCCTCGATGGTCAGTGTTTTTCTTTGAATCAAGAGGTGATTTCAGCTGTAGAGGAGTATTTTGCAGATCTTACTGAGAACCACTACAGGGATGGGATAATGACATTGGAGCATTGCTGGAATAAATGTATTAGTCTTAAGGGAGATTATGTTGAAAAATAAAAATAATTTTGAAATTATAAATTTGTTTTTCATTGTTTGGCCGAGAACTTATCAGACCACCCTCGTGTATTCTATGATCATCAGCCCAGTAGCCAAGACAACTGAATTTAGCCCACTATGGACACTTTTTAGGACTCTAGGACCAACTTCTTTTGCCTTTCTTCAGCCTCATTTGCTTAGTGTGAGTGGCTGCGTGCACATATCATGGTTTTGTGATCCCTGAAGATGCCAATGTAACATTACCGAAATATAGGGAGTTATTAATTAAAAGTTGTTATAATTAATAATCTAGTTTACGTTGTCATTTCTTAAAAATTAGAAGCTACTCTTCCTTCCAGCAGCAGTCTCTTCATATGATTCACACCAAAACCATTCAAATGCAGTCCATCACTCTTATACATCAGTTCATCCTTCAAACTCATTCCACACATTACCAAACTGCACTCCGTTCTCTTCATATATTTCTGCTAGCATATCATTCACAATCTTTGCTCTTCACCTCATTTCATCACTGTCATACCTGGGGAACACGCTGACTACCTTTCCTATTACATTATTATCTTTATCCTTCTCAACAACCTCCTGATATCCAATCTTATATGTTCATTGTTTCCAGTCAAGTCAGTTGTCCCTATTACTACTTCCAACTTTTTTGCTTGCTTACTCCTCATATCTAATGCCTCAATCATTCTATTCATTTTACTTCCAGGAAAACAAACCTTGTGCATTTTCTCATTTACCACACCTCTAATAATCGAATCCCCATACAACGCCATTTGCAGGTCTTTCGTTAGCTCTTTCAAATAAGCACTGAAAGTTTTTCCACTTGATAATACTATCAATTAAATATACCAAGAATTTATATTCTTGGTTTAATCCTTTATCCAAGTTTAAGCAAACAAAGTTTACGCCTGAAGTATTTTCAGGACAGGGGAAACTCGTATATAGGAGCTAATGACTTCACATCATTTGCCTTAGTATCTCATAATGCAAAGTGCATATCCTTATTTTCATGCATAATGCTATGCATTATGGGACCTCAATAAAGGTCGAAACCAGTCTGGATAGTGATCCTTCCCATATGGGAAGAGAATTGTAATGTGTAGCATTATGGGACCTCAATAAAGGTCGAAACCAGTAGTCTGGGTAGTGATCCTTCCCATAATGATATGTGCTTTGCATTATGGGATACTAAGGCAAGTGATGTGAAGTCATTAGCTTCTATATACGAGTTGCTCCTGTCCTGAAAATACTTCAGGTGCAAACTTTGTTTGCTTACATTTGGATAAAGGATTAAACCAAGAATATACTTTCTTAGTATCTTTAATTTATTTGAAATCAGCACTTTAGTAAGGCTCTCTTTTCATACTACATTAGCTTTCTACAACAAAATAGTTACTTTTATTGTCAAAAAAAAAAAAAAATTGAAATGAAAATAATTGCTAAAAAGGGGAAAAAAAAGGGCATAGCTTGTAATGGCTCAATTAAGAAGGTTCTGTCAAAAATACATACACCAGTCCACAAATTAAATTTTCTAAAATTTTAAATTATTTCCATTTAATTGCCTCTTTTGTAGCTATTATGACTCTCAAGACATGTAGCAGTAGTTTTAAAATGAACAGAGATATGTTTCATATCCTTCTTAATCAAGGAATAAAATACTGTAACAGAAAAGGCAATCTCTAGAGATACTTTGTGTGCTCTGCTGCCTTTGATATCTCATTTCTTTAATTTACAATTATATCACATTTAAAAGTTAGTGTATAAAACATGGACTGCTTTTGTTATACATGTGTATGGTTCATTTAGAAGTGTTAAGCAGTAAAACATCATCACTTGCATAAAAAAAAAGAAATGCACACCTCATTTTTCAAAATTTATTTAGGAATAATTTTCCTAATATAATAAATAATTGTATTAAGAAAAAAACATGTAAAATTGGCAAACATAAACTAAAACATTACTAAAAAAGCTATGCAAGAACTGTTTTACAATATAAATCATAGAAACACATGGAATGTGGAAGGTGGCATGGGTTAGCCGTTGCTCAACATTCATTGCAGATGGTTGCCTAAAAGTCTGTAGGGTTACATATGAAAAGATCTGAAAAGCAATTTCCAAATATCACAAAGGATTAATTCTTGGTTCCTATTACATGCTTAAGCATTCCATGCAAAAAATGTCCATAGTAGATTGTTTTATGTTACAAGTGATGAAGTTTTCTTCTATGTAAGCTCTTATTCTAGTCAGTATGATGGAGTGTATAGAGAAAACGATAAGTCAAGCCCACATTGTGTTCCCTGTTGTTGTCGTTGCTAATGTCCCA
The DNA here is from genome assembly GCF_054136105.1 of Typopeltis vanoorti. Lineage (NCBI taxonomy): Eukaryota > Metazoa > Arthropoda > Arachnida > Uropygi > Thelyphonidae > Typopeltis > Typopeltis vanoorti. The sequence goes on along the minus strand of NC_143550.1, from coordinate 180,875,244 downwards.
AATATGTTCTTTCTGTCTTATTTCACAACTTCTCAAAGTCTGGTCTATGTATGTAAGGCTGCAAGAGCATGGAATTCTGTTGATCCCACGATGTTTGTAGGAGGGGGTTGTGATTTTTAGGAGAGCAGGCTAAGTATAATTAGAATAAGTTTATGAGCCATCCTAATATCATGGACTTGGAGAAGACTGGTGATGTTGATAGAAAGTCTACTGATGTAAGGAATGGAAATTGAGTGCTGTAGTGAAATCACAATTTTGCTATGGAGCCAGATTAGAGAACAGTAGTTTCTGTGTAGGTATTTTTGAATATCTATTGCGAACAAGTTTAATTCTCTTTGCACATGCCGATGTGAAAGTAATAAATAAAATGATGTGAGAGATGCATTGCCTTTCTTCATTATATGGTTTCTGTATTCTGTTACAAAACAGTTAATAAGTATAGTTTAATCCCCGTAGTTCCCAAGAGAGTAAGAAATAAATCCCTAGTTTTCTCTAGTGTAAGCAACATGCTAAATTTTTTTGGAATGTATAGGTAGTTTTTTCCCTCCCTGTTACTCATAAATGATCTAGGTAACATTGAGTATCATCATCATCATCATCAAATTCCTGCCATGTACCCTCAAGGGGTGTACAGGATATGACAGTACTACATGAAAAAATTACATCATTAATAACTTCCTATCTACAATTTTCCTCCAAATCAGTCTGTTACTTGTCAAGACTCCAACATTATCAGATCTTATATTTCTATCGTCTAAGGCACTTTGTACCGTATCAATCCACCTACATCTTGGTCTTCCTCTGGGTCGTTTTCCTGCCAACCTGGCAGAGAACACTTGTTTTGCTAATCTTTCCTCTCCCATTCTATTTAAGTGACCATACCATCTGAGATTAGCTCTGCTAACGCATTCCTGGATGCTGACAATGTCAAGTTCTTTCCTAATATCCTCATTTTTAATATGATATTGCCATTGATGCCATCTGTTCACGCCTCTAATCTTTCTCAGGACTCTCATATCTGCGGTCTATAGTCTTTGTTCAAGTGTTTTACTTCTGACCCAGCTCTCAGATCCATAAGTTAAAATTGGTTTGAACACAGTCTTGTATATAGCTAATTTAGTGTTCCGACTAATTTCTTTCTTATTCCATATGAATTTATTCAATTGACTTCCCACGACACCAGCTTTGCTGATTCTGTTGTCTATTTCTATATTTAGTTTACCATCTTCACTAAAAATTGTGCCTAAGTAGCTGAAATGTTTTACTTGTTCCACAGGTTCTCCATTCACAACACAGTTGACATTTTCAATGATTCTGCCTATTTTCATTGTCTTTGTCTTTTTATTGCTGACCTTCATACCATATCTATTACAACAGCTATTCAATTTAGTTAAAGAATCTTGCAGACTTGTAGCGGATTTATTTAGAAGTATAACATCATCCGCATAAAGCAAAGAACTGACATTAATATCTCCAATTTTGATATCAGGTTTAATACCACATTCCTTCATAATGTGATCCATATAGATAATGAATAACAGAGGGGATAATGTACATCCTTGTCTCACACCAGATTTAACATTAAACCATCTTCCTGTACTTCCTTCAATTCTAACTGCTGACTCACAACTCAAATAAAGACTAAGTATTGCTTGATATAATGCCCCATTAACACCATATAACTGCAGCGTATTGAATAGCTTCTCTCTTGGCACCTTGTCATATGCCTTTTCCAAATCGACAAAACTTAAATACACATCTTTGTTATATTCCCATGCTTTCTCGACTATTTGTCGTAAAGTGAAGATCTGATCCTGACAGCCTCTATTTGGCCTGAATCCAGCTTGTTCTTCACCAAGCTTTTCTTCCACAATTCTTCTCAACCGTTTCTCAAGTATACTTGCATAGATCTTGCCAGGAACACTCAGTAGGGAAATACCTCTGTAATTCTCACATTCAGTTTTATTTCCCTTTTTATATATGGGTACTATGAGAGCTCGACTCCAATCATCGGGAATTTGTCCCCCTGTCCAGGCTTTCTGAACTATGCAGTGCAGCCACTGTAAGACTCTTATACCACCATACTTCAGCATTTCTGGTCGAATATCATCTACTCCTGCTGCCGTTCCACATTTCAGGCCTTTGATGGCTTTTTCTACTTCAAGTATGGATATGTATTCCTGACTGCATGCCTGGTCAGTGTTTTTTATCACTGTGCTGTCATCACTGCTTGTTTCATTTAGCAGTTTTTCAAAGTAATTACTCCATACTTCAAGGATATCTTTTTCTCCTGTTTTCATTTCACCTTTATCATCTCTAATTCCTTTTACAGCACTCTTTCCTCCATTCCTAAGCTTCTTCAACAACCTCCAGAATATTTTGCCACCTTCTTGATATTTATTTTCTATATTCTTGCCAAAGTCCTCCCATGACTTTTGTTTAGCTAGTTTTACACACTGTTTAGCTTTCTTACATTTGTCTCTGTATTCTGTAAGAGTACAAGCTGACTTATTTGCCAGGAACTTTTGGTATGCTTTCTTCTTTTCCTTCACTGCCTCTTTAACTTCCTGTGTCCACCAGGGAGTTCTGATTTTTTTATCCTTGCACACAACCTCACCACATGCCTCTCTGGCAGAATCAATCAATGTTTCCTTCAGAGTTTGCCACTGAATCTCCAAGGTTTGATTCCTGTTCTCAAACTCTTTCATTTTCTTTTCAATAATATTTCTGTATTTTAGTCTACAGTTCACATCTGAGAGCTGCTCAACTTTTATTCGCTTTAAAACTTTCTTACATGTTATTCTTTTCAATATGAAATTCAATTTTATCCTGCTCAAGACTAAATAGTGATCACTTCCAATTTCAAATCCTCTGTACACTCTGGTGTCCTGCACCTGGGAGAAAACATCACTATCAACAATAACATAGTCAATGAGACTTTTCTTATTCCTAGCCTCTTCTCTCCATGTGAATTTGTGCACATTTTTATGTTGGAACATGGTGTTAGTAATAACCAGTCCATGTCCTGAGCAGAAATCCAACAGATATTTGCCATTATTATTAGCTTTGCTCTTTTCTCCAAATTTTCCCAAAATATTTTTGTATGTCTCACAATCATTTCCTACTCTACTATTTAGATCCCCAACAAGGACCAACTTTTCCTTTTTCATTGTGTCAGTTGCTTTTTCTAAAGCCTCAAAAAATTCCTCCACTTCTACCTTAGTAGAACCTTCTGTGGGACCATAGGCACAAATAAGTCTCATTGTCCAGTTTCCCATTCTCATATTTGCCCACATTACTCTACTTGAGACTGACTGCCATTCAAGAAGATTAGCCTCGTATTTTGTGTTGAATACTATGGCTACTCCTTCTTTTCCTTGATTGTCATTGCCTGAATATAACATTTTGTATTTATTGCTCAGAAAGATCTCACCAGTTTTGGTCTTTTTTGTTTCAGTCACCCCTATTATGTCGATCTGGTACTTATCTAATTCCTCAGCTAGCTCCATTTCTTTGCCATTCAGGCTTCTTACGTTAATAGTACTGATCTTTAACTCTGGTGATGTTGAGTTGGGGTTTGTTTTCAGATTTGTTCCAGTAGCTGACTTTTCGCTGTTCGCCCTGGTTCCCTGGCGAAAACAACGGGGGCCTTGTTTAACCGGGCGACGCCCCAGCCGGCATGAAATTTTGTCATGTTGTACCATCATTTTTTATTTTGGTTTAACCAATAAGAATACAATTTGGTCGGCTAAATCCCAAATTGCCAGCCCATCCTCGTTCGTTCAGTATCAAAGTAGATACCCAACAGGGTGCACCACGAGAAGGTGAGGATTGGACATTAGGTCAGAAGCCCTGGTCGGTTCTCCACATTCCTTTAAAGGCTATGTGGAGGTCTCCTCTCAGTTATACAGCTTTGACCCTTAAGCACCCCTTTGATTAAATACCCGTTTTTTTTTTTCACACTGACTATAAAAATTAATTAGTCGGTATTGTTATGTATAGGCAGTAATTAGTCAGTATTGTTATGTATGGTCAATAATTAGTCAGTATTGTTATGTATATTATAATTTTTGTCTGTTATGCAGTGGCAGTTGAACTCCAGAGAGTTGGGTGCACTTTCCTGGAATACGAATCAGCTTGCAGAGTTGATGGCATTATGTGCAGCAAAGACAGGAGAGAACATGTCTTTGACCAGGGCTACTTGCATAAAAGGAAAGGAGAGAATTCTTATCGGTGGATATGTCCATCCTCCTTCTAATTCTAAGGAAATGATTGGTAATTTCTCCTTTAATTTTTTTTCTTAAAAACAGTTTGAAATTATTACTGCATACATTTCCAGAAACACTGTTACTCCAGAAAAACCTTAAACATTTCTAAACTCGACTTCTTGGATAGGCCTCTGAAATTGTCTTATGACCAGGACTTGATAAACCACTTGCCCTTGGTTAGTAAATTTTGCCAGCTGTCAAGTAGCTGCAGACTGACAAAGTAAATTTTTTTTTTTAAATTTAATAAACTCAACTTTCTACTCAAAATTTTTTTCATTTAAAAAATACAGATGCAGCACCATTGATCAGTTTATGGAACTCCTATTGACGTACTGATATATATATATATGTCATCATCATCATCATCATAGTCAAATTCCTGCCATGTACCTTCAAGGGGTGTACAGGATATGATAGTACTACATGAAAAATTTACATCATTACTAACTTCCTATCTACAATTTTCCTCCAAATCAGTCTGTTACTTGTCAAGACTCCAACATTGCCAGATCTTATATTTCTATTGTCTAAGGCACTTTGTACCATATCAATCCACCTATATCTTGGTCTTCCTCTGGGTCGTTTTCCTGCCAACTAATCTTTCCTCGCCCATTCTGTTTAAGTGACTATACCACCTGAGATTAGCTCTGCTAATGCATTCCTTTATGCTAACAATGTCAAGTTCATTCCTAATATTCTTGTTTTTAATATGATATTGCCATTGATGCCATCTGTTCATGCCTCTAATCTTTCTCAGGACTCTCATATCTGTGGTCTCTAGTCTTTCGTCAAGTGTTTTACTTCTGACCCAGCTCATATCCATAAGTTGAAATTGGTTTGAACACGGTCTTATATGCAGCTAATTTCGTGATCTGACTAATTTCACCCTTATTCCATAAGAATTTATTCAGTTGACTTCCTACCATACCAGCTTTGTTGATTCTGTTGTGTATTTCCATATTTATTTTACCATCTTCACTAAAAATCTTGCCTAAGTAGCTGAAATGTTTTGCTTGTTCCACAGGTTCTCCATTCACAACACAGTTGACATTTTCAATGATTCTGCCTATTTTCATTGTTTTTGTCTTTTTATTGCTGACCTTCATACCATATCTATTACAACAGTTATTCAATTTAGTCAGAGAATCTTGCAGACTTGTAGCGGATTTATTTAGGAATATAACATCGTCCACATAAAGCAAAGCTGACATTAACATCTCCAATTTTGATATCATGTTTAATACCACTTTCCTTCATAATGTGATCCATATAGATAATGAATAACAGAGGGGATAATGTACATCCATGTCTCACACCAGATTTAACATTAAACCATCTTCCTATACTTCCTTCAATTCTAACTGCTGACTTACAACTCAAATAAAGATTAAGTATTGCTTGATATAATGCCCCATTGACACCATATAACTGCAGTGTATTGAAAAGCTTCTCTCTTGGCACCTTGTCATATGCCTTTTCCAAATCGACCAAACTTAAATACAGATCTTTGTTATATTCCCATGATTTCTCCACTATTTGTCGTAAAGTGAGGATCTGATCCTGACAGCCTCTATTTGGCCTGAATCCAGCTTGTTCTTCATCAAGCTTTTCTTCCACAATTATTCTTAACCGTTTCTCAAGTATACTTGCATATATCTTGCCAGGAACACTCAATAGGGATATACCTCTGTAATTCTCACATTCTGTTTTATTTCCCTTTTTATATATAGGTATTATGAGAGCTCTACTCCAATCATTGGGAATTTGTCCCTCTGCCAGGCATTCTGAACTATGCAGTGCAGCCACTGTAAGACTTTTATACCACCATACTTCAGCATTTCTGGTCGAATATCATCTACTCCTGCTGTCTTTCCACATTTCAAGCCTTTGATGGCTTTTTCTACTTCAAGTATGGATATGTATTATTGATTGCATGTCTGGTCAGTGTTTTTTATCACTGTGCTGTCATCACTGCTTGTTTCCTTTAGCAAATTTTCAAAATAATTACTGCATACTTCAAGGATATATTTTTCTCCCGTTTTCATTTTACCTTTATCATCTCTAACTCCTTTCAGCACTCTTCCCTCCATTCCTAAGCTTCTTCAACAACTTCCAGAATATTTTGCCACCTTCTTGATATTTATTTTCTATGTTTTCTTGCCAAATTCCTCCCATGACTTTTGTTTAACTAGTTTTACACACTGTTTAGCTTTCTTACATTTGTCTCTGTATTCTCTAAGAGCATAAGCTGACTTATTTGCCAGCAAATATTGATATGCTTTTTTCTTTTCCTTCACTGCCTCTTAACTTCCTGTATCCACCATGGAGTTCTAATTTTTCTCTCCTTGCTGACAACTTCACCACATGCCTCTCTAGCCGAATAAATCAGGTCTTCTTCAAGGCTTGCCATTGAATCTCCAAGGTTTGATTCCTGTTCTCAAACTCTTTCATTTTTCCTTCAATAATCTTTGTGTATTTTAGTCTACAGTTTACATTTGAGAGCCGCTCAACTTTTATTCACTTTAAAACTTTCTTACATGTTCTTTTTAATATGCAATTCAATTTTATCCTGCTCAAGACTAAATAGTGATCACTTCCAATTTCAAATCCTCTGTACACTCTGGTGTCCTGCACCAGGGAGAAAACATCACTATCCACAATAACATAGTCAATGAGACTTTTCTTTTTTCGTAGCCTCTTCTCTCCATGTGAATTTGTGCACATTTTTATGGTGGAACATGGTGTTAGTAATAACCAGTCCATGTCCTGAGCAGAAATCCAACAGATATTTGCCATTATTATTAGCTTTGCTCTTTTCTCCAAATTTTCCCAGAACATTTTTGTATGTCTGACAATCACTTCCTACTCTGCTATTTAGATCCCCAACAAGGACCAACTTTTCCTTTTTCATTGTGTCAGTAGCTTTCTCTAGAGTCTCAAAAAAGTCCTCCACTTCTACCTTAGTAGAACCTTCTGTGGGACTATAGGCACAAATTAGTCTCATTGTCCCATTCCCCATTCTGATATTTCCCCAAATCACTCTACTTGACACTGCCTGCCATTCAAAAAGATTAGCCTCGCATTATTTGTTGAATACTATGGCTACTCCTTCTTTTCCTTGATTGTCATTGCCTGAATATAACATTTTGTATTTATTGTTCAGAAAGATCTCACCAGTTTTGGTCTTTTTTGTTTCAGTCACTCCTATTATGTCGATCTGGTACTTATCTAATTCTTCTGCTAGCTCCATTTCTTTGACATTCAGGCTTCTTATGTTGATAGTGCCGATATTTAACTCTAGTGATGTTGAGTTGGGGTGTGTTTTCAGATTTTTTCCAGTAGCTGACTTTTCGCTGTTTGCTCTGGTTCTCTTGCGAAAACGGGGGCCTTGTTTAACCGGGCGACGCCCCAGCCGGCATGAAATTTTGTCATGTTGTACCATCATATTGTATTTTGGTTTAACCAATAGGAATATAATTTGGTCGGCTACATCCCAGTTTGCCAGCCCATCCTTGTTCGTTCAGTATCCAGGTAGATACCCAACAGGGTGCACCACGAGAAGGTGAGGATTTTACATTAGGTGAGAAGCCCTTGTCGGTTCTTCGCATTCCTTTAAAGGCTATGTGGAGGTCTCCTCTCAGTTATACAGCTTTGACTCTTAAGCATGGAGGGGTGGGGTCTTTGGTGAGTAGCATATTGCATAACTTTTTGAGCCCTGCCTATGACCATTTTTAGATTGATTTGTTTGTTCTATAACACTGACTTGATAAAACTCGGGGAGATGCCAAGCACAGTTGATAGGGCATAATGACTGGTAATCCACTGATTATTGATATTTTCACCATCTGTGTTATGCAGACCAGAAACTACTCAAGTCGGAAATGAATTACTATATATTATTGCACATACACACTATCCGTGATCAGCTATGACAACCTAGCACTTCTGTGTGCTAGGTTGTCATAAAATAACTCTACAAAAGATTATTTTGCAGAGTTATTTTATGTTTCTGGCCTTTAACTTATTAATTTTAGATCTAGGAATAGTTATATATTTAAATTTCATATATTCTGGGAAAGGATATGACTGGGTGTCATATTGATGGGTACAGATCAATGGCTAGATATAAAATCAGGTGCCAGCTTTCCATAACTATTCATAATCTATATAGATGATGGAACTCCTGATATTAGAATGAGAGAGATTAAACTCAACTCTTTATTTCATGCAGATATGTTCTGTCTAACTTCAAATCTTCAGGATGCTTTAAATGAATTGAATAATTGCTGGGGCAAATTTAGTATGAAAATTTGCAATAAAGGACAACAACTGTGAAAATAGTTAGGATCATGGAAAATATCAACATGGTAAACCTGTAGAACAAGAAAAGTATTTCAGTCGTTTAGTATTAGTATTGCCTGCAAGTAGTCTGAAGACTCATCGTGGGAGGTTGAATGCTCACAGACCACAATAACTACCATACCTTGCCTTGAATACATTCAGTGTTGCAGCACTCACCACCCACTCATCAAGTAAAAAATCTCTTTTCACTTCCTTACTCACATTATCTTTGTACAGTTTTGACGGGGTGATTTCTCATTCTACATCACCCATTATCCTATGCAATAATTTTCCTATATCTATTTGATAGGCTCCTCTCACCAACTTATATGTCTCAATCATATCACCCCTCCTCCTCTCTGCCAAACTCTGAAGACCACATTCCCTTAATCAGTCCTCATACTCATTAGTCCGGAGAAGTCTTAGTTATTTGCCACTGAACTCTCTCTAATGCTTATTTAAAAATAATATAGCCAGGCGATCAGATCTCTACACAGAAATCCACATCATCATCATCATCATCATCATCAAATTCCTGCCATGTACCCTCAAGGGGTGTACAGGATATGATAGTACTACATGAAAAAAATTACATCATTATTAATTTCATATCTACAATTTTCCTCCAAATAAGTCTGTTACTTGTCACGACTCCAACATTATCAGATCTTATATTTCTATCGTCTAAGGCACTTTGTACCGTATCAATCCACCTATGTCTTGGTCTTCCTCTGGGTCTTTTTGCTGCCAACTTGGCAGAGAACACTTGTTTTGCTAATCTTTCCTTGCCCATTCTGTTTAAGTGACCATACCACCCGAGATTAGCTCTGCTAATGCATTCCTAGATGCTGACAATGTCAAGTTCTTTCCTAATATCCTCATTTTTAATATGATATTGCCATTGATACCATCTGTTCATGCCTATAATCTTTCTCAGGACTTTCATATCTGCGGTCTCTAGTCTTTGATCAAGTGTTTTACTTCTGACCCAGCTCTCAGATCGATAAGTTAAAACTGTGTTGTATACAGCTAATTTAGTGTTCCAACTAATTTCTCTCTTATTCCACATGAATTTATTCAATTGACTTCCCACCATACCAGCTTTGTTGATTCTGTTGTTTATTTCTATATTTAACCTACCATCTTCAGTAAAAATCATGCCTAAATAGCTGAAATGTCTTACTTGTTCCACAGGTTTTCCATTCACAACACAGTTGACATTTTCAGTGATTCTGCCTATTTTCATTGTCTTTGTCTTTTTATTGCCGACCTTCATACCATATCTATTACAACAGCTATTCAATTTAGTCAGAGAATCATGCAGACTTGTAGCGGATTTATTTAGAAGTATAACATCATCTGCATAAAGCAAAGAGCTGACATTAACATCTCCAATTTTGATATCATGTTTAATATCACTCTCCTTCATAATGTGATCCATATAGATAATGAATAACAGAGGGGATAATGTACATCCTTATCTCACACCAGATTTAACATTAAACCATCTTCCTGTACTTCCTTCAATTCTAACTGCTGACTCACAACTCAAATAAAGATTAAGTATTGTTTGATATAATGCCCCATTGACACCATATGACTGCAGCGTATTGAATATCTTCTCTCTTGGCACCTTGTCATATGCCTTTTCCAAATCGACAAAACTTAAATACAGATCTTTGTTATATTCCCATGCTTTCTCGACTATTTGTCATAAAGTGAAGATCTGATCCTAAAAGCCTCTATTTGGCCGGAATCCAGCTTGTTCTTCACCAAGCTTTTTTTCCACAATTCTTCTCAACCATTTCTCAAATATACATGCATAGATCTTGCCAGGAACACTCAGTAGGGAAATACATCTGTAATTCTCACATGCAGTTTTTTTTCCTTTTTATATATGGGTACTATGAGAGCTCTACTCCAATCATCGGGAATTCGTCCCTCTGTCTAGGCTTTCTGAACTATGTAGTGCAGCCACTGTAAGACTTTTATACCACCATACTTCAGCATTTCTGGTCGAATATCATCTACTCCTGCTGCTTTTCCACATTTCAAGCCTTTGATGGCTTTTTCTACTTCAAGTATGGATATGTATTCCTCACTGCATGCCTGGTCAGTGTCTTTTACCACTGTGCTGTCATCACTGCTTGTTTTATTTAGCAGTTTTTCAGAGTAATTACTCCATATTTCAAGGATATCTTTTTCTCCCGTTTTCATGTCACCTTTATCATCTCTAATTCCTTTTACAGCACTCTTTCCTCCATTCCTAAGCTTCTTGAACAACCTCCAGAATATTTTGCCACCTTCTTGATATTTATTTTCTATATTCTTGCCAAAGTCCTCCCATGACTTTTGTTTAGCTAGTTTTACACAGTGTTTAGCATTCTTGCATTTGTCTCTATATTCTCTAAGAGCACAAGCTGACTTATTTGACAGGAACTTTTGATATGCTTTCTTCTTTTCCTTTAGTGCCTCTTTAACTTCCTGTGTTCACCAGGGAGTTGTGATTTTTTCATCCTTACAGACAACCTCACCACATGCCTATCTGGCAGAATCAATCAATGTTTTCTTCAGAGTTTGCCACTGAATCTCCAAGGTTTGATTCCTGTTCTCAAACTCTTTCATTTTTTCTTCAATAATCTTTGTGTATTTTAGTCTACAGTTCATCTGAGAGCTGCTCAACTTTTATTCGCTTCAAAACTTTCTTACGTGTTTTTCTTTTCAATATGAAATTCAATTTTATCTTGCTCAAGACTAAATAGTGATCACTTCCAATCTCAAATCCTCTGTACACTCTGGTGTCCTGCACCAGGGAGAAAACATCACTGTCAACAATAACATAGTCAATGAGACTTTTCTTATTCCTAGCCTCTTCTCTCCATGTGAATTTGTGCACATTTTTATGTTTGAACATGGTGTTAGTAATAACCAGTCCATGTCCTGAGCAGAAATCCAACAGATATTTGCCATTATTATTAGCTTTGCTCTTTTCTCGAAATTTTCCCCAAATATTTTTGTATGTCTCACAATCATTTCTTACTCTGCTATTTAGATCCCCAACAAGGACCAACTATTCATTTTTCATTGTGTCAGTTGCTTTTTCTAAAGCCTCAAAAAATTCTTCCACTTCTACCTTAGTAGAACCTTCTGTGGGACCATAGGCACAAGTAAGTCTCATTGTCCAGTTCCCCATTCTCATATTTGCCCATGTTACTCTACTTGAGACTGCTTGCCATTCAAGAAGATTAGCCTCGTATTTTGGGTTGAATCCCTATGGCCATTCCTTCTTTTCCATGATTGTCATTACCTGAATATAACATTTTGTATTTATTGCTCAGAAAGATCTCACCAGTTTTGGTCTTTTTTGTTTCAGTCGATCTGGTACTTATCTAATTCCTCAGCTAGCTCCATTTCTTTGCCATTCAGGCTTCTTACATTGATAGTACTGATCTTTAACTCTGGTGATGTTGAGTTGGGGTTTGTTTTCAGATTTGTTCCAGTAGCTGACTTTTCACTGTTCACCCTGGTTCCCTGGCAAAAACAACGGGGGCCTTGTTTAACCGGGTTATGCCCCAGCCGGAATGAAATTTTGTCATGTTGTACCATCATTTTTTATTTTGGTTTAACCAATAAGAATACAATTTGTTTGGCTAAATTCCAAATTGCCAGCCCATCCTCGTTCGTTCAGTATCCAAGTAGACACCCAACAGGATGCACCACGAGAAGGTGAGGATTGGACATTAGGTCCGAAGCCCTGGTCGGTTCTCTGCATTCCTTTAAAGGCTATGTGGAGGTCTCCTCCTAGTTATACAGCTTTGACCCTTAAGCAATCCACATGAGACCTAATTAGTGCCTTGTACTGTGGAACTATTACCTCCTTTTCCATACATGTCAGCATTCTTTGCATTATAGCAAGAACTTTCTGGATAACTCTTCCTACTTTCATAGTTTGTTCCCTGTTTTCACCAAGATCCCCAGATCCATTGCCTCCTCCACCTCTTGAAGCAAAGTCCCTCTGATATGATAATTCTCATTCCATCTTCTCAGGCCATGATGCATAACTTTACACATAGCAACCTTGGAATGACATCCCCATCCTTCGGTCCAAAGCACCAACTTATTCAAATCTTCTTGTAATAACAGCGCATCAGAATTTCCTGACATTGCTCTTCCTAATTGAGCATCTTCAGAAAACAACTGAATATCTCCTTTCACACCATGAACTGTATCATTGATATATAAGTTCAACAGTTGTCCCATACAGAACTCTGTGGTACCCCACTAGTCACTTTCCTTTTTGGGGCACTGCATCTCCATATGAAACTCACTGGTTCCTGTCAGTCAACCATCCCTGTAACCAAGCTACCAAAGGACTACACATCCCCATCCTTCTCAATTTCAGTGTTAGTTTATCATGTGGTACTCAATCAAAAACTGTCTTAGCAAAATCTAGGTAAATCACAATTTAAGCATCTCCTATGTCCAATACACTAGTCACCTTATTAATAAATGTAACTAAATTACTAAAGCATGACCTCCCCTTAACAAACCAATGCTGCTTTTGTGAAATATTTCCAATTCAAGTTTGTATTCTGTCTCTATTGTGGAAATAGATAATAGAACAAGCAAATCTGATATAATGAATAAATTTAATGAAATGAAAGATAAATTAGCCAAAACACTAAGCTGGCACCAGCAAAAACAGTTGATCAAAGACTAGAGATGATTACAATGAAAGTTCTGAGGAAAATTAGGTGATATGAATACTAAATTAACTTAAAAATTATCATGTTAGAAAGGAACTCATACCATCATATAGCACAAAAACTAGATGGTGTCACTAGCACCCTCAAAAAAGAGCTTGAACAATTTGCTCTGATGAACCAGCGCTGAGAAATTAATTTCAAATAATAAGCAAAACATATACAAAGAATTGGTACAGTAAAAATTGGTACATGTAAAATATTCAAAAGGAATACAATCAGGTGTACATTTCAGTAGTTGAGATAGAAAAAACTGTCAAAAGCTTAAAATGTGGAATGGCAGCTGGAGTAGCTGATTATCATCTAGAAATGCCTCATAAAAAGCTTGTTCCATAATTCAGATGTGGTGAAGAAGAAATCTATTGACATATTTCTTGAAATTCTGTAGGTTGTAGTTGGGAAACACATTGTGAGGAGGGCTGTTCCAGAAGATAGAGGTAGGTAAAATAAATGAGGAAGAGGAGAAGCAGGTTTGATGTGGTTGTACTAAAAAGGGGATGTTGGTCATCTACTGTTCTTGAAATCTGTTGACATTTTTCTTGAAGAGTTGGAGGTTGTGGTTGTTGGGAAACACAGTGTGAGGAGGGCTGTTCCAGAGAACAGAGGTAGATAGAATAAATGAAGAGGAGAAGCAGGTATGATGTTTACAGTTGTACTACTGAAAAGGGGCATTGAGCATCTGCTCTTGTTTTCCTAACAGAAAGCTGAGGATGTTGAAAGTTTATTTTTCACTTGATCAGGCTATAATAAATTTAGTTTAATCCTTTATCCAAGTGTGTGCAAACAAAGTTTGCACCTGAAAGTATCTTCAGGACTGGGGTAAGGTGGTACAACACCGGGCAACTCGTTGCAAAGATGGAGCAAGCTAACATCGCTCCTATCTCAGTATCTCCCATAATGCAAAACACATCTCCTTGCAGATATGTATAATGTTATGCATTAAGGGAAGGGCCACTACCCAGACTAGTTTCGACCTTTATTGAGGTCTCTTCAGTGGGAGCCAGGCCCAAGTGGAGATACCAGGCAGAAGCATTAGCAAGGTCATCTCCTCCTGTAGGCTGCCAAACGGTGTGCCACTTTTTTATTAAATTACTCTGGATTTAGAGAAAGATGTTGAAAGTTTATTTTTCACTTGGTCAGACTATAATAAATTTAGTTTAATCCTTTATCCAAGTGTGTGCAAACAAAGTTTGCGCCTGTGTTGTACCACCTTACTCCAGTCCTGAAGATACTTTCAGGCGCAAACTTTGTTTGCACACACTCGGATAAAGGATTAAACTAAATTTATTATAGTCTGACCAAGTGAAAAATAAACTTTCAACATCTTTCTCTAAATCCAAAGTAATTTAATAAAAAAGTGGCACACCGTTTGGCAGCTCCTATAGGAGGAGATGACCTTGCTAATGCTTCTGCCTGGTATCTCCACTTGGACCTGGCTCCCACTGAAGAGACCTCAATAAAGGTCGAAACTAGTCTGGGTAGTGGCCCTTCCCTTAATGCATAACATTATACATATCCACAAGGTGATGTGTTTTGCATTATGGGAGATACTGAGATAGGAGCGATGTTAGCTTGCTCCATCTTTGCAACGAGTTGCCCGGTGTTGTACCACCTTATCCCAGTCCTGAAGATACTTTCAGGCGCAAACTTTATTTGCATACACTTGGATAAAGGATTAAACTAAATTTATTATAGAAAGCTGAGGAATAATGTTTGCCAGTTCACTGGAGCAGTGACCATCGAAGTGTCTGTAGAAGATACAGAGCTGAACCAGTGGATCTCTGATATAGAGATGAATCTGTGAGGGACGGAATCTGTTAGGCCACACATGAACTACTGTTCATGTCATCCTTCCGTAATCATTCTTTTTTTTTTTTGCTGGCTACATATTGAAAGGACTCGAATTTTTTTTTTGGCTTCATTAGCTAACTGCTGTTCATACTTCACTTTTGCTACCCTTACCAACCAAGTCACCTTCCTTGCCTGTTCTTTGGAATTGATTATTACCACTCCTCTTATGCTACCTCCATAATGCCTTTTTCCTCTGTATTGCATGCTAAATAGCTCAACTGTATCCTCTGCAGCAGTTGTTTTTGTTGTTTTAAGGATACTTGCGACATAAGACTGAATGATATAATCACGTAATCACAAGAAAGATATTTATTTAACCAAATATTTCGGTCTGGAAATAGCAGACCATCGTCGGTGGTATTACAAGAACAGTTTAAAAAAAATATATACAAGCTAGAATACTAACAATAGATCGTTGAAATTAGAACATGCCGCGTGATGTTATATCACTAAGTATGAAACGAAATATTTTGAAGTAGAAACATGATTGAATTTGCTATAAAAAAAAAAAAAAAAAAAAAAAAAAAAAAAAAAATTAATGAGTAATCTTGATTAGGCTTTCCCAGATTTTTGATATAGATATGCAGTCATTACGATTCAGGTTGGGATGATGGAGCAAGGCCTCCACGCTTTCCTTGAACAAACGTTCGAACCTATAACGGGATCTATGTAAGAGGCGCGTTTTGGACCAAAGGATGCTGTGGTCAGTTTCAATCCCGTGTTGAGCCAAACCAGACTTTTCAGGTTTATTGTGAAGAATGGATGATTGATGTTCTTGGATTCTTTTTTCAAGAGAACGTCCAGTCTGTCCAAAGTAAGAGAGATCACAGTTGCAAGGAATTTGATAAACTCCAGGAAGAGATAAAGTTGAGCGTTTGTCTTTAGGAGAAGGAAAATGATAAGACAATTTGTTAATAGGAGAATACGTAGCTGTTAAATCATATTTCTTCAAAATTCTTGCGATAGGTTCTGAAATACCGGAGATATAAGGAATAGGTACTCGACGTATTGAATCTTTGTTGTTTTGTGGAGGATTATAAGATGTAAGAAGACGTTGAATACTTTTTTCAGAAAAGCCATTGAGTTTCATGTGTTGCTGGATAGTAGAAAGTTCTTTCTGTAGATAATCAAAAGTAGAACAATTAGTTTTGGCTCTTTTGATGAGACATTTTATAATTCCTGTTTTTTGACATGGATGATGGGCTGATTCTTTCAGAATATAACGACCTGTGAATGTTGGTTTCCTGTATACTGTAGTTGTAAGAATATTTGAAGATGATCGGATGAGGAGAACGTCTAAAAAAGATAACTGGTTGTTTTCTTCTAATTCCATAGTAAACTTTATGCGATGATGTAAGGAATTAATACTGTTTAAAAAGGAAGATAAAGTGTTTTTACTGTGAGGCCAAATAGCAAATATGTCATCTATATATCTTACCCAAAAAGATGGTAGAGGGAAACTAGATGTGAAGAGGACTTTTTCTAAATGTTCTAAATAAAAGTTGGCTAAAGCTGGAGAAAGAGGACTTCCCATGGCTGTTCCTTCTACTTGGCTATAAAATTTGTTTTGACATATGAAATAACCAGAATGTATAACGAAATCGAATAGTTTTATAATATCTTGAGGAAAGATGTCAGCAAGTAGTTTTAAAGTTTCCTTAAGAGGTACATTGGTGTATAAAGATTCTATATCAAAACTAACCATAAGATCTGTAGGTTGTAATGAGACATCTTTTAATTTTTCTAAGAAATCTGAGGAGTTTTTTAAAAAAGAACTCGAGTTGCCAATGTAAGATTTCAGTAATTTAGCTAGATATTTGGCTATACGGTAAGTAGGAGAATCAATGCAATCTACTATTGGACGAAGAGGATAGTCAATAGTCAATCTGAATTTCTATTGTTAGTATTCTAGCTTGTATATATTTTTTTTAAACTGTTCTTGTAATACCACCGACGATGGTCTGCTATTTCCAGACCGAAATATTTGGTTAAATAAATATCTTTCTTGTGATTACGTGATTATATCATTCAGCAGTTGTTTTTATACTATTTCCTCAAAATGATTTCATCCAAATGATTTGGTTTGTTTCTGATTATCTAATGTTTTGACATTTTCATTATTGATTACTATATAGAAACATAGTGAGCAAGTTAATTTTTTTTCCCCTCATAATTATGTTACTTAATCTGAAACCATGCTCATTACCAAACATAGAACTTTTTCAAGCCTTCACTAAGAACAGTGGTTGATATACCAGGTACTGAAAATAGTATGCTTAGGGCCACATATCTTCTACCCTAAGTATAAGTACTATAAATAGATAAGCTTTGGTATTTAGTACTTTGATATGGCTGAATGGGTCAGTCTAGTGGAACAGCATTGCAAACACGGATGTTTGTGATTATCTTTAAGTTGTAGCTGAATTTCATTGGTGTTAGTCCACGCACCTGCTTATTTGAAGTCTGTAGTGGCTTATTTAACTTGTAGCTAATGTGTGATAAGCATACAGTCTCCCATGGGTGGGATTCACACACACATATATATCTATGTATATTCTGTTAGGTGAAAAATTATTAAAAAGTGATTTTTTGACCTTAGATCAGTGTTTCCTAATGTTTTTTGGATCATGCCTCACCTCAACACCTCAAAGAATTTGATTCACCCCCCCCCTAGCATAATAGTCAGCCAAGTTTTGATAAAGTATAATATAAATATGTATTTTAAATAAAAAAAAAAAGGAACATAGGTAAAATTGTTTCTAATTGCCTTTTTTCAATGAATATAAATTTTTATATTACACTTTGTATATTTTAAAACATAAATCGAACTGAACTCGGGAAAATAAAATCCAAGTTAACGCGATCCTTGAGCTTGATGTCTGCTGCAAAGAGTTTTTATTTGAGGTACTAATTTAGCCATTTTTAATCTCAAATCCCCATGATTTGTGATATCCAGATGATTTCTTTTTTTCAGTAGAGTCATTTACAGCACTAAAGCCACATTCAACTAAATATGACGATGGGAAGGGAAACAGTGTTTTTTTTTTTTTTGTAAAACTAGTTGAATTTCGGTGTTCTGTTTCTGTCTCGTCAGAAAGCAATGCCATTGTTCCTTTTATGTTAAATAAATTTCTAATAGACTCGTCATTTTGCTTTTCTGAGAGTTTTTCTTGATACGGTATTTATGTTGACTGCTGTACTAGTGATGTCAGCTTTTTTCTCGGAAAGTCAGGGTTGCAATATCGACAATTTATCGCCGACAGCGGTGAGTTTTTTAGTATATCGATGATGAGGTGACGAATGCAACGTCATTTTCTAATTGCCCCACATTGAGAAACACTGCCTTCGATAGTTTTTTTACATGTAATGTGAATTTAATTCTTATTATACAAGGTTTTCATTGCAACTTATCTATTAGAATGGATTATTCAGATGAGCAACATTCATTTTTTTTTTTTTAGATACATACCTTGAGAGCTTAGACTTGGAGAGCAATGTTTTAAATTTTTAGAACCTGTATTGAGAGTTTAAATAGCATCTTGGACTCCTTGGAGGTGTCAGATAATAATACTATTTCTTTCTTTCTTATAGTAAAAAAAAATAATATCTTAGTTTTAGAGGTTAAATAATTCTCTTTCTTCTCCAATTGTAGGTAAATATGGAAGTCTAGTTGTATATCAGCAGTCTAGCCCAGTAGATCAAATCCATAATGCTTCACTAAAGGACCTTGGGTATCGATTGGGTCAACATGTTATTGCAATGAATCCCAAAACACTAGGCTCCCCAGATGATATAATTGCTGAGAATACAGAAACTTCTTTGGAAGATTCAACAAGAGAAGTTATCGTGAATAATGCAAAAATAGAAACTCATAATGATGATAAAGAAGTGCAAACTTGTATCAAGGATTCGGAAGAAAATGAGTCAGAAAATGAAGATGAAGTTTTTTTAGATGATATGAAAGCAGATGAAACACGTATGATCTGTCAGAATTTCATAGCAGATCCTGAGGTAACAGTACATGAAGTTTTAGTTCAGAATGGTATTGAAGTGCTTGATTTTGTCAGATATCAGTGTGGTGAAGAATTAAATCAAGAAGAAACTGAGTCTTGAATGGAAAAAAAATATTAATCATGTGTAAGATATAGAAACTCTAATTTTAATCAATACATTTAATTAGTTGGCAAATTGTATCGCACAATTAGTTGATTAAAGTATTCACATTTTGTATATATCTTTACTTTTTGTTGCATCTTAGAAAACATCTCGGTAACTGTTTCATATGTAGTTTTTTTATTCTGATATATACTGCTATTCTGACAAATCCTGTTCTAGTATTCAAATCCCATTGCCTTTAAATGCTCATTAGAATGTTTTTTATCCAAAACATAATGATTATTATTATTTTTATTCACCTGGTTTTCAAAAGGACACAAAGATGGTGGAAGGGTAGAGACGAGGACTAAGGTAGTTTCTGAACTCTGGAATGCTGAATATGAAGAAACGTTAAGAAGATGCAGAGTCTAGGGAATAAAAGGAAGAGGGATGATATGATAGAGAAATACAAGTTGGTAAGGGGTTGCAATAGGATTAACATTGAAGAGGTTTTTTATAAAATGGTCAGAGATTGGGAAAGAATATCTTCCCTGGAAGCTGTATAAGGAGGGTGTGACCAAGGGAGTGAGAAGGGGGTTTTTTTGAATAGAGGTGTGAATGATTGAAATGCATTGCTTGAGAGTGTGGTATCAATAGAGAATTTGAATGTGTTTAAGGCAAGGTGTGATCAGTTGTATATAGGACAAAGGGACCGCTCGTGGTTCACCCTGTTGGGTATCTACCTGATACTGAACGAACAAGGATGGGCTGGCAATTTGGGATTTAGCCGACCAAATTGTATTCTTATTGGCTTAAACCAAATTACAAAATGATGGTGCAATATGACAAAATTTCATGCTGGCTGGGGCGTCGCCCGGATAAACAAGGCTCCTGCTGTTTTTACCAGGGCGAACAGCGAAAAGTCAGCTACTGGAGCAAATCCGAAAACACACCCCAACTCAACATCACCAGAGTTTAAAATCGGTACTATCAACATGAGAAGCCTGAATGGCAAAGAAATGGAGCTAACTGAGGAATTAGATAAGTATACCTGATCGACATAATAGGAGTGACTGAAACAAAAAAGACAAAAACTAGTGAGATCTTTCTGAGCAATAAATACGAACTGTTATATTCAGGCAATAATAATCAAGGAAAAGAAGGAGTAGTCATAGTATTCAACACTAAATACGAGGCTAATCTTCTTGAATGGCAGGCAGTCTCAAGTAAAGTGATGTGGGCAAATATGAGAATGGAGAACTGGACAATGAGACTTATTTGTGCCTATGGTCCCACAGAAGGTTCTACTAAGGTAGAAGCAGAGGATTTTTTTTTAATTTTTTGATGCTTTAGAGAAATCAACTGACACAATGAAAAAAGGAAAAGTTGGTCCTTATTGGGGATCTAAATAGCAGAGTAGGAAATGACTGTCAAACATACAAAAATATTTGGGGAAATTTTCGAGAAAAGAGCAAAGCTAATAATAATGGCAAATACCTGTTGGATTTCTGCTCAGGACATGGACTGGTTATTACTAACACCATGTTCCAACTTAAAAATGTGCACAAATTCACTAGAGAGAAGAGGCAGGGAATAAGAAAAGTCTCATTGACTATGTTATTGTTGATAGGGATGTTTTCTCCCTGGTGCAGGACACCAGGTGTACAGAGGATTTGAAATTGGAAGCGATCACAATTTAGTCTTCAGCAGGATAAAATTGAATTTCATATCGAAATGAATAACATATAAGAAAGTTTTAAAGCAAATAAAAGTTGAGCAGCTCTCAGATGTGAACTGTAGACTAAAATACACAAAGATTATTGAATCAAAAATGAAAGAGTTTGAGAACAGGAATCAAACCTTGGAGATTCAGTGGCAAGCTTTGAAGAAAACTCTGATTGATTCAGCCAGAGAGGCATGTGGTGAGGTTGTCTGCAAGGATAGAAAAATCAGGACTCCATGGTGGACACAGGAAGTTAAAGAGGTAGTGAAGGAAAAGAAGAAATAATATCAAAAGTTCCTGGAAAATAAGTCAGCTTTTGCTCTTAGAGAATACAGAGACAAATGTAAGAAAACGAAACACTGTGTAAAACTAGCTAAAAAAAATTCATGGGAGAACTTTGGGAAGAACATAGAAAATAAATATCAAGAAGGTGGTAAGATATTCTGGAGGTTGTTGAAGAAGCTTAGAAATGGAGGAATGAGTGCTGTAAAAGGAGTTAGAGATGATAAAGGTGACATGAGAACAGGAGAAAAAGATATCCTTGAAGTGTGGAGTAATTACTTTGAAAAATTGCTAAATGAAACAAGCAGTGATAGCACAGTGGTAAAAAACACTCAACAGGCATTCAGTTAGGAATACATATCCATACTTGAAGTAGAAAAGGCCATCAAAGGATTGAAATGTGGAAAGGCAGCAGAAGTAGATGATATTCGACCAGAAATACTGAGGTATGGTGGTATAAACGTCTTGCAGTGGCTGCGCTGCATAGTTCAGAAAGCCTTGACAGAGGGACGAATTACTGATGATTGGAGTAGAGCTCTCATTGTATCCATATATAAAAAGAGAAATAAAACTGAATGTGAGAATTACAGAGGTATTTCTTTACTGCGTGTTCCTGGCAAGATTTATGCAAGTATACTTGAGATACGATTGAGAAGAATTGTGGAAGAAAAGCTTGGTGAAGAACAAGCTAGATTCAGGCCAAATAGAGGCTGTCAGGATCAGATCTTCACTTTACGACAAATAGCTGAAAAAGCAAGGGAATTTAACAAAGATCTGTATTTAAGTTTTGTCGATCTGGAAAATGAATGTCATATTGTTAGTGATCATAATCAATTATCCTGTAGGCTGTACCATTGTTATTTATATATGTATTTTTATATATACTTCCCTCTTTATGTATATTATTATTCTCTCTATATACTTATGAGATGAAATATTATATAAATTTCTTTTACTAACAATTATTTTTATTTTTGACTCCGAGTGTCCCTATATGTTATTATATTTGCACAAAGAGTTCACTCCAATTGGTGCAATGACTTTAACTCACTCTTTCAGAATCCAACTAATCATTGACTCAATACCAAGTACAAAATAAACACATTTAATAAAACTAAAACAATATATATACACTTCTAGTAATAATACATAACTATAATTACAGATTATATGGATCCAAGGCCTTATTTAAAAATATAAACTTACTCTTAAGACTAAACACTTTTTCTTTCACAATCACAAAAAAAATGTTCATAGTCTTTTTCTCTTTCTGTTAAGGCTCTTTTCCAGAAGTTACAAGGTTCTGTACTTCATTTTCAGGATCCTTTTCATCAATCAATGTAACATACATAAAGTCTTCTTGACTATATCCTGTTTTCCTTTTAGTAGTAATACTCATCAGATCAGGCACCTTTAATACCTAAAAATCTTCTTAATTCAATATATTTTCTAAACTTTCACTTTCAGGCATTCTTAATACTTATAAAACTTCCTTATCATTATTTTCTCTAAGAAAAACATTCACTTTAGAATGTAAGCAACAAGTTCATTCACAATACTAAATTGACAGTCTTAACTTATTCCACCTTAAAAACTTACAGTTTCAAGATTTCCTTTTATTCATTACTTATTTCTCCTTGAAACCTAATATTTCCACTATTCCTTTTTCGGAATACACTATAAAATATCTTCCGACTGCCACACACAAAAAAATATCAAGTTCCTTCTAACTTGAATATCTACCGGCCAAAACTTATTTCAAGATTTCCTTTTTATTCTTTACTTATTCCTGCTTGAAACCTATTATTTTCACTATTCCCTTTTCGGAATACATTATGAAATTTCCTTCTGACTGCCGCACAAAAAAATCAAGTTCCTCCCAACTTGAATATATCTCGGCCAGTGTTCTAAAAACTTTCCGAACGCTCTCTTGTTTACAACTGTATCTTGGATACGCAACGCTTTCCTTGTCAGCTGTCAATCACACATCAAGTTCTCTCCGGGTGCATGCGCACTTCACAAAAGTCAAAAACTACGCACTGCAATAAAATGGCTGACTCGCTGTATCCATTAGCGCTAAAGAAAGTCTTTCACAAACACAAAATTCAACATTTTAAAATACAACAAACTTTCTTATAAGTAACACAAATAATCAGTTTAGTAAGTACTTCAATATTTTTACTTCCTTACATGTTACTTCTAATATAACATTTTCATAACGAGCACATCACAAGTGCAGACACTGCGTGTATGAAAACAAAAACTAACAAGCATAATTAATACGTAAAAATATTCAGAATTTTTAATATGATTATTTTTACAATATGACAAGGTGCCATGAGAGAAGCTATTCGATACGCTACAGTTATATGGTGTCAATAGGCATTATATCAAGCAATACCTAGCCTTTATTTCAGTTGTAAGTCAGCAGTTAGGAAAGATGGTTTAATGTTAAATCTGGTGTGAGACAAGGATATACATTATCCCCTCTGTTATTCATTATCTATGTGGATCACATTATGAAGGAAAGTGGTATTAAACATGATATCAGAATTGGAGATGTTAATGTCAGCTCTTTGCTTTATGCAGACGATGTTATACTTCTAAATAAATCTGCTACAAGTTTTCAAGATTCCCTGACTAAATTGAATAACTGTTGTAATAGATATGGTATGAAGGTCAGCAATAAAAAAACAAAGACAATGAAAATAGGTAGAATCGTTAAAAATTTCAACTGCATTGTAAACGGAGAACCTGCGGAACAAGTAAAACATTTCAGCTACTTAAGCACAATTTTTAGTGAAGGTGGTAAATTAAATATGGAAGTAGACAGCAGAATCAACAAAACCGGTATGGTAGGAAGTCAACTGAATAAATTCATATGGAATAAGAAAGAAATTAGTCAGAACACTAAATTAGCTGTATACAAGACAGTGTTCAAACCAGTTTTAACTTATGGATATGAGAGCTGGCTCAGAAGTAAAACACTTGATCAAAGACTAGAGACCGCAGATATGAGAGTCCTGAGAAAGATTAGGGGAACGAACAGATGGCATCAATGGCAATATCATATTAAAAACGAAGATATTTGGAAAGAACTTGCGAACATCCAGGAATGCGTTAGCAGACCTAATGTCAGGTGGTATGGTCACTTAAACAGAATGGGCAAGGAAAGATTAGCAAAACAAGTGTTCTCTGCCAGGTTGGCAGGAAAATGACCCAGAGAAAGACCAAGATATAGGTGGATTGATACGGTGTAAAGTGCTTTAGATGAGAGAAATATAAGATCTGATAATTTTGGAGCCTTGACAAGTAACAGACTGATTTGGAGAAAAATTGTAGATAGGAAGTTAGTAATGACGTAAATTTTTCATGTAATAGTATCATATCCTGTACACCCCCTTGAGGATACATGTCAGGAATTTCATGATGATGATGAGGAGGTGGAGAACCTCCTAGATGAGTCTTTGATTCCATGGAGTCTTAGGATAATAATAATAAATGTTGTGTTATACACTGGTGTCCAAACTCTAAGGATGAACTTCATTTTTACCTGTATATGAAAAAATTTCATAACTGCAGCCAAATGTGGACATTGATTTATTGCCAGGATATTAATAACTTATATTACACAAAAAATCTGTTATAAATTTCATACAAACTAAATTGCTATACGTTTTTGGCAAAAGTTACAAATTTCCTAAGGATGAAGTTAAGGAATTATTGTACAGTGTTTACAGAAAACTATGCAGAGAGACATTTCAGTATGGAATTTGTCAACCCCAAACTGTGATGCAGCTCTCACAATGTCATACCATGCTTAGTGCCAAGTGATTCAGGGGTTCTTGAGGCAAACTGACCCACTCCTCCTCCTCCTCCTTCAGAGCAAAGATATAAGGCCTTATTTGTTTTCTGGAAGGGAAATTTTATGCAGCAATGCTTCTCTCTCTATTGTTTCTCTTAGGTTTAATTGGTAATGCCTTTGGCCTGATTTAATTTGAGTCTCACCCCAAACAGTATAAAAAAAATAGAGAGAGAGAGAGGACAAAATAGTCCCTTTGCACAAAAGTAGATGCAAAAAACAGGTGCAGCAAATTATAGACATATTTCAGAAGTTGTAAGAATGCCATGGAAAAATTAATAATAGTTCAAGTTCAGGAACAGATAAAGAGAGTTTTCGAGGAATTTATTCTCATTGTATATGATTATTTTGACTGAATTATATAAGTTATAGATATACCATAATGCCACTGGACTTGGATAAAATATTTGAAAAGAATATCCCATAGAAGATTTCTATGGGATATTAATGTATAAATATTAATTAATGTATAAATTATGCTGTATTAATGTATAAAGTTTATGCTGTAAACTGGAGTGGATGTCAATGAAAATAAACTAGTGGCGTTGATAAACAGAAAGTACTGTACATCTTTGTACTTGGACAATTAATGTTCATTTTACATATTAATGATATGAAAATAGTGGCTGTGGTCACAGAGTCTATTTTTAGTCAGCAGTGGCTATGAAGCATTCTCCTAACCTTAACATTAATCTGCATTAATCTGCCAAAATTTGGAAAAAAGTCATCTTAAGATCAACTCCTGCAAAACTGTAAAAACTTCCTTTAAACTACATTAAAGGATGCCAAATTAGGATTTTAGTTCTTTTTGTCTGTTACAATATGAATTGTTTCAGTTACTCGTTGTCGTGCGTAAACTGTAACATGTTGTCTTAATATAATAATACCGATTTGAATAAGCCAGTAAAAAACATTCTTGTATAATTCAGTAGTCCCATTAAAAGTAGTTTAAACATCTAACACCTGTGGCATTGTAAATCAAAGACTGACTGTATTCAAAAATTTGAAATGGATACAAAATCTTGTCTTTCATTTCCCCCTCCCCTCCCCCCTTTTTTTTTTTTGGCTATCCAGCGATTCATTGGAAATCATCAAATGCCATATGATCACTCCATTCCTCAGTGATGTGTCACCCTAGTTCTCACAAGATGGTCCTTTTGTATGCTTTTCAGGAGACTTCAACTCTCTGAAGAACTAGTCACTTCAAGCATCCCATTCATGCATCTCATTGAAAGTCTACCACTTTCTCTTTTTGCAGGCACTTTATCTTCTATTACTGTTTTAAGAAGTCCTCCTTCCATTCTTCCAAAGTATTTCAGCTTTCTTCTGCTAGAAACAAATGGTAGAACTTTAAGGCTCCTTAAGGATACTGACAGAAGAAAGCTGAAATACTTTGAAGAATGGAAGGAGGACTTCTTAAAACAGTAATAGAAGATAAAATGCCTGTAAAAAGAGAAAGTGGTAGATTTTAATGTATATGATATCCTCCACAGGCTTTTGTAACACCACATCTCAAAAGCAGCTATCCTTTTTCTATCAGGCTTCTTTGGATTTCAAGTCTCACATCCACAAAGCACTGTTGTAAAACCAGCTGCATCCAGTATTCCCAGCTTTGTACCTGTGAGGATAGATCCATCCTTCCAGATTTTAGGTAAGTCTCTAACTGTTGTTTTAGCCTTTCCCAATCTTCTTCTGATACCTTCTGAACAACAGTTCTTTACATTAATGATGGATCCCAGGTATTTGAATTTATTGACTTCTCAATTCTTTTTTCATTAAAGTACACTTCTTTCTCAGGCACTTTCCAGTCTATATTTCCTTTGAGGGTCATAATCTTTGTCTTGCTAGGATTGAGTCAAAGTCCTCTGTTCTTACTGATTTCATTAATTTTGTCAAGCATTCATCCTAGTCTTTCTTCTCATTATGTAGGAGAACTGTATCATCAGTGTACCTCAGATTACTGATCCATCTGCCACCTAATTCCTAATTTCTGTCTTAAACTCATCCCATGCTACACACATGATGTCCTCAGCATAGATACTAAACAGGTGAGGAGAAAATAGGCTTACTTCCTAACCCCTGCCTATCTGAAGCCAATCTGTTAATCCAACACCTTTCTTACTGTGGCTTCTTGTTCATTGTTCAAGTTAGCTACAAAACCCATTATTTCCATTACTCCCCACAATTTCATATGCTGAACATAGTCTTTGAAATAATTTATGAAACACATTACACAATGGGAATCTAAATTCTTTATACTTTTCTATGATCTCTCTCTCTCTACAAAGGATTTGATCTCTTATAACCTTACCTTTCCTGAAACCTGCTTGTTCCTAAGGTGTCTCTGCCTCAACTTTGGCCTCAATCCTATTTAGAATGACCTTTAATAAAATCCTTGCTTGCATGAGAGATTAAACTAATAGTACTATAGTTCTTGCAATCCTTCATATCTCCCTTTTTGTACAGTGATATGAAAATGAACTTGTCCAGTCTCTAAGCCATGATCCTGTCTCCTATATCCTTGTAATCAATCTATGAAACTTAAATTACTGAAAGAAAAAAAAAAGGGCAGAAATCCACACATACATATGCAAAATAAACATAAATACACATAATTATTTTTTTATATTAAATGATATTTTTTCTTGACCACAAAAGCTATGTGAATTGACTATTTGAGAAATGTTGATCAAGTATCTGAGAAAAAACTGTTTTAATACCAACTAGTTTCACCAACTAAAGCTGTTGCCATCTTCAGGGTACAGGTCTGATGATAGGAACTAAAGCTAATAAAACATGTTACAGACTAGATACTAACAGAATTCTAATTATAAATTACAAAACAACACTGAACGTGTGCAATACACGTGGTGCGCGCACATGATTTCACTTGTTGTTTAGGAACATTTTATAGTTGGTACTAAAGTTCATTTCTTGTGTGTTTAGAGATCTAATTAGGGTCTTCCAGATCTCGGATAAAATTAAACCTTGGTTCCTATTAAGATTTTCTACAGAACGGGCAACTGTTGTGACCTCTTTAAAAATATGAGCATGGTAATCCTCTTCTATGTAAGGAGTATAGCTTTTATCCCGCTCAATGACATGGTTGGTTGTGGAGAAATGGGAAGATAAGCCCGATATATCCGATGTGTTCTCTCTGTCTTATCTCAGGGCTTCTTGAAGTTTGGCTGATGTAACTTAAACCACATGAGCATGGGATATTATAAACTCCAGCATATTTAAAGAAAGGATAGAAGTCTTTTGGAGATCTTAAGAGTTGTCGAATTGTATCTTTAGGTTTAAAGGTCACTCTTATTCTATGTGGTTTGAGGAGTTTAGCAACCTAGTTAGAGGCTGTCCCCGCATATGGAATGACGATTGTGAATATGTCTTTGTGGTGGATCACAGAACAGAATCTTGTTAACAAGAGTCTCCGGGGGTAGCCATTCAAGATGAGGTTGTTGGATATCAGTGTCAATTCGTCTTGGAGATCTTTTTGGTCTGTTGTAATCCGAACAGCTCTCTTCTTTAGCATATGTGCAATGCTGAGTTTTTGAGAAATGTGGTGGGAGGAGCTGAAGTGTAAATAACATCCTGTATTCGTTGGTTTTCTATAAACTGAGAGGTTGAAACGACCATTAGCTTGCTTCTTAATTAGGATATCCAGAAATTGTAGTTGTTTTTCTTTTTCAAGGTCCAGAGTGAATTTGATTGAATGGTGAAAGGAGTTGATCTTATTTAGCAATTCCAATAAGTCATCTTTTTTTTGTTTCCACACAATGAAGATGTCATCCACATATCTCCACCATATTGTGGGTTTGGGATCTACTTGAGATAAAATTCTACTTTCAAGATCTTCCATGAAAAGATCGGCACAAGAAGGTGAGAGTGGGGCTGCCCATTGCCAAGCCAGTCAATTGTGGGTAAATAGTTTTCTTCCATAAAAAATAGTGTGATGTTAGGCAATGACTGAACAGCGAAGCGATATCTTGTGGAAACAAAGTATCTAAAATGTTGATGACTTCTACCACAGGGATGCTTGTAAATCAAGATTGGACATCTAAGCTGGCCAGTATATCGTTTTTGGAGATGGCGATGTTTTCTAATTTCTCTACAAAATGTTGTGAGTATATATTGGATATGTTGTTGTAGGAGTTTTGTGAGGTGTTTAGACAACAGATAGGTAGGAGAGTTGATACTGTCCATAATAGGGCATAATGGAACTCCATCTTTGTGAACTTTAGGAACGCCATATAGTCTAGCAGTTAGAGGATGCATCAACTTCAATTTTTTAATTAATTCTGTTGGCCAGTTAACGATGTGGTGTAATAAGTTGTTGGTATCATTGTGATTTTTTAATGTTGGATCTGTTACTAGGACACGGTAAACAGACATGTCTGATGGTAAATAGTTAAGTTTATCTTCGTAGTCTTTGGTATTTAAGATCGCTGTACTGTTTCCTTTATCTGCTTTGAGTATAATAATATCTTTCTTTTTCTTTAAATTAAGCATAGTTCTTTTTTCCAGAGGGGTGAAGTTTGTGTTGGGAGATGGGAGTAGCGGAATCCTCCCCCCCCTTTCAAGTCATCAGAATTCAAGGAGAATCGGCCTACCGGTCCGGAACTCGGGGACATGACACTGATGGGACTACCCTAGGTGCCAGAACCCCTCTTTTGAGTCTTCAAGATTTGAGTCATCAGAATTCAAGGAGAACCAGCCTGCCAGTCTGGAACTCGGGGGGGGGGGGGGTGCCAGGGGGGTGCAGAACCTCTCCTTTCACATCATCAGAATTCAAGGAAAACCAGCCTACCAGTCCGGAACACTGGGGGTTGGGTGCCGTAGCCATCAAGGGGGCGTAGCCCCCCCCCTAGTATATATGAGAAAAATATCCAAATATATTTATCTTGAAGACTTTATACTTATATGTACAATGCAGTACAATATCAGCAGATGCTTGCATGACAAGTGTGTGTCTTATTTGGTATTTACATATTAAGTGTGTGTGTTATTTGGTCTATATATATATAAAGTGTGTATTATATGGTATTTACATATTAAGTATTATGCCTGGGAAAGGAGTGTCCTGGGTTCGATTCTCGTCGCCAACATGAGGAGCTTAAGGATCTTTTTCAGACATAGCCAAGTTAGCCGGTCTTGGGCGTGGACTGCAAGGTTTTTCTCCCCAGTTTATCTGGGGGTTTTTCCTCCTGCAAGCAGGCAAACCAGCCCTGTGAACACATGCAGCTACAGACAAAAGACACACCGGGAGGCATAGGGCTAGCCACCTTATCCTCGGGACGGGGACAGCTTAGAAGGGCTAAAGATAGCTCTGTAACAGGCCACTAGGCCTAATACCTGAAGGGAAGAAGAAGAATATGTACAATGCTACGATATCAGCAGATGCTTGCATGACAAGTGTGTGTTATTTGGTATTTACATATTAAGTGTGTGTTATTTGGTATGATCTATGCTTATATATACATAATGATAAAAATATCTAAATGTATTTATCTTGGAAACCTTATAATTCTTGCATGTAGCCATATTACAGTAAGTGGTTGTATTTCATACAATCTCTGTATGTGCATTACATTATGATAAAATATCTAAATATAGTTATCTTGGAGACCTTATAATTCTTACATGTACAAGGTGGCCCATAAGTCATGAATGGGTTTAAAATGTAAATAACTTTTTTTTCTTATTATTAATTTCTTCATTTTATTTTTTTCAGATATTCTAAGGAACATTTGGGAAATTAATCAATGAAAAGTTCATAACCCAAGAATGAACCAAAATTGTTCAATTTTATTTTGACATTTTTGGTGAGTGAATAATTTTGTGAAAATCTGCAATTAATTGCCCATCACATTCTCCATATATGATGGCTCCCAGCTCTTCCTGTGGAGTTACCTGAAGGAAAAGGTGTATGTAAACAAGGTCCAGACAATCCAACAGCTGAAGGAGAACATTTGTGTAGAAATTAGGGTGCTGCAGATACAACACTTGTCATAGAAAACATGCCATAGAAAGGGCCCCTGTCTTTGTGAAGCTGACAATGGAAACTATTTATGTGATGTAGTTTTTTATAACTAATAAAAAAATTTCCAGGTTCCATATTTCATTACAACAAATAAAAAAAGAATAAAAATAATTAATAAATAAACAAGTTATTAAATGACTAGCTGAGTCCTCCCAGCGGTACGATATACTGCCAGCAGTTTGCTTCAGGGTATTTACTTGAGTATTTGGTGCTGGTGCTTTTGTTACACTTATTATTATTATTATTGTTGTTGTTCCGGGCAACTCTAAGGAGTCGACAGACTCTTCGAGGGAGACCCTAACTTCATGTCAAGAACAACTATTCGACATTCACACAGTATCTATCATACCTTGCCTTGAACTCATTCACGGTCGTAGCACCCACAACAGACTCTGGAAGCATAGTCCACTTATTCAATATGACAGTACTACATGAAAAAATTACATCATTACTAACTTCCTATCTACAATTTTCCTCCAAATCAGTCTGTTACTTGTCAAGACTCCAACATTATCAGATCTTATATTTCTATCGTCTAAGGCACTTTGTACCGTATCAATCGATCTATATCTTGGTCTTCCTCTGGGTCGTTTTCCTGCCAACCTGGCAGAGAACACTTGTTTTGCTAATCTTTCCTCTCCCATTCTATTTAAGTGACCATACCATCTGAGATTAGCTCTGCTAACGCATTCCTGGATGCTGACAATCTCAAGTTCTTTCCTAATATCCTCATTTTTAATATGATATTGCCATTGATGCCATCTGTTCACGCCTCTAATCTTTCTCAGGACTCTCATATCTGCGGTCTCTAGTCTTTGGTCAAGTGTTTTACTTCTGACCCAGCTCTCAGATCCATAAGTTAAAATTGGTTTGAACACAGTCTTGTATACAGCTAATTTAGTGTTCCGACTAATTTCTTTATTATTCCAATCGAATTTATTCAATTGACTTCCCACGATACCAGCTTTGCTGATTCTGTTGTCTATTTCTTCAGTAAAAATTGTGCCTAAGTAGCTGAAATGTTTTACTTGTTCCACAGGTTCTCCATTCACAACACAGTTGACATTTTCAATGATTCTGCCTATTTTCATTGTCTTTGTCTTTTTATTGCTGACCTTCATACCATATCTATTACAACAGCTATTCAATTTAGTCACAGAATCTTGCAGACTTGTAGCGGATTTATTTAGAAGTATAACATCATCCGCATAAAGCAAAGAGCTGACATTAACATCTCCAATTTTGATATCAGGTTTAATACCACATTCCTTCATAATGTGATCCATATAGATAATGAATAACAGAGGGGATAATGTACATCCTTGTCTCACACCAGATTTAACATTAAACCATCTTCCTGTACTTCCTTCAATTCTAACTGCTGACTCACAACTCAAATAAAGACTAAGTATTGCTTGATATAATGCCCCATTGACACCATATAACTGCAGCGTATTGAATAGCTTCTCTCTTGGCACCTTGTCATATGCCTTTTCCAAATCGACAAAACTTAAATACAGATCTTTGTTATATTCCCATGCTTTCTCGACTATTTGTCGTAAATTGAAGATCTGATCCTGACAGCCTCTATTTAACCTGAATCCAGCTTGTTCTTCACCAAGCTTTTCTTCCACAATTCTTCTCAACCGTTTCTCAAGTATACTTGCATAGATCTTGCCAGGAACACTCAGTAGGGAAATACCTCTGTAATTCTCACATTCAGTTTTATTTCCCTTTTTATATATGGGTACTATGAGAGCTCTACTCCAATCATCGGGAATTCGTCCCTCTGTCCAGGCTTTCTGAACTATGCAGTGCAGCCACTGTAAGACTCTTATACCACCATACTTCAGCATTTCTGGTCGAATATCATCTACTCCTGCTGCCTTTACACATTTCAAGCCTTTGATGGCTTTTTCTACTTCAAGTATGGATATATATTCCTGACTGCATGCCTGGTCAGTGTTTTTTACCACTGTGCTGTCATCACTGCTTGTTTCATTTAGCAGTTTTTCAAAGTAATTACTCCATACTTCAACGATATCTTTTTCTCCTGTTTTCATTTCACCTTTATCATCTCTAATTCCTTTTACAGCACTCTTTCCTCCATTCCTAAGCTTCTTCAACAACCTCCAGAATATTTTGCCACCTTCTTGATATTTATTTTCTATATTCTTGCCAAAGTCCTCCCAAGACTTTTGTTTAGCTAGTTTTACACACTGTTTAGCTTTCTTACATTTGTCTCTGTATTCTGTAAGAGTAAAAGCTGACTTATTTGCCAGGAACTTTTGATATGCTTTCTTCTTTTCCTTCACTGCCTCTTTAACTTCCTGTGTCCACCAGGGAGTTCTGATTTTTTTATCCTTGCACACAACCTCACCACATGCCTCTCTGGCAGAATCAATCAATGTTTCCTTCAGAGTTTGCCACTGAATCTCCAAGGTTTGATTCCTGTTCTCAAACTCTTTCATTTTCTTTTCAATAATATTTCTGTATTTTAGTCTACAGTTTACATCTGAGAGCTGCTCAACTTTTATTCGCTTTAAAACTTTCTTACATGTTATTCTTTTCAATATGAAATTCAATTTTATCCTGCTCAAGACTAAATAGTGATCACTTCCAATTTCAAATCCTCTGTACACTCTGGTGTCCTGCACCAGGGAGAAAACATCACTATCAACAATAACATAGTCAATGAGACTTTTCTTATTCCTAGCCTCTTCTCTCCATGTGAATTTGTGCACATTTTTATGTTGGAACATGGTGTTAGTAATAATCAGTCCATGTCCTGAGCAGAAATCCAACAGATATTTGCCATTATTATTAGCTTTGCTCTTTTTTCCAAATTTTCCCAAAATATTTTTGTATGTCTCACAATCATTTCCTACTCTACTATTTAGATTCCCAACACGGACCAACTGTTCCTTTTTCATTGTGTCAGTTGCTTTTTCTAAAGCGTGAAAAAATTCCTCCACTTCTACCTTAGTAGAACCTTCTGTGGGACCATAGGCACAAATAAGTCTCATTGTCCAGTTCCCCATTCTCATATTTGCCCACATTACTCTACTTGAGTCTGACTGCCATTCAAGAAGATTAGCCTCGTATTTTGTGTTGAATACTATGGCTACTCCTTCTTTTCCTTGATTGTTATTGCCTGAATATAACATTTTGTATTTATTGCTCAGAAAGATCTCACCAGTTTTGGTCTTTTTTGTTTCAGTCACCATTATTATGTCGATCTGGTACTTATCTAATTCCTCAGCTAGCTCCATTTCTTTGCCATTCAGGCTTCTTACGTTGGTAGTACCGATCTTTAACTCTGGTGATGTTGAGTTGGGGTTTGTTTTCAGATTTGTTCCAATAGCTGACTCAATTCCCTATCCACCAACACTCACAAATCCCTGGCCTCATCAATCTCCTGGAGTACGGTTCCACCAATACGATATACTGCTGCTATTCTTTTCACCCCAAAGTGCATAACCTTACACTTTGGCACATTAAATTGGCATCCATTTTTCCTAGCCCAGTCCTCCAAACTATCCAAATCATCCTGTAAAATTTTGACATCCTGTGCACTCATAATTGCTCTACCCAACTTTGCATCATCAGCAAACAAGTGAACACTTCCTCTCAGATCCTTTCCTATATCATTGATGAACAAATTGAAAAGTAGTGGTCCAAGAACAGAGCCCTGTGGCACTCCACTAGTCACAAACCGTCTTTTTGACTCCGCTCCTGAATAAACCACTCTCTGGTATCTCTCCTTCAACCACCCTCCTATCCATCTCACCAACCCTATATCTATCCCCATCTGCTCCAGTTTACTGATTAGGGTTCTATGTGGTATCTTATCAAAAGCCTTGGCAAGGTCCAGTAGTATTACTGTAAACCCATTACCCATATCCAGTTCAGCCGTCACTGTGTTATAAAATGTGAGCAAGTTACTGAGGCATGATCTACCCTTCACAAAACCATGTTGTCCCCCATACAATATCCCATTTTCATCTATCTAATCCTGTATTCTTTTCTTGACTAATTTCTCTAAGACCTTGACAATGATTCCGGATATGCTAATCGGTCGGTAATTTACAACAGCAGTCTTGGAACCACCTTTATGCAGTGGAACTATTTTCCCCCTCTTTCCACTCCCTCGGGACTAACCCAGACCCGAGACTCAAATTGAACAAAATGGTCAAGGGTACTGACAATTCTTTAGCTGCTTCTCGTACAACACGAGCTGGTATACCATCCAATCCCACAGATGTATTGACATTGAGGTTATGCAATAGACTACTCACCTCCACTTCATTCACCACAATTCCCGTATAATCTACTGGTATATTCGTTTCTGCAATGTCACCACCTGGATGATATATTCTTGCAAAGTGCTCACTCAGTAACTCAAGTATATCAACTGATTCAGTTACCTCCCTACCATCGGCATTCTTTAAAATCATTCTGCCATGTACATTTTTCCTTTTACTTGCTGCATATCTAAAAAAACTGTTTAGGATTCTCTTTAGCCTGCATGGCCAATGTTCTTTCATAATCCTTTTTTGCTTTTCTTACCACACTCGTTACCCTTCTGACCTGTGCTTTATACCGTTTGTGTGCCTGCCGGTCACCTTTCTCCTTAAATTCCCTCCAGAGTTGTTTCTTTTTTCGCAGCTGAAGCTTAATGGTGTTATTCATCCATTTATCCCCTAGTTGATTTATTATTCGAACTCTAGGTATACAGTCAGCCATTGCTTCATGCAAACACTTCTTAACTACCTCCCATGCACTTTCGACTTCTAGTCCTTGCAGTTGTACATGCCATGGCACTGAACCAATCAAACTCCTAAGCTTGTCATACTTTCCAGCCCGATAATTCCACATGTACCCTGTCTTAATTGAAAATTCTACACCTTTAACCACCTCCCAAGTCAAGACCCTATGATCACTCTCACCGATTGGTGGCAATGTGGTCATATTTGTTACAGCCAAATCCTCAGATGTAATTACTAGGTCAAGCACTCTGATCCCTAGTATTTTCCATTACATGCTGTTGCAGATAGTTATCCGTTAATAACCGCATAAAATCCAATACCTTCCTCCCATATGTCCTCTCCTCATTCCAATCAATGCGACCATAGTTGAAATCTCCCATAATAATCACCCTCCTTCCACTCATTTCTTCTATTTGCTTGTGCATACTGTCACCACCATCTTTTCCATCACCTGGTCTATAGCAGCACCCAATTGTATATTTAGTTCTGCTAGCCACAATCTCACACCAAATGGCCTCAAATGTGCTCTTTTCTCTATCCTGCAATTCAACTTCTATTCTCCTTGGCTGCAGCTCATCAGCTATCATCAACAATACTCCTCCCCCCATTTTATTCTCCCTGTCATTCCTGAACACACTATACCCATCACATTCAATCCCACTAGCTATATCATCTACAGTCAGCCATGTTTCACTAATACCAATAACCTGTTGTCTGGAAGTGCCAACCATGGCCAAAAACTCTTCCTTCTTGTTCCTAATACTCCAGGCATTAGTGTACATGAATTTAAGACCCCCATTAGCCCTTATTGTTGTCCTTATTTGCTTGAGCATATTATATTCATTCTTACATTCAACTGCCTCCCTAAGGACTGTATGATCTATCCTTCACAGAATCATGTTGCCTCTCATACAGTATACCATTGCTGAATTTTGTCTTTAACCAACTTCTCCAGTACCTTGACTACCATTCCTGAAATTCAGGAATGGTATACTGTATGAGGGACAACATGGTTTCATGAAGGATAGATCATACTTCAGTAACTTGCTCACTTTTTATAATAAAGTGATAACTTAGTTGGATAAAGATTATAATTTGCTTCTTTG
Source organism: Typopeltis vanoorti (assembly GCF_054136105.1). Lineage (NCBI taxonomy): Eukaryota > Metazoa > Arthropoda > Arachnida > Uropygi > Thelyphonidae > Typopeltis > Typopeltis vanoorti. Next base: position 180,838,141 of record NC_143550.1, on the reverse strand, counting down.
TCTTGGAACCTCCTCCTGTATGCAATGGAACTATTTTCCACTCTCTTGGGACTTTACCAGAGTACAGACTCTGATTAAACAATCGAGTCAAGGGCACTATCAATTCTCAAGCACATTCTTGTAATACTCAAGTTGATATCCCATTCAAACTCATAGCTGCATTCACATCAAGATTCTGTAATATCCTACATACTACAGCTTCATGTGCCTCTACATTCTCAATAATTCAACTGCTTCATTTGCTATGATCATATTTCTTTTACACATACCAAAAGAGCTCTCAGATTATCTTCAAGTTGCTCAGCTAATCTGCTCTCATACCTCATACTTTGAATTTTCTTTCCTTACCATACCAGTCATTCTTCTGGCCTTTTCTTTAGTTAAAGGAAAGGCCAGAAAAATGCTAAACTTGCTGCTACCTACAAACTAATCAACCAGATGTATAATTTTCTACCTTCTCCTAAAGACAAATTCGAGCTGACGTTTACAAAGTTCTTTGTTTCTGTAAGATGTCTTACTACAGACAGACAGGAAGATCTAATAGTAAGCACATCTCTAAACCTTAAGACCATATCTAACTTATCAAACCGCACAAATCTGGCCTTGCACAACACGGAGTTGAAAACCCAAACCATAGAATCCATTGAATAAAGGCCAAACTTCTTAGATAATTATATAAATGTGAATGTTTATATAAAGAAAGTGCTGAAGCCCTACGTCACAGACCCAATTTAAACCGTAATGATATTTTTACTATCCCTAAAGTCTGGGAAATTGTCATCCCTAATTGTGTAAAATAAATTTATGTATATTATTTTATTTTAATTTAATCTAATTTATTTTTTATCAGCTATATTTTAATTTAATTCTATAACACGCTACTGCACATAGTGGGATTCCATTATAACACATAGTGGGATTCCATTGTACGCATGCACCCTAACTGTATGTTATTCCTAGTATTGTTTAAAATTACTGTACTGATGATGTCCTAAAATACTTAGGACGAAATATTTACTTCTTAAATAATTTAACTACTGTGGTTACGTGTGTATATTTAGTTATAATATTGGCCTTTGCTTTACACTGCTTGTGGGCTTACTGATCACATTTCTCTTTGAATAATTGGTTAGGGCCCACATTCAGAAATGGGTTGACAGTGAATCTCTACTTTGCAATGAACAACATGGGTTTACTAAGGGAAGGTCATGTTTTAGCAACTTGCACACATTCTATAACAATGTTACCATTGAACTACACAAGGGGAAATGGATACACCATGATACTTTTGGATTTTGTTAAGGCTTTTGACAGAATACAGCATGGCAGACTGCTGCATAAATTGGAGAAATTGGGTTTGGGTTATACAATATTAGCATGGACAAGAGAATGACTGACTGATAGATATCAAAAAGTGGTATACGGGGATCTGAGTCTGCATGGTTTAAGGTAACAAGTGGTGTACCATAAGGGTCAGTGCTTGGTCCACTGTTATTCAATCTGTATTTGGGAAGGATTTGACAAGCAGCATACAGTTATTTGCTGATGATGCAAAGGTAGGTAGGGTAATCAGGAATGCTGCTGACATGCAGTCTTTGCAGAATGATTTGAATAGGTTGGAATTGTGGGCATGGGAAAATGGGTGTCAGTAAATGTAAAGTCATTCACTTTGGCATGATTAGATATCCAATGTCGTATTATATTGGTGGGATTAGGCTAGAAGAAACTGATGGCTAGGGATCTTGGAGTGTTAGTAGATAGGAAGTTAAAGTTTAGGGGCCATGTGGCAAAGATTGCAAATACAACTCAAAAGATAATTGCAATGCTGAAACGAACGTTCACATGTAAAGATAATGATGTTATTTTGCCTCTTTATAAGGCCTTGATAAGACCTCACTTTGACTATTGTGTGCAGGTCTGGTTTCCGTTGTGATTCTATTATATTGGAGAGAGTTCAAAGGACAGTGTTAAAAATGATATCAGGATTGTGGAATACTGATTATGAAGACAGATTGAGAATTTGTAGACTGCAGACACTAGCAAACAGGAGAAAGAGGGGTGATATAATTGAGACTTACAAACTTCTGAAAGGGTCATACAGGATTTCAATTGATGGAATTTTTCAATTTATGGAGGGTTGGGAAAGGACGAGAGGACATTCTTGGAAGCTGAGAATGAAGACTGCCAAGAAGGGTGTGAAGGCTAGATTTTTCTCTCAGAGGGTGGTGTGTGATTGGAATGGATTGCCATTGGATGTTGTGAGTGCAAGCAGTGTGAATGAATTCAAGAATAATTATGATAGCTGGTGCGTGTAGTATCTGGCCTCCCTCGATGAGTCTCTGACTCCCTGGAGGTCTCTCTTAATAATAATATCCTCCACATGCTTTTTTTTTTTTTTATCTCCTGACCATCACAACAAGACACAAGGTAAAGTTGTTATTCGTATGTTGAGGCTTACTTGCTGGAAGAAAGTCATGTTACAGGCTTAATGGAATGAAACAGCACCGAGAAAGGATTAATAATAATATTTAATTCTTCCAATATTTCGTTTCAGTGGGTAAGACAGCATCAGGAAGTATAATATGAGACTTGTAACACACAAAAGCAACACAAAAACTAAGTGAAACATGTGGATAAAAGACTAGAGTCCTAACTAGGTGGGGGTGGCCTAGAATATAAACTCGGATCTCAAAGTATTAGCATTTTCCATGTTTTGGTAAGTTAAATGCAACCATATTTATTCAATTGGGCTGATTTCTGAGAGCATCTGCCATTTCCAAAAACAGTCTTTCTCTTCTAAATTTACTGTGATGGATAGTAGTCATTTTTTAATTGATTCTGTGAGCTGTATCCAAAGCTTGATCTTCAAGGCCTGATTGACCATAGTCATGACTGTAGGTGTATTTTTTGTGTTCTTCAGTGCATCAGTTCTTCAGACAGGAAGATCAGTCAGCAGATGCTGACTGATCTTCCTGTCTGTCCATAGTAGGCCAACTTTCAGGAATGGAACACTTTACATACTGTAGGCAGTGAGAGAAGAGGGTGCTGATCTTTTGTAGAACATATAATGGTAGCAAGCTTTTGGTGGGGCTTGAAAGCCATGCAGAGATTGTATTTCTTTAAGAGTCTGGCTATTTTTTCTGCCTTGGACATAGGAGGTGCTGATAGCATCACTAAAATCTTTCTGAAGAGAAAGTCGAGGATTGTAGAAAAGATTGATTTTTTTTTATGCTGTGGTAACTATAGATAAGAAGGTGTTGTGTATATGATTAAGTTTTTCTGCAAGAGAGGACTCATTGGAACAAAAGTTATAGGCTCTATTGGTCAGTGTTTTAATGATACTATATTGTTGAGAGGTGGTGAGTGGAGGAGGCGATGGGAAAGTTTGTGAATGTGTTTGCCTGTATGAGTTTACTTCTTGTATACTGGAAAAGGACAGGTTACCATTGGGTAGGTGTGTTTTTTGTGTTACCAAGGTGTCTAGAAAGGCTAAGCTATTATTAGTGTCTTTTTCCATGGTAAACTGGATTCTAGAGTGAAGACTATTCAGATGAGAGAGGAAAGAGTGATGTGTCTGGGCCATGAGGCCAAATGGAGAACACATCATCCACACTATGTTTACAAATTTATTTGGACACTTTACATGCCATGAAAATTTCAGATCCTACCACATGCATATATTGAGGGAGTGTTTGGTTTAGTCTGGTAATAAAAGGTGGGATTTGTTGCACGTTTTGCACTATACTCGCTGTCAAGATGCCACATTTAGCTGAACTGATAGACTTCAAATGTGGGATGGTAGTTGGTTGTCACGTCAATGGTCTTTCTGTCTGTGACATTGCTACCCTTCTCAGTATACTGATATCCACCGTTGCTTATGTCATTGGTAGATGGAAAGTTGGTGGTGCTACCGCAACAGAAAAATGCCCTGTGAGGCCACCGACATTTACTGAGATCGACAAGCTCTGTCTTGGAATGTTTGAGCATCCCGCACTTCATCAGAGGTGGCCCTCACAGTCAACCTGGAAAATGCTGCAGTGACATCTGTCTGCAGAGAGTTGCATGCCTTAGGTTACCATGGTAGAGCTGCTACAAACAAGCCACACATCATTCCCCTCCCCCTCAGTGCCAAACTGTATTTGGACTGGTGTCTTTCACACTGTTCCTAGAACTGTAGATGATCAGAAAAGGGTTCAGTGGAGCGATAAATCATGCTTCCAAATGTTTCACTCTAATGGTTATGTTAGGATCTGGAGATTACCCAGGGAACAGTTCCAGAAGAACTACATCATCAAGTAATTGTAGGGGGGGAATTGAATGGGACTTGGTCTGTTGGTGGACTTGCCCAAATTCATGATGTCTAATGGCTACCTAGACAACTTCATGCTACTGACACTGTGGAAGTATTTGAGCAGTGATCCCCCTTGCATGTTTCAGCACAGCAGTGCTCTATGCTATACTGCAGTGTGTGTTTAAGACTGGTTTCCACAAAACAAACCGGAAGTGTTGGATTGGCAAGCTCATAGTCCAAAATTCAACCTAATCAAACATCTTTAGGACAAATTAGAATGTTAAATTCGCTCCAGACCAAAGCATCTGTCACCAGTGAGATAGCTTTGTGCAATGAATGGAAGAATATTCCTGTTATGATGTATTAGCAACTGGTTGTAAGCATGCCCCAAAGGTTAGTTGCTGTCATTCAAGTAAAAGATGGTCCCTCTCAGTACTAGAAATGTAATTAAAACACTTAAAAAAAAAAAAAAAGCACAACTACCTGCCCAAATACCTTTGTCAGCATAGTGTATCTTAACCAGATGGATTAAGTGGGACTGAGTCAAGAGCTCTTTTTTTTTTTTTTTTTTTTTCAAAATAATTCTGGTGAGAGGAGAGAAATCATAGAGGTAACTGGGTACTTTATACATGAATAAATATTTCTTACTTATGGATAGGGTGTAATTGATGAGATATTGTTTAAATAATCGACTACAAATTTAACAAATTATACATTTTAGCATGAAATAATTTTAACAAGAATAGCCAAAAACGCTTCTGTTGATTTTTAATAGGGCATATGGTCTCCATTAACAGCCAAAACAGCGATACATGATTGCATGGATTGGATAAGATGATCAGACAGTTCTTGTGGGATATTTCCCAACTTTTTTGCGAGAGCAATTTCAAGCTCTTGAAGCGATCGTGGTGGCACCAGTTCTTGAGGGATGTTTCCCCGCTCTTCTATGAGAGCAATTTCGAGCTCTTGAAGCGGCACCAGAAACGCGCCTACCTAAAGCATCCCAGACATGTTCGATTGGATTACAATCTGGTGAACAGGCAGGCCAGTGCATTCGTTCAATACATTCTTCCTCAAACCACTCTTGTACCCAAATTTGAACGGTGTGGACGAGCATTGTCATCCATAAAAATGAATTTTGGGCCAATTGCAACAGCATATGAACGAACTATTGGTTCCAAAATCGCATCACGATACCTTTGGGCTGTTAAGGAACTCTTTCTGATAAAATAGAGATCAGTATGGCCACCTATACTTATTCCAGCCCATACCATCAAACTCCCACCTTGGTGTTGGGGTCTTTTACGAACAAACTGTGGATTATTTCTTGTTCCACTTTCGCCATATCAAGATACGTCAGTTATCTGGTTGCAGACTGAACCCGGACTCACTAAAAATACACGAGTCCAATTGCGGTGTTCCTGTGCCCAAATTCTTCAGGCACATTTGTGATTTGCAGTAAGTGGAATGCAAACCATTGGTCTTCGAGCATATAAATCCATGCTATGTAGACGATTTCGAACATTTCTCGTCTCCAGAAAGCGATTCCAAAGTCGCTAAATTACGCTTTGAGATACACGACACGCTTGATCGACAACTTGCCGCGTTTGTCCAGCTTCTAACTGACCAATGACTCTCCAAGCCGTGGATTCTGGGATATCATGTTGCTCTGTCATTTTTAACAAAATAATGGATGGTTGGTGACACAAGTTTACAACTGAAGTGATAATTATGCGCTGTGGAAATGAGCGCAACAAGCCACGCTTTTACACTCCCCCCCCCACATGCAAATACGGATAAGACACGTTTCAACAAGTCTTACCATGATTTTGTATGCAGTTGCATGTTCTACACTGTTGAATATTTTCGTCTGCTTTATCATCTCTTGACTGTCTGCACTCATTAAAGTTATCCTTCCATAGTCATTCTTCCTCCTACTTTTCCACATAACGAAACAACTCTTTGGGATTTCCTTTTGCCTGCCTGTTTGGCTAACTTCTTATAATGTAATTTTGCCTTTCTTGCCTGATTCCTTATATACCCTTCACAACATTTTTTTTTTTTGAAGCACATGCTTAATGATACTACTCATTCATCTAACTCCTATCCGATTTATCCTGCTGATCTTGGATATTATTATTATTATTATTACCATCCCAAGACCTCATGGAGTCAATGACTCATCTGGGAGGTCCTTTTATCACACACATACAGCTCATCATACCGTTTTTTAAACATTCAGACTCTTTGCAGACATCACATTCTCAGGCAAGGCATTCCAATCATTCACAACTCTGCACGAAAAAAACCTGCCTCTCACACCCTCTTTATACAGTTTCCAGGGATGACCTCTGGTTCTCCCCTGATTTCCCACTATTCTCTGTAAAACTTCTCCAGCATTGATCCCATACCAATCCCTTACCAACTTGTAGGTTTCTATCATATCTCCCCTCTTCCTCCTGTCCACCAGACTCTGCAAATTACATCTTCTCAATCTTTCCTCATACTCGACATTCCAGAGGTCAGAAACTACCTTAGTCATTCTCCTTTGGACCCTTTCCAACATCTCTTCATATTTCTGAAAACCCGGTGACCAAATCTGTGCACAATAGTCCATGTGTGGCCTAATCAAAGCCTTATACAACGTAACAAGAATCTCCCTACTTCTACACGTCAGTGTCCTCTGCATCATTCCCAGAAGCCTTTGTGTTGTCTTCACAATTTTGGCGATGTGTCCCCTAAATTTTAGATCCTTGTCCACTATCACCCCAAGATCTCTTATTTCCTCTAAATATATAAAGTGTGATATTTCTTCCAGATACAAGTTGACTATCCCCATGTGCAGTGAACTTCTTTTCCTTGTAGATCTTAATGTCATTGTACTGCCTCCTAAGTCGCATAATTACCTGCCTTTTAATTCCACATATACCATTGTTAACTGAAATTTCTTTCAGTTAAGAATGGTATATGCAAAACATAATATGATATATTATGTCTTGCTATCTCATAATGTGGTCACTTTCCCCAAATGGAGGCAACGTCATCATCATCATCAAATTCCTGCCATGTACCCTCAAGGGGTGTACAGGATATGACAGTACTACATGAAAAAATTACATCATTACTAACTTCCTATCTACAATTTTCCTCCAAATCAGTCTCTTACTTGTCAAGACTCCAACATTATCAGATCTTATATTTCTATCGTCTAAGGCACTTTGTACCGTATCAATCCACCTATATCTTGGTCTTCCTCTGGGTCGTTTTCCTGCCAACCTGGCAGAGAACACTTGTTTTGCTAATCTTTCCTTGCCCATTCTGTTTAAGTGACCATACCACCTGAGATTAGCTCTGCTAACGCATTTCTGGATGCTGACAATGTCAAGTTCTTTCCTAATATCCTCATTTTTAATATGATATTGCCATTGATGCCATCTGTTCACGCCTCTAATCTTTCTCAGGACTCTCATATCTGCGGTCTCTAGTCTTTGGTCAAGTGTTTTACTTCTGACCCAGCTCTCGGGTCCATAAGTTAAAACTGGTTTGAACACTGTCTTGTATACAGCTAATTTAGTGTTCTGACTAATGGAGGCAACGTAGCCATCTTAATTATAAACGGGTCTTCTAACCATATAACCAGATCCAACACTCCGTCCTCCTAGTCTCCCTCCATTACATTCTGCTTCAAGTATCTCGGTAAGTGTATAAATTCCATTTTCTTCCTGCCATGTGATCTTTCCTCCTTCCAATACGAGTCTCCGAAGTTGAAGTCCCCCAGAATAATCCTAGATTTGTACTCGTTCTAATCTGCTGATGCATGTATTTCACATCATTCCTGGCCTGTAGGGGAAATTAATTTTATAATCTGTCCTACTGGCCTCAACCTCACACCCGATTGACTCAAAAGACCTGCCACTGCCTGACTGACCAATACGCTTGTTGACGGAATCATAGGAGGAATAGGAAAAATATGTGTAAAAGTTCGGCTAGGGTATGCAAAGGCGATAGAGATACTCATATATATTGCTTGAAAATGGTTATGCACCTGGAGAAAGGATGGAAATGTACGCTCTGGGTTGGAAGTTTTTGTTATGTCTATATACAAATGCCAGGAGCATCAGAAACAAAAGGGTTGAGTTCGTTTCTTAATTGAATACATTGTGGCCTAAGATTGTTAGCACATTAGTGCAACCTGGCTATTAGAATCAGATATTGTAACTATGATCCTGAAGGGTATGTTATTTTTAGGAAAGACAGAAGAGATGGGAGAGGAGGAGGTATAACTGATGATATCAGACGACTTAGATACAATTAGGGTAGAAATGCTTGAAAACAATAATGGTAATAACGTCCCATGAAGCAGCAAGTTTGATATCATCTGGTGTGAAGTGGAGGCTAAAAGAATGAAATATATGCTGGTGGGTGTTGCTACCGACCTGGCGGTTCAGTTGCAGGGATGATGAAATTCATCGTCAATTTACAATCATGGGTATTAGATCATTATGGGTAACTTTAACTATCCAAACATTGACTAGATAGAAGAGAAATTCGTTGAGTTGTCGCGAGACAACTTTCTCAAGCAGCATGTGAAAGAAAGAACTCGAGGCCATAGAATGTTACATTTGATAGCATCAAAAGGGGTCTCTGTTAAGAATATGGCTATTTACCATTAGTTGGTGATAGTGATCATGCAGTGCTTTCCTGGGTAAAAGCTAATTATATTGATGTTCTAATTGGGACAAGTTACGTGCTGAACTACAAAGTGTGGAAATTATGATCGACTTAAGAGAATACTACCTTTTGTCCCATGATATTCATTAGTGAATGGGAAAGATAGCAATGCACCGGAATCTTTAAAAAAAAAGTGCTTAAATGAGGTATCTAAATGTGTCATTTGGTATCTCAACATATCCCTTAAGTTCGGTGAATAAATAGGGCAGCAGTGAAAGTGATGTGCGACCTTATTAAGTAAGACTCATAAAAACATTATGTGGAAGGAATATCATGGGAATAAGAGTGAGAGCAGTTATGAAATATATAAAGTGCAGGACAGAAAAGTAACGAGTATTCTGCAGAAAGCTAAATCGGAGTATGAACATATGAATTGGCTATGCAAACAAAAAATAATCCAAATGAATTCTATCGATATGCCACAAGGTTAGGAAAGAATGAATGTGGTGGAATAACTTTTCTGAATGCAGATGGTACTCTTGTTTCCGATCAAATTAGATTTCCCAATTAACCAGTTCTTCCTTTGCTAAGATATATCAACCAGGTGTGTGTTTAGCATGGTGCGCAGTGCTACTACTGCTACATTCGATGAAAAGTTAGGTGCATGAAAATGGGGTTGAGGAGATGTTGCATAACCTGCATAAGAATTCGTCAATAGGTTCAGATGGAATATCAGCACGTTTGATAAAGAATGTTCACCAGAATCGGTTAGGCCATTAACATGGTTGTATAACTCGAGTCTCAGCTCAGGAGAGATACCACAGGAATGGAAAGAATGTATGATAGTTCCATTGTACAAGGGTGGTGCTAAAACCGATGCGTCTAACTACCGACTTATCAGTATCTCTGATGTGGTGGTTAAGATTTTAGAGAAGTTGGTAAGAACTCGCATACAGAAATGTGTAGACAAACAAGCTATATTCTGCATAAAGCAGCATGGCTTTAGTAAAGATAGGTTATGTTATAGCAATTTACTCATGAGAATACTATGGTACTGTTGGATATTGCTAAGGCATTTGATAGGATACCACAAAAAGATGGTTTTATAACCTGGCTGCTGTGTGGGTTTGGAATATAAACTTAACTTGGTTAAGTGGACGATTGAAAGGCATGAAAACGTGGTATACGGTGGACGTGAATCAGTCGCATTTAACGAGACCAATGGTGTATACCAGGGTTCACTCCTTAGACCATTGTTATTCAATCATTAATGACATTAGGAAAGGTACAACGGAGATGTGCAATTATTTTCTGATAATGTGAATACAGGAAAGGCATTCAGAGATGCTACTGGTATCCTGCACTTTAGAGAATGATTTCAATAGGCTGGGATGGATAAATGAAAATTTCTTGCAGTTTAATGTTAGTGAAAATTCGGGGGTGATGATATTTCCAACGATCTGTTATGTTACCGGATTATGCTACAAGAAACTGATGAAGGTATCTTGGCATAATGCTGGATAGAAATTTCAGGTTCAAAGGTCACATTGCAAAAACTTCATATGCAACTCAGAAGAGAATTGCGATGTTGAAGCCAATTTTAACATAAAGATGAAGGAGTAATTTTCCCTCCTTACAACGCCTCAATAAGACCGCACTTGCATTATTGTGCCAGAATTGGTTCTCCTGAATTCCATATAGATAAAGAAGCTGCAGAAAGGGTTCAAAGAAGAGTTCCGAAGGTTATATCGAGAGTATGGAATTCATATGATGACTACAGTTTGCGAGTATGCAGACTACAGATTCTGGTTAACCGGAGAAAGAGGGATGATATGAAAGAGGTCTACAAACTTCTGAGTGGCTGTTATAGGATATCATTTGATGAAAGTTTTCGTTATTTGGAAGGTGTGGAGAGAACACAGGACAACCATGGAAGTTAAAGTAGCGAACAAATTAATCCGAAAACACACATTTTAAAGAAAAATTTTAATTTCTCAATAAAATAAATTAAAAATTAAACTTAAACTTTATCTAATAATTTATATGTATTTCTCTGTTCCTAAAAAGTTCGTTAATTCGCTCATGGCCTCTACCAATGTAGAACACATTTTTATTGTTTCTGCATCTCGAAACCATGCTTTTATAATGGATTGTATTAAGTTATCCTTTGTATCACAATTTAATTTTCCAAGTCTTCTTTTCTCTATAGCCCACAGATTTTATATTGGTTTAATGTCATATGGATTTTTGAAGAACTCTTTCTCTTTATTTTATTTTATTTTTTTCTGGATCTGTGGGACCACTCCTTTCTCTTCATCATATGCAACAAGTGATCCAGGACGGTCATGTGTAAAACAACCCCAGAACATCTTTTTAGCTGGTTGTTTAGGAGCTTATTGTAAATGTGCAAGAAAGTCTTTTCAGCAGCTGATTTGCGAAACATAAATTACTTGCCTCATCTCAGAATGTGACCATTTTCCACTTCTCAACATTCCCATATTTCTATACTTTTGCCCACTGGAGCCTCTTTTTCTGCACAGACAGCAAAACACTTATGTCACTATGCAGCTTTGCTAATATATTATTTCGATGCCAACTACAACACAATCAGAAATACATACCGTATAACAAGACTTCAGACAACTAATTATATCACATATAAATACAATAATCACTTCGGAAAGGCCACGCGAAACTTCTACATCCCAGACATGATAAACAAATTACCTTTTGAATACAGAAACCTTACAAACTACAATTATTATTATTATTCCTGACACCTCCAAGGAGTCCGAAGACTCATCGCGGGAGGACACCTACAACTCTCAACTGATACAATTGTCTCAACCACTACACCGAATCTCTATTACGAATCATCTCCACCAACGCCATCTACCGCCCACCACAACTGGTATTCTATGTCTATGAATTGCGTGTGTCTGAAGGGCCGATTTGTCTGTATGCGGGATGAAAAACCCGAGTTTCTGGGAGAAAAAACCCTGCTACCTCCGTATGAGCTCGGCTAACTCACCTTCGATTGAAAATCGTCCAGATATAGCCTGAAAAGAGCTCTAAGGACATACTATGAACAAGAAACACGCACCCAAAATAGCATACAAACTTAATGAAACACAATATATTCGTTCAAGCTTTCAGTTCAGCGACACATCAAGACATTTCAAGTTATCGTATGTGTGTATGTATATGACGTGCGCGAATTTCACAATCAACAGATGCAGTGGAAATCAAACCTATTAAACATAGGTTGATTTCATAACTTCCCAACACAGCAAACAAACCAATAAATAACTAACTGGTGTCATCTTCAAATAAACTCACATATAAGCTTTGAGGATGAAAGCTGAGAAATTACATCTCACCTCAGATTATATATATAAAATCCAAACCCATATATCATATTTCAGTGCCGTAGTTAGCACTTAAATATACTAAAAAATAAATAAATAAATAAAAATTGTAAAAAAACCCAATTAAATCTGTTGTAAATATGTAATGACAATATTAATCATAACTTTAATTTAAAAAAAGGATTGGATTTTTTTAAAAGAAAAATATGTAATCAAGTACGTATCATATGTAATCAAATGCATGTAATGTATGAATCATATGTAAACAAATGTATGTAATGTTGAATCATATGTAATCAAATGTATGTATCATATGTAATAAAAAATTATTATTATTAATGTCACAGAGAGAGAGAGAGAGGAGGTGGAATGTATGAAGACCAAGTTCAGAAGCATGAAAGAGGATATTATGGCACCAAAAAAGGCTGGCTGACTGACATGAGACAAATAAGAGGGAGAGTGAGAGAGGGTTATGGGAATGATAGGAGAGAGAGAGAGAGAGAGTCTGTGTAGCTTAGTAGAAGTGGCGTTTGCACTCTACTGTGCTTGACCGCACGAACAAAGGATTTGGTGGTTCAAATCTAGTCGCCGACTAGAGACTTTTTCTAAGCCTTTTTTCGACCGGTTCCCGAGTTAGTCGATCTCTGGCACTGGCTAGCGGGTTTTTTCTCCCAGACACTCGGGTTTTTCGTCCCGTAAAATCGACCGTCGAACTCACACTATTTTCAGACATTAAATATATATTGTGTTAGGGTTAGGGACCACGAGATGGCGGCACTAGCTTGCCGCTTTCTTCACTGCGTACCGATGAATCAGTGATAGCCTTGGGGAAAGGTATCTCTGATTGGCTACCAGTGGAGATTGAACTGCCCACTCAGTCTCCAAAGTTAGATAGGGTAAACGGTCCCGCCTACTCCCTATACGGGAACAAATAGGCGTTAGCTGATTTTTTTTTAATTTTTTTATGTCATATAATTGACGCCTTGTGCCATATTATCACCCACTCTATTCAACATATACATTAACGATGTTCATAACATGGCCATAAGAAGTCAAATATTTCAGTATGCAGATGACACCGCAGTACTAGCAATCCACACATACACACATCAACATGCTCTCTCTCTAAAGCACAACAAGCCCTAAATGAAATCGCAACACACCAAAACGCAATTGTAATCAACGGCACCAAAACACAGATGTTGATAATATACAACCCAAGAATCATGACCCCGCATCACTATCGATACACTGTCACACATACCTGGTGGTTAGCGTATCCGCCAAAAGGCTGCTGGTTCTAATCCCGCCTCGGGCATGGATGTTTGTGATTGTCTGTGAAAATACTAGTGGTGGTCGGCGATAGATGGCGTTAGTGTGAATGCTGAAGGTAGTTGCGGTTGGTGGAAACAGAGAGTTGTAGAGTAGGTGACCTCCCTCGATGAGTCTTTGGACTCCCTGGAGGTGTTGCGTAGTAATAATAGTAATAATACCTCTGCATTAACAACAAAAAACCTGTCAATGTCCCGAAATCAAACCTGTAGCACATGCAAAATGCCTTGGTCTCTACATAGATTGCCACCTTAAATGGACAAAACATATAGAATACCTACATACCAAACTCCGGATCATCGCAGCAAAACTCTTCCAAGTAAAAGACATTATTCCATCTAACATAAAAAAAACTCTTATATCACGGTATCTGCGAATCCTTACTCAGATACGGTATAACCGTCTATGCAAACACATCAAACAGCCACCTAACAAAATTAGAAATATTACACAGGAAAATCGTGTCAACATGGACGCGATTTGGACACCTTATATCCGACCAGCACATGGCGATATACAGAATCCTGAGCACTAAAAATCTGAAACACTATATAACATTAATAAGGAATTATTTCAACATCACCTATCGAAACAACAGAGACATATCGTATAGCATGACATACAACAACTCTCTACATCCCTATACCCTTCAACAACTCATACGGTTCTTTTGTGAAATCACAACAGATACCCAGGCTACTCAACAACCTCCCAAGAAATTTAAACTACACAGATAACTACAGAACATTAAAACACGAACTCTGGAAAAAATACCAACAAAGTTAATATACCATTAACACTAATATACACATCACAAATCACCAGCATCCAATGCCGACATCCCATCCATAAACAGTAACAACAACATAAATAGTGAAGGCTAATCCCACTCTCTTCATAAAAGCTAACCCAAGCTTCAAAGTAGGTGGGATTAATTCGCCTCACTCATCCACATGTAATCCTCATAATATATATATATATATATATATATATATATAATGATATATATATATGATCATAGGCTTTTACTCGGTTGTTGTGATACATTTTAAAACAGATTTAATGACTTAAAAAACGGAGATAACTTATAAACATTTTAATGAGAATAATACAACTAGTTTCGGCTTATAACAGCCTTCCTCAGGTATTCATAAAGGAAAAGAATAGTAATAAACATCGAAGTATCTAAAAAACTGGAAATTACAGGTAAAAATTGTTACACATAATTGATACATAAAAAACATTGTAATTTTTCAAGTTGTTCTAACAGGCGTGCCATTGTTTATTGCAAGTGTGCTTGCAGGCTCACGTGAACGCCAATGTTGAATAACTGCAGCATGGCTATCTGGGATGTTATAACTCAAATTGTTGTTTAAGTGGACAGGGTTCAGTATGATTTCCCTTGATTTTACAATTTTTCTCTCAAGCTCATCATCACAGCGAAAAATATTTTCTGATCTATCCCAGCAAACAAAGTGGCTTTGTTGATCATCATTAGGATTATTTGAAAAAAGAACATGACTGGATAACGCAGTTGCATGAGATATTTTGTAAGAGATGTCTCTCTTATGCTCTTCTATACGTTGTTCAATAGATTTGTTAATTTGCCCAAAATAAGGGATATTGCAATCGCACCATAATTTATATACTCCAGGGTACTTAAGGTTGTGATGAGTAGGTTTTGGATGGCTGATTAGAGAACGGATTTTAGGAAGTGTGGTGAAGAACGTCCTGATATTGTATTTTTTAAGGACTTTAGCTAATATTTTAGAGACAGTGCTAATGTATGGAATGGAGATGCTACCCTTAAAATTAATAGTTTCTGTTGTGCACTTCCTAGGAGGATCCAGAAGAAATTTCTTAATCGTTTTTTCAGAGTATCCATTTTGTTTAAAGATAAGAGTGAGGTGATTTATTTCTTTTTGTACTCCATCTGGTTCATTCAAGAGACAGCGTGCTCTGTGTCCTAAGGTAGATATAGTTCCAAGTTTTTGTGGTGGAAAATGATGAGAACGATTATGCAGATATCTATTGGTATGGGTAGGTTTTCTGTATATAGAGATTTTTAATCTTTCAGAGCATCGTGTAAGCATGACATCCAGGAAAGGTAAGGAGTTATTATTTTCTAGATCAGCAGTAAATTTTATATTAGGATGTTGGATGTTTAGATGATGAAGAAAAATCTATGAGAGATGTGTGCCCGTGATTCCAAATAATAAAAATATCATCAACAAATCGTTTCCAAACTTGTGGTTTAAATGAGAAGGAAGATATGGCTTTCGTTTCAAAATCTTCAAGGAAGATGTTAGCTAGAACTGGGGACAAAGGATTGGCCATTGCCAGGCGGCCTTGTTTTTGTTGGTAAACGGAGTCCTGATATCTGAAGTAACCAGAATGAATGCAATGTTTTAATAAAGCAAACACTTTTATTTTGGATAATTTGTCCTTTAGTAATGTAAGTACCTCGTCTGTAGGAACGTTAGTAAATAAAGATACAATGTCAAAACTTGCTAGAATGTCATTTTCATTGATGGGAATATCTTTTATATGAGAAACACAATCTGTGGTGTTTTTGATGAAAGATGAAGATTTATTGGAGAAACACTTGAGGTACTTTGCTAGATATTTGGAAAGTTTATACGTAGGTGAGTCAATTCCTTCCACAATTGGGCGAAGAGGGATGTTTTCTTTATGTATTTTGGGAACTCCATAGATGCTTGGGATAAGAGGATGTAGAGAGCGTAAAGAGAGGCGAACATTATGAGGAAGTTCACTCGTAGTCTTTAAAAAGTTGTTTGTACGGTTTTGAAATTCTCTTGTAGGATCTTCCTGAAGAATTTAATATGTCGAAATATCTTCAAGTAATGAAGCATTTTGTTGTGGTAATCTGCAGAGTGAGGATGACCATGGAATTGCCTTTATCCGCAGGTAAAATAATAATGTTACTGTTCTATTTTAGATTTTTCAGGGCTTGTGTTTCAGCCATAGAAATATTATCTGTTGGAGGTTTAATTATTATTGATAATGAAAATCGATTCAATACGAAGATGTTTGCCAAATAATTAGGAATGAGCGAACTTGCCTTTTCTATTTTTGCAATAAGAGATTCTTTAATCTCTTGGTGAGGGAATGAAATTGAGACCTTTGCTAAGAATATCCGTTTCCACATCCGTTAAAATATGAGAAGATTTGTTCACTTTACTACAACGTTTTCAGGATTAATACGGGCATCACTATGACCAGATCTGTTTTGTATCCTATTTAGATCATTAAATTTCCTGATAAGAGTATATTTATTCTTGTTTTGTATTCGTGTGGCTTGTGCTTCACTGTTAATGATAAAATCATGTAAGTTAACATTATCCATAATTTCTTCAAGTTTTTGAGTTAAAGATTTTTTAGTGCTGAACAAAAAAGCTAAACAATGTTTTGTGTCTGAAATTCAAAGGAGAGCCATCTTAGCTTTACGATAAATTCTTTTAGCGTGTTCCGTTGTTATCTTTTCTTGAAAACAGATTAAATTGGGAAAAACTGTACGATAAAAGAATTTTACGATAAAAGAATTTATCGTAAAGCTAAGATGGATCTCCTCAGCGAACGAATTTCAGACACAAAACATTGTTTAGCTTTTTTGTTCAGCACTAAAAAATCTTTAACTCAAAAACTTGAAGAAATTATGGATAATGTTAACTTACATGATTTTATCATTAACAGTGAAGCACAAACCACACGAATACAAAACAAGAATAAATATACTCTTATCAGGAAATTTAACAATATAAAAAGGAAACAAAACAGATCTGGTCATAGTGAAGCCCGTATTAATCATGAAAAAGTTGTAGTGAACAAATCTTCTCATATTTTAAAGGATGCAGAAACGGATATTCTTAGCAAAGGTCTCAATTTCATTCCCTCACCAAAATTTATCCCTAAAGAATCTCTCCTTACAAAATTAGAAAAAGCAAGTTCACTCATTCGTAATCACTTGGCGAAACTTCTTCGTATTGAATCGATTTTCATTATAAATAATGCTAAACCTCCAACAGATAATATTTCTCTGGCGGAAAGACAAGCCCTAAAAAATCTAAAATAGAACAGTAACATTATTATTTTACCTGCGGATAAAGGCAATTCCACAGTCATCCTCAACTCCGAAGATTACCACACAACAAAATTCTTCAATTACTTGGAGATAGTCGACATATTCAATTCTTCAGGAAGATCCTACAAGAGAATTACAAAACCGTACAAACAACTTGTTAAAGACTGCGAGTGAACTTCCTCATAATGTTCACCTCTCTTTACGCTCTCTACATCCTCTTATCCCACGCATCTATGGAGTTCCCAAAATACATAAAGAAAACACCTCTCTTCACCCAATTGTAGAAGGAATTGACTCACCTACGTATAAACTTTCAAAATATCTAGCAAAGTACCTCAAGTGATTCTCCAATAAATCTTCATCTTTCATCAAAAACACCACAGATTTTGTTTCGCATATAAAAGATATTCCCATCAATGAAAATGACATTCTAGCAAGTTTTGACATTGTATCTTTATTTACTAACGTTCCTATGGACGAGGTACTTACATTACTAAAGGACAAATTATCCAAAAAAATATTTACTTTATTTTTAATAAAGTAAATACATTGCATTCATTCTGGTTACTTCAGATACCAGGACTCCGTTTACCAACAAAAACAAGGCCTGGCAATGGGCAATCCGTCTCCAGTTCTAGCTAACATCATCCTTGAAGATTTTGAAACGAAAGCCATATCATCCTTCTCATTTAAACCAAAAGTTTGTAAACGATATGTTGATGATATATTCATTATTTGGAATCAAGGGCACACATCTCTCACAGATTTTCTTCATTATCTAAACATTCAACATCCTAATATAAAATTTACTGCTGACCTAGAAAATAATAACTCCTTAGCTTTCCTGGATGCCATGCTTACACGATGCTCTGAAAGATTAAAAATCTCTATGTACAGAAAACCTACTCATACCAATAGATATCTGCATAATCTTTCTCATCATTTTCCACCACAAAAACTTGGAAATATATCTACATTAGGACACAGAGCACGCTCTCTCTTGAATGAACCAGATGAAGTACAAAAAGAAATAAATCACCTCACTCTTATCTTTAAACAAAATGGATACTCTGAAAAAACGATTAAGAAATTTCTTCTGGATCCTCCTAGGAAGTGCACAACAGAAACTATTAATTTTAAGGGTAGCATCTCCATTCCATACATTAGCACTGTCTCTAAAATATTAGCTAAAGTCCTTAAAAAATACAATATCAGGACGTTCTTCACCACACTTCCTAAAATCCGTTCTCTAATCAGCCATCCAAAACCTACTCATCACAACCTTAAGTACCCTGGAGTATATAAATTATGGTGCGATTGCAATATCCCTTATTTTGGGCAAATTAACAAATCTATTGAACAACGTATAGAAGAGCATAAGAGAGACATCTCTTACAAAATATCTCATGCAACTGCGTTATCCAGTCATGTTCTTTTTTCAAATAATCCTAATGATGATCAACAAAGCCACTTTGTTTGCTGGGATAGATCAGAAAATAATTTTCGCTGTGATGATGAGCTTGAGAGAAAAATTGTAAAATCAAGGGAAATCATACTGAACCCTGTCCACTTAAACAACAATTTGAGTTATAACATCCCAGATAGCCATGCTGCAGTTATTCAATATTGGCGTTCACGTGAACTTGCACGCACAATTGCAACAAACAATGGCACGCCAGTTGGAACAACTTGAAAAATTACAATGTTTTTTATGTATCAATTATGTGTAACAATTTTTACCTGTAATTTCCAGTTTTTTAGATACTTCGATGTTTATTACTATTCTTTTCCTTTATGAATACCTGAGGAAGGCTGTTATAAGCCGAAACTAGTTGTATTATTCTCATTAAAATCTTTATAAGCTATCTAGATTTTTTAAGTCAATAAATCAATGTTTTAATATATATATATATTAAAACATTGATTATTTCTTTTATATAAAAGAAATAATCATTAAACATGTAGGAAAAAAACTGTTTGGTTGATGTTATGTCTTTCGAGGCCTTATCTCTGGCTTTCTCTATTCTCAACAACTGAGCTTAACCACCGTTTCTCTCCAGTACTTCATAAACCGCATTAATTGCCCTCGGTTTCGCCCTTGCCACAGCTCTCTTTGTATTTTTCTTCGCTAATCGATATGCCTCTTTGTCGGCTCTAGTTCCAGTCATGTCCCATTTTTTCTTTGCCTCTTTCTTTTCCTTGATCTCCAACTGCACCTCCTCATTCCACCACCATGCCTCCTTATCCTCAGGCGGTTCCCTTTACTGATGTTATACCAAGCACCTCTTCTCCAATTTTTCTAATATTCCGACTATTAACGTCCCACCATTCTTCCACATCCTCTGGTAACTTCATTTCTTTCAATACCTTTTCTTTAAACTTATTCCTTGGGCCTTCCTCTTCCAATTTCCACCACTTTATTCTCCTCTGTATCTGCCACTTCCGTCTATTCTCCTTTTCCCCTTTTATATCACAGTCTACCACAACCAACCTGTTCTGTGCCGCTACACTTTCTCCATTAATCACTTTACAGTTTTTCACCTCCTTCAGATGTTTCCTATTGCACATAATATGGTCAATCTGACTCATTCTATTCCCGCTCTTATAGGTTATCAGATGCCCAACTCTCTTCTTGAACCACGTGTTAGCTATAGCCAGATCGAAGACTATTCTATGATTCTTTTACCTTTTTCATGTATGATATAGTATATATTATTATATTGGCTTAACGTCAAAGGGATACGTTTTTGTTTTTGACGTCCTTCTTAACATTACATATTTGATAGGAGGGATAAATAACACTGGCCAACAAAAAAAAAATTTTTTTTCTGCTGATTATGATCTGACACTTGTTTTTTACTAATTTGGTGCGCTGATTTCAAATATAAAATCCATTTTTCTCTATCACGTCAGGTTTTTCCTCTATTGCATTTTCTTTTTACTAATTTGTAAGTTTTTGATAGTTTTTAGGAGACAGTACTATTTAGAGGATCAAAAAAATCGATTTGTTAATATTATTTTCTAAAAGTATGTACTTTTAAAAATCTGTTCCTAACTTTTTATCAAGACATTCGAAAAATTCCCGAAGATATAGCCTATTATTCAAAGCGGTGCGCAGATCAGAATCGGAGCGCTCACCGCTCTCGCTTGTTAAGACTTAAAAACTATGGAAGATCGGTACCAAGGAAGATGGGATTCTCACATGATGGCCGAATACTGTTAGAGTATTCAAAGGGATTGCCAAAAGAGAACACACAGCAAAAATTGCTACAAACAAAAATTTATTCCCTGAAACTCGTGTGTAAGTAAAATTGTTATTTTTTTTTATAAATATTCTTGTAATTTTTAATGAATATTGTTAAGTAGTTATGTATCTAATTATCGGCCTCTCTCGCATTCAAAGCGCAAGTACGTGCCGTTGCAGGTTCTTACGCATTTATTCGTTTACTAACAAGCGAGAGCGGTGAGCGCTCCGATCTGCGCACCGCTTTGAATAATAGGCTATATCTTCGGGGATTTTTCGAATTTCTTGATAAAAGGTTAGGAACATATTTTTAAAAGTACATACTTTCAGAAAATAATATTAAAAAATCAATTTTTTTGATCCTCTAAATAGTACTGCCTCCTTAAAAATATCAAATATTTACAAATTAGCCAAAAGAAAATTCCATAGAGGAAAAACCTGACGTGATAGAGAAAAATGGGTTCTCAAAAAAAAAAAAATCAGCTAACGCCTTTTTATTCCCGTATACGGGGAGTAGGCGAGGCCATTTAGCCCTATCTAACTTTGGAGACTGAGTGGGCAGTTCAATCTCCACTGGTACCAATCAGAGATAGATGGCCCAAGGCTATCACTAATTAAGTGGTACACAGTAAAGAGAGACGGCTCAAATGTGCCGCCATCTCGTGGTCCCTAACCCTAACACAATATATTTAATGTCTGAAATAATGTGGGTTCTACGGTCGATTTTCTTGAGTTTACAGGACGAAAAACCAGAGTTTCCTGGAGGAAAAACCCGCTTGCCCGTGCCAGAGATCGACTAACTCGGGAACCGGTCGAAAAAAGGCTTAGAAAAATTTCCTCTAGTCGCCGACTAGACTCGAAACCAAGTCTTCCTTCGTGCGGCCAAGCGCCGTGGTGGGTAAACGCCACATCAGCGCATCCAAATTAGTAAAAAACAAGTCTCATATAAAAGTCGGCAAAAATTGTGTTGGACTGTGTAATATATAAAATATAAAATTTAATTTAGATAACAAAATAACAATAATGCAATCTTCCTTATATATATGAAAATAAGACTTTTAACTTAGTATACAATTTACTAACGTTGTCAATGTGAAGGGTATACTTCGTGAGTCTTGACAAGATTAGCAATGTTGAGTTCAAAATTAGTAAGTTTCAGCCTTAAATCTCCATGGAATTCTATATCTAGCTTATTTCTTTGTTTTGTTAAAATGGAATTAACATGTCTCAAACCAGCTTCAACCGTACGAGCTTGGAAATGTACAAGCTTGGAAATGCAAGCAAAAAGAGGAGTACCACTTCAAAAAGATTTGGATAATTTTCTACAACATTTATATTCCAAAAGTAACTTAAAGTCCTATTTTTAGAAAGCGTCTTAGCTTCAAGATCAACTGACAATTCAATAACTTCATCTTGTAAGTTACATTCGATATTTTCAATATCTGCAGAAAATGGCGTGATAAGCCAATCTTGAATGTGCATGTTTTCAAAATCTGCAAAGCGCAATTTAAAATCATCGCTCCAGTTTTGAAGATGTGTTGTGTATATTTCTAAGTCTTCATCTTTTACTTCCAATTGCCGTAAATTCGAAAAGCACTGAAAATCTTTTCGTAACAATGATGATTTAAATAAGGCTAATTTAGCTTGGAAGCTTAAAAGAATCGTCCGAGCTTGAATAATCGTGACATCTTTACCTTGTAGACGGGTCTGTACGTCATTAAATTTTGAAAATAAGTCGGCCAAGTAGAAAATATGATTATTTCTCTTCAGTTCATCACTCAAAAACAAATTAACATCTGTAAGAAACATCTGTAATAGGGTTGAGTCGAACAACTACAAATCTTTGTAGACTTGCACCTCTAGACAACCATCTTACTTCAGTATGCAAGAGTAATTGGTTTGATACTTCATTTTTTTTTCACAAAGTTGGGCAAACAATCGCGATTTAAGAGGATGAGCTTTAATTTGATTAATGGATTTAATACACACTCTTAGAGTATCATGCCGTTCGTTACTGAGAGTTTTTGCCACCAAATGGTTTCGGCGCAACACACAGTGAATAGTACGTACCTTTGAACTTTTTCTTTCAGAAAGGCAGCGAAACCTCGATAACGGCTCACCATTGCAGGTTGCCATCTGTGGCTACTGCTGTCATATTAACAAATGGAATATCAAACTTATTTAAATATTCCACCAATTTTTTTTTAAATTTAAGTTAGGGGATATTATATCCCATATTGTTTCTTAGCCGAATATAGAAACTATATAAAGTTTATTATGTTGAACAAAATACAGCTCCTAGGAGTTAAGTTCACATTATGGGTAAATATCAAGAATAGTGATCGGAACTTGCTCCACCCTTTATGAGTTGCCTCAGCTTGTACTACCTTCAAGGGTCAGGTGATGCACTATCCAGGTATTTGCTTACGCTTGGAATCGCCGAACTTTATAGTCTCTATATTCGGCATGAAACTCTGAGTTTCTTATTCGGCTAAGAAACAATATGGGATATAATATCCCTTAACTTAAATAAGTTCATGTCGCCGAATTGAAGCCTTTGGCTCTTCATTATAATATTCCTCCAATCGCTGAAAAATTGTCAACCCCGTTCGATCACTTTCAAGATATTTTGTAAATAAAAATTCGTCCATAATTTGATGTTTGATTTTACTATAATATCTTACATAAGCCATAAGAACAATCGAAGAACTTGATGTAGATTCATCAAGTTGGATGGAGAACTTACTATTTTTGAGTTCCGATACTACAGTTTTTCTACATCTTCAGCCATTTCACCAATACGTCTTTTCACAGTATTCGCACTCAATGGTAAGCATTTTAAAACAGGGCCAGAATCTTTTTTCATTATGGTTTCAATTACTTCTTTGATTGAGGGTATAACAATGTCCTCTGCAATTGTATATGGTTTTCCTTTTTTTGCTATATTAAAAGAAATATTGTAGGAGGCTGTTAATCCTTGTTGTCAGCTTCGGCAGGTGCTTTCATAAATGATTTTATAGTTGGTCGATGTGTGTATAAGTTTTCAGTTCTTTAAAAAAGATCTTTATCTTTCTTATCGGGATGGAGTCTTTGAAGATGATCTTTCATTTTTGCTGGTTTCATTGCATCGTTAAAAGTTTTTTCACAAAGAAGACACATAGGCCTCGTTTCGTTTCTTAATGAAGCAATAAACCCAAGTTTCAAATATTCTAACGAATATTGTCTGCATTTCTTTTTAGAATCTGAAGCCGCCATTGTGCTTACTGAGGTTGTAACAAAATAATTAAAATTGAAGTCAGTAAGCAAAAGCAATGTCTAAATAATATACCTACTCGCTTATTTCTATGGGATGTACACCAACCCTGCTCACTCTTCAACATAGAGAAGTTTAGTTCGTGAATGAATAAATATTGAATTATAAGTATGTTGATGAATTTTAGAACTTTAACGCTCACTTGTATGTCGATGCGCAAAAATGAGAAGGGATCGAATACGCATAAGTAAATAAGCAACCACGCACATGTAGCAATCTCGCTCCGGCCGGTCGGGAACCACCGACATCCGTTTTTTGGTAAATACATTATTTTGGCCTACTTGATTGGCTTCTGTAACTATTTTCATGACCTTACTCCATCTTACAGGTCCTATTCATGTCACTGTTCCCACGTTGTCATTCAGGATGGAGGTAATCCAAGTTAACCGAATTAAATATTATCCGTACAGTGATGTTTTATATTTTTCTACCGACCCCTAACAATGTTATATCGACCACTGATCTATTCAATCCTGGTTATAGTATCACTCAACTGTATATTTTGTTCTGCTTGTCTCAATCTCACACCAAATAGCCTCAAATGAGCTCTTTTCACTATCCTGCAATACAACTTCAATTCTCCTTGGCTGCAGTTCATCAGCTATCATCAATAACACTCCCCCCCCCCATTTTATCCTCTCTGTCCCTCCTGAACACACTATACCCTACACATTCTATCCCACTAACTATATCATCTTCTGTCAGCCATGTTTCACTAATGCCAATAACCTGTGGCCAGGAAGAGGCGACCAAGGCCAAAAATTCTTCCTTCTTGTTTCTAATACTCCTGGCATTAGTATACATGAAATGCAGAGGTCCATTTGTCCCACCCCTATCTTGATGCATTATACTATCCCATTCTGATTTCTTGTCCTTCGTACTGGCTCGGGCACATTATATACATTCTTACACTCAACTGCCTCACTGATGTCTGCATATTACTCCCCCCTTCCTTAAGTTCTAATTTCCCTGATTTTGCACATCCACTATCACTTCATTCAGCAACACTTTTTCCAGTCTTCGCACACCAAATCCATTCAAATGCAAGCCAGCCATCTTGTACAAATCCTTTCGCCCATCAAACTCCACACCACACCATCTGCATAACCTGCGCATAGTCATTTGTGATTATGGCCCTCCTTCAATACTCTTCTGTCATACCGCAGCAACAGACTCACTATCCTAACTCTGTCATTCTTTTCTTTTGCTACCTCTAATAATTCCATCAAGTCCTCTCTCATATCAAATTTATCTCCTTTCAAATCATTCATTCCTGCCACAACTATCATTTCTTTCACCCTCTGCTTTTGCGCTCTAATACTCTTACATCATTAATTTTTGCACCCAGTAAGTAGGATTTAGTCAAACTCATCTATCACACCTCTTAATAATGAGTCACCGTACAACACTCTTTCCTTCATTCCTGAAACATTTCCAATCATACGCTTATTTTTCCTTTCATACACTTGCTTATTTCCGTTAGCCAAGGTGCTAGGGAAAGAGTTTTGCAGTCACTCCAACTGCCACTTCACCCTATGTATTACTCCACGTAACTGTGCAATCTCACTCAGTACAACTAATTCCTCATTTTTTTTCATCATTCAAACCATTTTCTCTCTAATAATCCTATACAATTCTCTTATTTTGTATAAAAAATAATAAAAATCCATCTTATAGCACTTAGGAGAGAGGACGCTAGCAGCACTTTAACACAGTGTCATATTGTTATGTGCACAAGCATATGCACGTCATAGTGAGATGCGACCTATTAGCGTAATGAGGCACTATCAGCCACGCAGTTCCACAGTTGTTTATATGCAGTTTGTGCCAGTAATAGTGTTTACTCCTTCTCTTTAAATATTTCGACATTACAATTTTATTTTTAAGTAATTTTGAATTATACTAAACTGTATAATTTTATCAATAATATTTTTTCATGAAACAAAACAAGAATATATTTTATTTTAAAATTACTTTATTTTATCGATAATAAACAATATTTTTCATGTTTAATTTTTTTTTAAAATTTTACCATAACTTTGATATTTTATCCAAACAGGTATACACTGTACTTACAGTGTGTATGTATATTTCGAAAGTTGCACAAACCCCACGATTTCAAGCGACGAGCAGTCTCGAGGATAAGGTGGTTGGCACCAGTGTGTCCTGTCTGTCGATGCATATGTTTACGGAGAAGGTTTACTTGTTCTGGGAGACAAAAAAAATGAGTTTCCAGGTGAAAAAATCCCTACCTCTGTATGAGACCGGCTAACTCATATTTAGTCAAAAGAGACCAGATAAAGGTTCCTCACATGTTGGATGGGAAGCCAAGTTTTCCGACCATAAGGTTTTCTCTATACCGACTGAGGTATGGAGGCTCTTAATATTCATATTAGATTTCGCATTTCGTTTAATAGTGTTCTGTATAATGTTATTCGATTGTGCTCTTCCCAACGTGGTCTACTCTAACATAAAATCTTATTTTCCACGAGTTCATATTTGCAATATGCTATCAGGATTGTTATCACTGAGAAGCATGCACCCAGAGGGTGGGGGCCAAGGGGCACTAGACCCACTCCAAAAAAAAAAAAAAAAAAGGAAAAAACACTAGAAAACTTTTCAAAAATATTTTATTAATTAATAAAATTAATTTTTTTTATATTTATTGTGTTGTGTCTTCTATTTTTATGCTACTTATGAATTACCAATCATTGTAGAAGATGGTCAATCATAGGCAGTGTGCAATGCATAGTGTGTATTAATTAAACAATATTGGCTTAAACCAAAATACAAAATGATGGTACAACATGACAGAATTTCATGCCGGTTGGGGCACAACCCGGTTAAACAAGGCCCCCGTTGTTTTTGCCAAGGAACAAGGACAAACAGCGAAAGATCAGCTACTGGAGCAAACCCTAAAACACACCCCAACTCAATATCACCAGAGTTGAAGATCGGTACTATCAACATAAGAAGCCTGAATGGCAAAGAAATGGAGCTAGCTGAGGAATTAGATAAGTACCAGATTGATATAATAGGGGTGACTGAAACAAAAAAGACAAAAACTGGTTAGACCTTTCTGAGCAATAAATACAAAATGTTATATTCAGGTAATGACAATCAAGGAAAAGAATGAGTAGCCATTGTATTTAACCCTAAATACGAGGCTAATCTTCTTGAAAGCCAAGCAATATCAAGTAGAGTGATGTGGACAAATACGAGAATGGGGAACTGGACAATGCGACTTATTTGCCTATGGTCCCATAGAAGGTTTTCTACTAAGGTAGTGGAGGAATTTTTTGAGGCTTTAGAGAAAGCAACTGACATAACAAAAAGAGAAAAGTTGGTCCTTGTTGGGGATCTAAATAGTAGAGTAGGAAATGATTGTCAGACATACAAAAATATTTTGGAAAAATTTGGAGAAAAGAGCAAAGCTAATAATAATGGCAAATACCTGTTGGATTTCTGCTCAGGACATGGACTGGTTATTACTAACACCATGTTCAAACATAAAAATGTGCACAAATTCACATGTAGAGAAGAGGCAAGGAATAAGAAAAGTCTCATTGACTATGTTATTGTGGATAGTGTACAGAGGATTAATTGGAAGTGTTTAGTTTTTTTACATTTGTCTCTGTATTCTCTAAGAGCACTAGCTGACTTATTTGCCAGGAACTTTTGATATACTTTCTTCTTTTCCCTTCAATGCCTGTTTAACTTCCTGTGTCCACCATGGAATTCTAATTTTTCTATCCATGCAGACAACCTCACCACATGCCTCTCTAGCTGAATCAATCAGGGTTTTCTTCAAGGTTTGCCACTGAATCTCCAAGGTTTGGTTTCTGTTCTCAAACTCTTTCATTTTTCCTTCAATAATCTTTGTGTATTTTAGTCTACAGTTCACATCTGAGAGCTGCTCAACTTTTATTCACTTTAAAACTTTCTTACATGTTCTTTTCAATATGCAATTCAATGTGCAATTCTTTCCTCCATTTCTGAGCTTCTTCACAAACCTTCAAGATATTCTGAAGATTTGTGAAGAAGCACAGAAATGGAGGAAAGAGTGTTGTAAAAGGAATTAGAGATGATAAAGGTGAAATGAAAACTGGAGAAAAAGATATCCTTGAAGTATGGAGTAATTACTTCGAAAAATTGCTAAATGAAACAAGCAATGATAACACAGTGATAAAAAAACACTCAACAGGGATACAGTCAGGAATACATATCCATACTTGAAGTAGAAAAAGCCATCGAAGGATTGAAATGTGGAAAGGCAGCAGGAGTAGATATTCGACCAGAAATGCTGAAGTATGGAGGTATAAGTCTTACAGTGGCTACACTGCATAGTTCAAAAGGTCTGGACAGAGGGATAAATTCCCGATGATTGGAGCAGAGCTCTCATAGTACCCATATATAAAAAGGGAAATAAAACTAAATGTGAGAATTACAGAGGTATTTCCCTACTGAGTGTACCTGGTAAGATATATGGAAGTATACTTGAGAAACTGTTGAGAAGAATTGTGGAAGAAAAGCTTGGGGAAGAAACAAGCTGGATTCAGGCCAAATAGGGGTGGCTTTCAAGATCAGATCTTCACTTTACGACAAATAGTTGAGAAATCATGGGAATATAACAAAGATCTGTATTTAAGTTTTGTAGATCTGGAAAAGGCATATGACAAGGTGCCAAGAGAGAAGCTATTCAAAACGCTACATTTATATGGCATCAATGGGATATTATATCAAGCAATACTTAGTCTTTATTTGGAAGTTAGAATTGAAGGAAGTACAGGAAGTTGGTTCGATGTTAAATTTGGTGTCAGACAGGGATATACATTGTCCTCTCTGTTATTTATTATCTATATGGATCACATTTATAAAGGAAAGTAGTATTAAACCTGATATCAAAATTGGGGATGTTTTTGTCAGCTCTTTGCTTTATGCAGACGATGTTATACTTCCTAATAAATTCCCTACAAGTCTGCAAGATTCCCTGACTAAATTGAACAACTGTTGTAATAGATATGGTACGATGGTCAGCAATAACAAGACAAAGACAATGAAAATAGGAGAAGCATTGAAAATGTTGTCAACTGCATTATGAATGGAGAACCTGTGGAACAAGTAAAACATTTCAGCTATTTAGGCACGATTTTTACTGAAGATGGTAAATTAAATATGGAAATAGACAACAGAATCAACAAATCTGGCATGGTGGGTAGTTAATTGAATAAATTCATATGGAATAAGAGAGAAATTAGTCGGAACACTAAATTAGCTGTATACAAGACAGTGTTCAAACCAGTTTTAACTTATGGATCTGAGAGCTGGGTCAGAAATAAAACACTTGACCAAAGACTAGAGACCGCAGATATGAGAGTCCTGAGAAAGATTAGGGGAACGAACAGATGGCATCAATGGCAATATCATATTAAAAAAGAAGATATTTGGAAAGAACTTGCGAACATCCAGGAATGCGTTAGCAGAGCTAATCTCAGGTGGTATCGTCACTTAAACAGAATTGGCAAGGAAAGATTAGCAAAACAAGTGTTCTCTGCCAGATTGGCAGGAAAATGACCCAGTGGAAGACCAAGATATAGGTGGATTGATACATTAAAAAGTCCCTTAAAAGATAGAAATATAAGATGTGATAATAATATAAGAGTCTTGACAAGTAATAGACTGATTTGGAGGAAAATTGTAGATAGGAAGTTAGTAATGATGTAATTTTTTCATGTAGTACTGTCATATCCTGTACAACCCTTGAGGGTACATGGCAGGAATTTGATGATGTTAATAGTAGTAACTAAAAAAAAAAAAAACAGGAGCTAATTTTGCTTATAGATTTTGGAGATGGCATGTGCATGTGATTCAGGTTTAAAGATAATGAAACACCAAATAAAAAACGATTACCTGAGCGGTGTATATTTATAAAATAAATTAAAAAAATCTTTAGGAAAAAAAAATCGTTTATTCATATATATACAAACAAAATGTATAAACAATTGAAAGTAATTATAACCAAATGTCCAAAAGTGTATTGAAAATTAGAAGATATTCTAAAAACTGTACACATTTATGATTTTTTAAACCTTTGTAACAAGTTGTTTACATTCTCTGAGAATACTTTCTCAATCTTCACTATCTTCACTATCAATAATGCCCTTCAACCTTGAGAAAACTCGACTATCCTCATCTTCACTTTGGACAGGTGATGTAATTTTAGGTTCAAGATAAAGACTTCTAGTATTTCTTCTGCCCCGACCTGAAAAAAAATTATTATGGTAGAAATCTTTTTTTTTTTTTTTTTTACACTAATGCCATAGAGGAGTACACAGTGCATGGATGGTCAGAAAATTGAAGGGGGGGGGGGAATGTTTTAACACCAGATTTGAACACCTGCAATTATACTTGTTAGGAAATACATAAGGGAGACTGTTCTAGTGGACAGCAATAGATGGAAAGAACTAAAAAGAAGAAGTGTTTGTTCTGTTAGTTTAAAACTATATTAAGGAAGGAGTACTGATATTTAGAGAGTTAGGGAATTATTAATGTCAACTGTGTTGAACAATGGGCATAGAATATTTGTAGATGCTTTTTGGAGCATCATACACCAATAGGAGAAAAAAAATACATCAAGATTTGGATTTCATAAAGTTAAGAATGAAAACAAAAAGATTATTCTTTGTGCTTAAATAAGAAAGGAGTGAATTTTACTAGCATTGAAATTAACAAGATTATCAGAATCTTAATGAAGAATTGTAGAAAGTTTTTTTGCTTAGTTATCAAGTAAAATTATCCATCCACCCAATTCTTGTCCATCCTTATAGAGATTGAGAACTGAAATTAGAGACTCTTGCTATTCCTCTACTGTAATCCCTTTAAATCTAAAGGAAATTTTAAAGAAAATATATCAACTGACTTCTATTAGGCTGACCATATGTACCGTTTTCAAAAGGACAGTACTGTTTTTTCATATTTCCTGGCTGTCCCGTCATTTTAATAAAAATGTCAATTTTGTCCTATTTTTAAGAAAAACTATAAATATACTTTAATATTGGTCAATCATAAATTATTATTCATTACCCATAATTGTATATCAATATCTTGGATACCATTAATTTGTATAACCATGGAGTTGCATTGTTCGATACTAAATATTGATATCTGGAGTGATTTTTTCAGAGAAAATAAAAAAATACATGTAGCATTTTTGTTGCCTGTATGCTAACCGGTGGCTTTGTTATTCAATGCTAGTGGTTTAAATTTCATATTTTTTAAAGCTTTAAGTCTATCCTTGCAATGTCAAAGAGGCGAAACTGCAGTTGTAATGATAATCTCCAGAAAGAATTCAAATTTATTAAACTGGACAAGTTGTGTAGTGATGGAACAAACATGGAATGCTAACATTGTAATGTCCATTTTTCTATTGCTGATGGAGGCCGAAGCGACATCAACCAACATCTACGTAGCCAGAAATATAAGGATGCTGAAGAGACTCTGGCTTCAGTTAAAAACATCAGCTCGTTTATGGTGAGATGTGATAGTGAAAGTGATAAATTGCAGCAAGTAAAGCTCTTGTTGCTTATCATACTGTGTGTCACGGCCAAAGTTTGCACACAAATGACTGCTTCTCGACATTCATAAATGAAATTTATGAACCAAAATTTTATTCAGCACATACCAAATCAGAAGCAAAAATTACCAATCTTTTATCACCATACATACTGGGCAAAGTAATAGGGGATTTGAATAAAACAAAAAGCATTACAGTCAGTTTAGATGCATCAAACAAAAAAAGACAAGCTGTTTGCAATCATTGTGTGGTACTTTTTGCCAAATTGTGGTGTTCAAGACAAAATTATAGATTATTTCCTTACCTGGTGAAACATCTGACCTACAGTATGCTATGATGAAGGAAGTAGGTGACAAATTTGCCTTACTAAACAAAATTGTTGCTTTGTGTACAGATAACATGAACACCGATTTTGGTTGTTGCACCGACTTGGCAAAAATAATGTATGAAAAAACTTGAAACTGAACTGAAGAGGCAGATTATCAGTATTGGTTGTGGGGGCACACATTATACACAATTGTCTCCAGTGTGCTGTTGACTGTTTACCAATTGATATTGAATGTTTTGCAGTGAAAGTATACAAATACTTCAATATATATACACAGTCAGAATTGAAGAACTGAAAAACTTTTACTGACTTTGCAGGAAACAATTATGCTAAATTGTTAGGCATGGCAATACAACATTTTTGTCCTTGGGTCCATCAATTGACAGAATTTTAAGCATGATTGATGGGCTTTGTTCTTATTTTTTTTCTCAAGAAAAATGCCTTGTTATGTTGCAAAAATTGTTTGAAGATCCCTGTTTGCAATTGTGGTTATCATTTGCAAGAGATCGAGTGTCTATGTTCCAAACATACATTAGCTTAATTGAAAAAGATAACATTTTAGCTACAGAAGTAGCCATGAACATTGAAAATCTTGTAAACAATTTAGAGTCCAGGAAAAGTGAAGTATTTGTAACTACTGATGCCAAAAAACAACTCAAAATGTCAATACATTCAGGAGAAATTAATGAGCTAGGTTTTTTGAGGTGAGAATTTCTATGAAACCAACTCAGAATATGTCAACAAGTGGAAGTACAGTTTAGGAAAACACTGAGAAGTTCAAGTGGGTGCTATTAAGAAAGACACCTGAATGGAAAGAAATACAGGACAGCCCAAATGAGGAACCCATCACATGCACAGAAAACAGAAGTAACTCGTGTATTCGATCATAAAATCTATAATTGTGAGGCAGTTGGATACATGAAATAAAGAAAACATTCCTGTATCTGATAGATGGGCAGATTTTTTCTGAAATGAGTGAAAAACGCCTAGACCTTCAAGACTTTTGTAATATTGTAAAGTTTATTCTTTATCTTCCAAGAAGTACAGTACCTGTTGAGAGAATATTTTCTGTTATGAACAGTATGTGGTCAAAGTAGAAATCTTGATTAAGTGTTGAGACAATGAGGGCTATGTTAGTTGTAAGACAAAATTGTGTCATGAAGTGTAAGAAGTTTATGATAAGGTGTTGAAAGACCAAAATTTGCTGCATAAGATCACTTCATTGGAGAAATATTCATGGTACGATCGTGGTGAAATACAACAGTCTCCCCTCTATGTCTACCTAAATTTTTGTATGTGTGGGAACTCTCTAAATTTCATTATTTTTGTTTCTACTATGTATTATAGAAGTAGTAGTAGTAAAAGAGACTTCCAAAGTGTCTGTGCTTCATCCAGGGATGCTACATATCAGTCACACTAGATGTCATACATTCTCTTGAATTCATTATCAGCACTCAGAACTTCCAAAGGCAAGCCATTCCATTCATGCACTGTTCTATGAGAGAAAAATCTAGTAGAGGGTGAAAAACCTTTTCACCCTCTACTGCATATGCATCACCTAGGAAACTAAGAGACCAGATTTGGGCAAAATAAACCAGTGAGGTTGTATCAAAGCCTTGTAAACAGGCAAAATGATTTCCTTGTTTTCACATGTGAGTTTATTTCAGCATTGCAATTATCCTCTGAGTTGTATTTGCAATCTTTGCTATATGGCCCCTGAACATCAACTTCCTATTTACTAAAACTCCAAAATCCCAAGCCTTGTCAGTTTCTTCAAGCAAAATCCTACCAATACAATACAATACACCACTGGATATCTCATTGCACCGAAGTGCATACGTTTACATTTTTCTAACATTGAACTGACAACCATTTCCACATACCTACAATTCCAGCTTATTCAAATAATTCCAAGTACTGTATATCAGCTCAGCTGCATTCCTGATTATCCAGCCTATCTTTGCATCATCAACAAACAGCTATATCACCTATCAAATCTTCCCAATGTCATTAATATAAAGACTGATAGCAATGGACCAAGAATTCATCCATGAGGTGCACATCACTGGTCACCTTAAATCTTGCAGAATCATCCTCCACACACACCACTTTTTGATATTTGTCAGTCAGCCATCCTCTTATCCAAATTAATAATTTATAATCCAATCCCATATCTTCCAACTTGTGCAACAGTTTTCCATGTTGTATCCTTGCAAAAGCTTCAGCAAAGGCAAAAGTGATCATAGTGTTTCCATTCTCCTTGTCTGACTCATATTATTATAAAACTTGAGCAAGTCACTCGAACAAGACCTTCTCTGTGAACCCATTTCTCTTACCAACTTTTCCAAAATTTTCACCACTCCAAAGATATTAATGGGACAATAGTTAAACATATTAGTCTTTGAAGTACCCTCGCAGAATGGGATTATCACACATTCTTTTCATTCCTTCGAAATTACTCCTTACTGAAATTATACAGCTAGGTCAAAAGTCCAGCCAGTTCAGCTGAACATTCTTCTAACATCTGTGCTAATATCGCATTAGTTCCTATTGTTGAATTCATATTCAGTTTCTGCAACAGCTATAGAAATACACCAGGTAGCTTAAAGCTCTGTGTTGCATATGTCAGATTGGTAACTTTTAGCAAAATGGATGCTCATTAGTTGAACCATCTCTGCATCTGCCACCTGCAATACCATCCACATTGAGTAGTTATTCTTTCACATTCATTCTTTCTGATGCTTGCAACATAATAATAGAATTCTTTTAAGATTGTCTTTAGGTTTCAGAACCAGTTTATTTTCTGACTCACACTTAGCTTTCTATACAATAGCTGTAACTCTTCTGGCCTGTTCCTTATAATTTCGATCTTTGCATTATCCCATTGCACCACCCTTGCAAAATGGGATTATCATACATTCTTTCTATTCCAGTGAGATCTTTCCTACTGAAGATTCAAATTATATAAGCATGACGAGGACCTAGACAGTCTGGCTGAACATTCTTTTATATGTACAGATATCCCATCTGTCCCTATTGCTAAATTCTTACTAGGTTATGCAACAGTCCAAGAACATCCTTCTCATTCAAAATAAAGAATAATATATGTGAAAAAATAACTTTACAAAGCAAAATAACAATATAATTCTTCAGGATTGATTTTAGCTTGCAAAGGCAATTTCTTTTCATGCTCAGAGTTTTTGTACAATACTTGTAACTTTTCTGGCCAGTGCTTTATATATTTCATAACTCCTTTCATATTTGTTCTTGGGATAATCCTTCCACATCATCATCTCGCAGAAAAGCTTATGTGTGTTGGCAGTTCATTGCAGTTTAATTTACAACACAGGATGCCAATAACTGCTGCCAGTAATGTTTTCTCTGGTGCAGGACACTAGCATGTACAGATGATTTCAAATTGGAAGTGGTCACCATTTAGTCTTGAGAAGGATAAAATTGGATTTCATATTGAAAAGAATAACATGTAAGAAAGTTTTAAAGTGAATAAAAGTTGAGCAGCTCCGAGATGTGAACTGTAGACTAAAATGCACAAATATTATTCAAGAAAAAATGAAAGAGTTTGTGAAAAGGAACAAAACCTTGGAGATTCAGTGGGAACTCTGAAGAAAACACTGACCAATTCAGCCAGAGAAGCACATGGTGAGGTTGTCTGCAAGGTAGAAAAATCAGAACTCCATGGTGGACACTGGAAGTAAAAGAGGCAGTGAAATAAAAGAAGAAAGCATATCAAAAGTTCTTGGCAAATACATCATCTTGTGCTCTTAGAGAATACAGTGACAAATGTAAAAACACTGTAAAACTAGCTAAACAAAAGTAATGGGAAGACTTTGGTAAGAACATAGCAAATAAATATCAAGAAAGTGGCAAGATATTCTGGAGAAGCTCGGAAATGGAGAAAAGAGTGCTGTAAAAGTAATTGGAGGTGGGAGAAAAAGATATCCTTGAAGTATGGAGTAATTAATTCGAAAAATTGCTAAATGAAACAATCTATGACAAAAAAAAAAAAAAAAACTGACCAAGCATGCAATCAGGAATACATATCCATCATACTTGAAGTAGAAAAAGTCATCAAAGCTGGAGATGTGGAAAGGCAGCTGAAGAAGATGATATTCAACCAGAAATGCTCAAGTATGGAGGTATAAAAGTCTTACAGTGGCTGCACTGACTAATGCTGAAGTCCAGGACAGATGGAAGAATTCCAAATGACTGGAGTAGAGCTCTCATAATACCCATATATATAAAAAAGGAAAATAAAATTGAATGTGAGAATTACAGAGGTATTTCTATACTGAGTGTTCCTGGTAAGAGTTATGCAAGTATGGTTATGAAACAGTTGAGAAGGACTGGGGAAGAGAAGCATGAAGAACAAGCTGGATTCAGTCCAAATAGAGGCAGCTTTCAGGATCAGATTTTCACTTTACGATATATAGCTGAGAAATCATGGGAATATAACAAAGACCTGTATTTAAGTTTTGTAGATCTGGAAAAGGAATATGAAAAGGTGCCAAGAGAAAACTGTTCAAAATGCTACAGTTGTATGGTGTCAATGGAGCATTATATCAAGCAATACTTAGTCTTCATTTGAGTTGTAAGTTAGCAGTTAGAATTGAAGGAAGTACAGGAAGACAGTTTAATGTTAAATCTGGTGTCAGACAAGGATGTACATTATTCCCTCCGTTATTCGTTATCTACATGGATCACATTATGAAGGAAAGTGGTATTAAACCTGATATCAAAATTGGAGATGTTAATGTCAACTCTTTGCTTTATGCGGATGATGTTATAAATCTAAATAAATCCGCTACAAGTCTGCAAGATTCTGTGACCAAATTGAATAACTGTTGTAATAGATTTTGTACGAAGGTCAGCAATAACAAGACAAAGACAATGAAAATAGACAGAAGCACTGAATATATCAACTGCATTGTGAATGGAGAAAGTAAAACATTTCAGCTACCTACACACAACGTTTGGTGAAGATTGTAAATTAAATATGGAAATAGACAACAGAATCAACAAAGTTTTTATGGTAGGAGGTCAACTGAATAAATTTATATGCATTAGTCAAAACAGTAAATTAGCTGTATACAAGACAGTGTTCAAACCAATTTTAACTTATGGATCTGAGAGCTGAGTTAGAAATAAAACACTTGACCAGACTAGAGACCGCAGATATGAGAGTCCTGAGAAAGATTAGCGGTATGAACAGATGGCATCGATGGCAATAGCATGTTAAAAACGAGGATATTAGGAACGAACTTGACATTGTCAGCATCCAGGAATTTGTTAGCAGAGCTAATATGAGGTGGTATGGTCACTTAAACAGAATGGGAGAAGAAAGATTAGCAAAACAAGTGTTCTCTGCCAGGTTGGCAGCAAAATGACCCAGAGAAAGACAAAGATATAGGTGGATTGATACAGTATAAAGTGCCTTAGAAGATAAAAATATAAGATCTGACAATGCTGGAGAGGTAATAGATTGATTTGGAGGAAATCTGAAGATAGGAAGTTAGTAATGACGTAAGTTTTTCATGTAGTACTATCATATCCAGTACATCCCTTGAGGGTACATGTCAGGAATTTGATGACGACGCTAATAAGAAAATGTATAATGCATTTATTTTTTTCATGTAGTACTATCATATCCAGTACATCCCTTGAGGGTACATGTCAGGAATTTGATGATGACGCTAATAAGAAAATGTATAATGCATTTATTTATTTCATCATCAAATTCCTGGCATGTACCCTCAAGGGGTGTACAGGATATGATACTACTACTATATGAAAAATTTACATCATTACTAACTTCCTATTTACAATTTTCCTCCAGATTAGTCCATTACATGTCAAGACTCCAATATTACCAGATCTTATATTTCTGTCGTCTAATGCACTTTGTACTATATCAATCCATCTATATCTTGGGCTTCCTCTGGGTCATTTTCCTGCCAAACTGGCAGAGAACACTTGTTTTGCTAATCTTTCCTCGACCATTCTGTTTAAGTGACCATACCACCTGAGATTAGCTCTGCTAACGCATTCCTGGATGACGACAATTTCAAGTTCTTTCATAATATCCTCGTTTTTAATATGATTTTGACATTGATGCCATCTGTTCACGCCTCTAACCTTTCTCAGGACTCTCATATCTGTGGTCTCTAGTCTTTGGTCAAGTGTTTTACTTCTGACCCAGCTCTCAGATCCATAAATTAAAACTGGTTTGAACACTGTCTTGTATACAGCTAATTTAGTGTTTTGATTCATTTCTCTCTTACTCCATATGAATTTATTCAATTGACTTCCAACCATACCAGCTTTGTTGATTTTGTTGTCTATTTCCATATTAGTTGCTGATATTTTGCTGGTTTTCTAACGAGTGTCTTCAGAGCACAAACAGTTTGTCACAGTAAGCAAATAGCAATGGACAACACAGGGATTACAAAAAACAAAGCAGTCCTAATTGGTGCCATCTATTGTTGGATACAGAGAGAAGATGAGAATTATTAATTCTATCTTGTAATGATTGTTATCTAGATTTCTAGTAAACTGATAAAGCCATACTTGTTGAGATTTGGAGAATATTTTGAAGCTGCTGCCAATTCCAAAAACAGTCTCGCTGACTTATAATGACCTCTGTGTAGCACTTTTTTCTTCCATGTAATCCTGTGTGAAAGGGGTGTCCAAGGCATGGTCTTTCCCAAATTTCCATAATGACAATGCTGAACATATTTCATGTTTTCTGACATGGATGTCAATAGATATCCAACAATAGATGGTGCCAATTAGAACTTTAATTCTTTGTGTTTTTCATTACAATTTTAAACTGTTCTGACAATTACTAATTGTTGCTGTTTGTATACTGTGATAAATTGTGTGCTCTGAAGATGCTGGGTAGAAAACCAGAAAAACATCAGCAACTAAGTAAATAAATATCTATTTTCTTATTTCTTATAAAGCAGACATTTACAGTACCTGTAAATGTCTGCTTTATCTTTATACTTTTAACCTTTTTGTTGTTATATTCTAGTCTTTAAATCTTATCAACTGCATCTTTTGTTATTATTACTCTTACTTCGTGCTCTGACTTTCTTACTTTTCCTCACACACTATAGTTTAATGAATTTATTTGATTTACAACTGCACCAGTTAAACTACTCATTGAGTGCGAGTTTGTAAGAATTTTAATGATGATAAAGCAGATATTATTCCATGTGTTGAGGCTTAAAGTGCTATGAGGACAGGACATCATGTTGGAGGTTTAATGGAATAATCAGTATTGAGAAACGATTAAAGCTAATTTTAATGCTTCCAATATTTCGTCTGTCATTGAGACATCTTCAGGGATTT
The DNA here is from genome assembly GCF_054136105.1 of Typopeltis vanoorti. Lineage (NCBI taxonomy): Eukaryota > Metazoa > Arthropoda > Arachnida > Uropygi > Thelyphonidae > Typopeltis > Typopeltis vanoorti. The sequence goes on along the minus strand of NC_143550.1, from coordinate 180,798,548 downwards.
GAAATTTGAACATGTTGTTACAAAAAAACTTTTGTAAAACGCACTCAAATACAATACAATACAATACATGGCATTGTCTTCCCCAAATTTCCATAATGACAATGCTGAACATATTTCATGTTTTCTGAGATGGATTGAGACATTCAAATTACTGAAGGGTTTCTATAAGATTAATTCAGAAGATATTTTTGAGAATAGGACTGGTGGTGGGAGGACTACAGACCATACATGGAAGCTGGGCAAGAGTGTGGTTAGCAAGGGTGTTAGAGCTAGGTTTTTTACTTTGAGAGTGGTGAATGAGTGGAATAAGCTGCCAGAGTCTGTTGTGAGTGCCATGACTGTGAATGAGTCAAGGCAAGGCAAGGTATGATAAATACTGTGTGAATGTCGAATATTGTTCTTGACATGATCTTAGGACTTCCCTCGATGAGTCTAAGAACACCTTGGAGTTACCAGTAATAATAATACAATACTAAGTGAAACACGTGGGTGACTCTAAAGTCCTATCCAGGTAGTGTGCCCTCTATGGGCATTTGTAGGTGGTCTAGGATGTTACGTGGGATGTTATGTCCCTACATCTTTTTAAAAAGGCCAGCCAATTTAATTGCTTAGATAAGCATACTTTCGACTTACAATATTGTCTTGATTTGCGTGCTATTTCTTCACCATGAACGATTAGATCATTCATGGTGAAGAAATAGCACACAAATCAAGAAATAATTAGATTAAGATTCCCAGTGCTGATAATATTCCATTAAATCTCCAACATGACAGATATTATTCCCCATTAACTCTGACCTTTAACTTATATCAGTCATAGAAAAACTTATCAATTAGCATATCATAAATACTTTTCTATTTATTAGTCAGATTTATGTAGGTTTGCACTTTTTTCGAATCAGTGAATTGATAAACCAGTCTCAGTGTACTGTTTTCGAATCAATTTGTTTAAACCTAGAACTCTATATGCAGACCAGAGCACAGAATGCAATTTGTCTGAAAGTAATCTGATATCATTAGTAATATCCTCCCCCAATTACTTCTGTCCTATCCAAAAATACTATGCTCTTTACAATTGATTCTAGTTATTACATCTCTCTTGAGAGCCAAGTTTCATACATTATTATTAAAATGAAAACATCCTAATACTGAAAGTAAACAAAGGAAATACAAATGTAGTTGTGGATTCAAATAAGTATACAAACAAGATGAATGAACCACTTAATGATGTCAACATAGACAATTAGATAATGATCCAACTTGAACTATTCTTAATAAGACTAATGATTTAAGAGATCTCATCATCATCATCAAATTTTCCTCCAGATCAGTCCGTTACATGTCAAGACTCCAATATTACCAGATCTTATATTTCTGTCGTCTAATGTAGTTTGTACCGTATCAATCCACCTATATCTTGGTCTTCCTCTGGGTCGTTTTCCTGCAAACCTAGCAGAGAACAATTAGCAGAACAATGAGATTAGCTCAGCTAATGCATTCCTGGATGCTGACAATGTCAAGTTCTTTCCTAATATCCTCGTTTTTAATATAATATTGCCATTGATGCCATCTGTTCACGCCTCTAATCTTTCTCAGGATTCTCATATCTGTGGTCTCTAGTCTTTTGTCAAGTGTTTTACTTCTGACCCAGCTCTCAGATCCATAAGTTAAAACTGGTTTGAACACTGTCTTGTATACAGCTAATTTAGTGTTACAACTAATTTCTCTCTTATTCCATATGAATTTATTCAATTGACTTCCTACTATACCAGGCTTTATTGATTCTGTTGTCTATTTCCATATTTAATCTACGATTTTCACTAAAAATCGTGCCAAAGTAGGTGAAATGTTTTACTTGTTCCACAGGTTCTCCGTTTGCAATGCAGTTGACATTTTCAACGATTCAGCTTATTTTCATTGTCTTTGTCTTTTTATTGCTGATCTTCATACCATACCTATTACAATAGTTATTCAATGTAGTCAAGTAATCTTACAGACTCGTAGTGGATTTATTGACAGGTATAACATCGCCTGCATAAAGCAAAAAGCTGACCTTAACATTTCCAATTTTGATCTCATGTTTAATACCACTTTCTTTCATAATGTGATCCATATAGATAATGAATAACAGAGGGGATAATGTACATCCTTGTCTCACACCAGATTTAACATAAAACCATCTTCCTGTGCTTCCATCAATTCTAACTGCTGACTTACAACTCAAATAAAGACTAAGTATTGCTTGATATAATGCCCCATTGACACCATATAACTGTAGCGTATTGAATAGCTTCTCTCTTGGCACCTTATCATATGCCTTTTCCAGATCTACAAAACTCAAATAGAGATCTTTGTTCTATTCCCATGATTTCTCTATTATTTGTCGTAAACTGAAGATCTGATCCTAAAAGCCTCTATTTGGCCGGAATCCAGCTTATTCTTCACCAAGCTTTTCTTCTACAATTCTTCTCAACCGTTTCTCAAGTATACTTCCATATATCTTACCAGGAACACTCAGTAGGGAAATAGCTCTGTAATTCTCACATTCAGTTTTATTTCCCTTTTTATATATGAGTACTATGAGAGCTCTACTCCAATCATCCAGAATTCGTCCCTCTGTCCAGGCCTTCCGAACTATGCAGTGCAGCCACTGCAAGACTTTTATACCACCATACTTCAGCATTTCTGGTCGAATATCATCTACTCCTGCTGCCTTTCTACATTTTAAGCCTTTGATGGCTTTTTTTTTACTTCAAGTATGGATATGTATTCTTGACTGTATGCCTTTTGAGTGTTTTTTTACCACTGTGCAATCACTGCTTGTTTCATTTAGCAATTTCTCGAAGTAATTACTTCATACTTCAAGGATATCCTTTTCTCCCATTTTCATGTCACCTTTATCATCTCTAACTCCTTTTACAGCACTCTTTCCTCCATTTCTAAGCTTCTTCAACAACCTCCAAAATATTTTGCCACCTTCTTGATATTTATATTCTATGTTCTTGCCAAAGTCCTCCCATGACTTTTGTTTAGCTAGTTTTACACAGTGTTTAGCTTTCTTACATTTGTCTCTGTATTCTCTAAGAGCATAACCTGACTTATTTGCCAGGAACTTTTGATATGCTTTCTTCTTTTCCTTCACGGCCTCTTTAACTTCCTGTGTCTGCAGGGAGTTCCGATTTTTTTTTTATCCTTACAGACAACCTCACCACATACCTCTCTTGCAGAATCAATCAATGTTTTCTTCAGAGTTTGCCACTGAATCTCCAAGGTTTGATTCCTGTTCTCAAACTCTTTCATTTTTTCTTCAATAATCTTTGTGTATTTTAGTCTACAGTTCACATCTGAGAGCTACTAAATTTTAATTCGCTTTAAAACTTTCTTACATGTTATTCTTTTCAATATGAAATTCAATTTTTATCCTGCTCAAGACTAAATAGTGATCACTTCCAATTTCAAATCCTCTGTACACTCTGGTGTCCTGCACAAGGGAGAAAACACCACTATCAACAATAACATAGTCAATGAGACTTTTCTTATTCCTAGCCTCCTCTCTCCATGTGAATTTGTGCACATTTTTATGTTGGAACATGGTGTTAGTAATAACCAGTCCATGTCCTGAGCAGAAATCCAACAGATATTTGCCATTATTATTAGCTTTGCTCTTTTCTCCAAATTTTCCCAAAATATTTTTGTATGTCTGACAATCATTCCCTACTCTGCTATTTAGATCCCCAACAAGACCAACTTTTCCTTTTTCATTGTGTCAGATGCTTTCTCTATATCCTCAAAAAATTCCTCCACTTCTACCTCAGTAGAACCATTTTGTGGGAACAGGCACAAATAAGTCTTATTGTCAAGTTCCCCATTCTCATATTTGCCCACATCACTCTACTTGACACTGCCTGCCATTCAAAAAGATTAGCCTCGCATTATTTGTTGAATACTATGGCTACTCCTTCTTTTCCTTGATTGTCATTGCCTGAATATAACATTTTGCATTTATTGCTCCGAAAGATTTCACCAGTTTTGTCTTTTTTGTTTCAGTCACCCCTATTATGTCGATCTGGTACTTATCTAATTCCTCAGCTAGTTCCATTTCTTTGCCATTCAGGCTTCTTATGTTGATTGTACCGATCTTTAATTCTGGTGATGTTGAGTTGGGGTGTTTTTTCAGATTTGTTCCAGCAGCTGATTTTTCGCTGTTTGTCCTGCTTCCCTTGCAAAAACAACGGGGGCCTTGTTTAACTGGCGACGCCCCAGCCGCCATGAAATTTTCTCATGTTGTACCATCATTTTGTAATTTGGTTTAAGCCAATAAGAATTACAATTTGGTCGGCTAAATCCCAAATTGCCAGCCCATCCTCGTTCGTTCAGTATCCAAGTAGATACCCAACAGGGTTCACCACGAGAAGGTGAGGATTGGACATTAGGTCAGAAGCCTTGGTCGGTTCTCCGCATTCCTTTAAAGGCTATGTGGAGGTCTCCTCTCAGTTATACAGCTTTGACCCTTAAGCACCCCTTTTTGTAAAAAAAATGAAAGAAAAAATCACTTCAAAACATATGGTTATTCCCTGTATATAAGGTGTGCCTACAATCCACATATAGGTGGGAGTAGATATTTTGCTCTCACATATAGCAGATGCAAGGCATTCTCCAATATATTAATATTACCTTATAATATCTACTCACTCTCATAACTCCACATGGTAGGAAAAACATCACCATATATTAAAACATCCAAGGATTTCATAAACAAAATAAAAGAGATTAAACTTAGTCCCACAGATATCAATCCTAGCTACTTTGAATGTAAAAAAGCTTGTTCACCGATGATCTAAGAGAAGAGACAATCTTAATATTAGAAGACATGTTTCTACCTGATATTGTTAAACTGTTCAAACACTGTCTAGAGAATACTTTCTTCAAATTTCAGGAAGTGCTATTTTGAACCGTCTGAAGGCTTGGCCATGGGTACAGCAATTTCTCCACAGATAATTTATAGAAGGAAAAGTTTGAACAAACAGCTATTGAGAGATATCATAGTAAACCAAGATTAAGGGTATTATATGTAGATGATGGTTTCACCATTTGGCCAAGCTTAGAAGAAACCCTTCATAACTTCCCTGACTTCCTTAAGAACTTAAACCATAAAATCCAATTCACATCAGAAGTAGAAAAAAGATAGATCTATTTCCTTCCCGAATGTTTTCATCTCAGCTGAAAATCATAGCAACATTACTTTTGAATTTTACTTCTTTACAGAAAGAAGTACAATAAAGGCCAGTATCTAACATACTAGTTTCCACCACTACTCAGTATAGAAGCAAGGCATCATGAAATTTCTCAAAGAGAGAGCTATTACAATATCCAGTGATGAAAACTTATATTAAAGACATACCATGCTCCAAGACAACAACCAGACGATTGTAATTGCGCCATTTGTTACATTGGAAAGACATGTCGGGCTGGAGAAATCCATCAAAAAAAAAGTCACATAAATGTGGACCAGCTTTCTCATTGACAGTCTACCCCTTCCTCTATTTCCTCCTTTCATTGCGTTCAAAGAATTTCAACTTTCTTCTATCAATATTCTTAAGAAGCCTTAAAGTTCTACCGATCCTTTCTAGCACCCATCATTTGTCCACCTTTTAGTATATGATATCCTCAACAGCATTTTGTAACAACACATCTCAAATAGCTACTATCCTTTTCCTATCAGACTTCTTTAGGTTCCAAGTCTCACCATAAGTTGCTGTTGGAAAAACACTTGCATCCAAAATCCTCTGCTTGTTCCTGTGAAGATAGATTCATTCTTCCTGATTTTAGAAAAGTCCCTGACTGTTGTTTTAGCCATTTCTAATCTTCTTCTGACATCTTCTGAACAGCAATTCTTCACATTAATAATGGGAACAGGTACTCAAACTTGCTGACTTCCTCAATTTTTTCTCCATTAAGGTACACTTTTTCTCAAGAGCTTCCCTGTCAGTATTTCCTTTGAGAACTATAATCTTTGTCTTGCTAGGATTGAGCTGAAGTCCTCTGTTCTTAATGATCTCGTTAACTTTATCAAGAATCTTTCATAGTTTTTCCTTGTCATTACAAAGGAGTACAGTATTATTAGCATACCTCAGATTACTAATCAATCTTCTACATATCCTAATTCCTGTCTTTAGCTCACCCAATGCTACATGCATAATGTCCTATGCATAATTATTTGGAAACTCACTAAAATTTTATAATTATCTATGTAAATGTAAGGACATTATGATGATGCTGCATCTAAACAGACGTAACAAATAAGTCTAAAACCTACATATAAAAATTGTAATAATAGCAATCATAAATGAAACATTTCTTAAAAGTATGCTAGATAATAAGTAAAATGCAATAAAATCAGCATAGAAAAACAGATGTAAAAAGAACTATAAAAAGGTATTAAACTTCATAAAGCATACATAATAAACCAAGTTTTTAAAAACCTATTTGTTTCTCTTGTAATAAAAACAAAATAGCAATTGGAGATTTTCTTATATTTTTGTCTTATAATCCATCAGGTGTGATATTTAATTGTTTGCCTCAGGTCGCAATCTAATCTGGCGACAGCCCTGGATAGAAGTTTGTGTCTGACAGTCGGCTGATAATCTGTGTTTGGTACAGACAGATGGCGGATGTTTGAGAAACATGCTGATCTAGCTAACATTATCTGCAATCTTGTTTTCCTTAATCCCAACATGACCAGGAATCTAACAGAAGCATACATTGAAGTGTAGCCTCCATAACTGAAAGAGGAGGTGCTAGATTTGAGAAAGCACTGGATGTTTCTGTAGATCTAGACTTCTTATTGCCTGAAGAAAACTTTGGGAGTCAGAATATATTATGCACCTTTGGTAATGATGCAATCTGATGTATTTTAGTGCAAGCTCTATCACATACGTCTCAGCTGTAAAGTTGTTAGATTTTAGTAGGATGTGTGCAGATATAACGTCATCTGGAAAGAAGGCAGAAGCCCACTAGGTCCTCCAATTTTGAACAGTCTGTGTAGACAGCCACAAACTTAGAGTATTCCATTCTTTGTTCTTAAAAGAGCAGTTGACAGACAACAGGAGAAGTGGAATATTTTGGTAACTTACAGAAAGAAAAGCTACATGCTGGTATGTAAGGTTGCCATGGCAGAAGTGTGTTTTGTGGCATCTGATGGTGAGCTATGTTGTCTACTGCAATTATTAGAGCTTGTAGGAGAATTTTTATCTGCAAACCAAAGGATTTTATGGAAATTTGTGGGTGTTGTAAATATTCTCTCATCATGGATGAAAAATAGTTTTCCACTTGGGGGTGGGGGAAGGATTTTATTTTTGTTGCACATAACAAAAACAGATGTTGATGTTGAAGTGACAAAGGTAATTAATTTGCATCAACATACAGACTAGGAATAGGTAACGTGCTAAATGCTAAAAATGAAATTCTCATTGCAGTGTGCTCTCCCTAGCAGAATCATAGACTCAGGACCAATATTAAGTTTTGATCCTATCAATTCCCTGTACAAAGGAAGCAAAGAATATCTGTCAGCACTCCAAAAGGTGGAATATAGGGTGCATAGAATGTTCATTGTTTTATGGCACTTGTCTTGTAACTGACATATGTGAGGGAGGAAACTGAGTTTACTGTCAAAGAATCAAGTCCCAAGAACTTGACTTCTGATGCATCTGGGATTACTGATTGTCCTAGTCAGAGTTCTGGGTCAGAATAAAGACCACATCTGCAGCAAAAAAGTGAACCCAAACTTCTTTCAAGAGCCTGCTGCAACTGTCTTTCTGACACTCATATTACATGAATAACAGAAGATGAAGTTATCCACATAGAGGGCATCACTTCCTGTTTGAGGAAAACAATCAACCTGATTGTTTTATCAAGTTTATCTTGATTGCAAAGAGCATAACACTTAAAACTGAACCTTGTGGGACTTGCTCCTCTTAGTTATACAGTTGGGAGGGAGCAGTCCCCAATTCAACTTGGAAGATTTGGTTAGACAAGAAGTTCTTGATAAAAATAGGGAGTTCCCTCTAAGGCCAAAATGATGAAGGTTTTTCAGTATTCCAAATTTCTAAGCAGTGTCATATGCTTTATCCATATCAAAGAAAACCAATACTAGATATTGCATTTTAGGAAGGCATCTCTAAGAAGGAAGAAGGAAGCATGGGCGGTCAAAGAACAGATGGAGGGAGCTGGTAGAAGAGGACTTGAGGATGAAGAACTTGGATGTGGTGACAGCCCAAGACAGGAGGATGTGGAGGAGACTCATCATCAACAGTGACTCCACTTAAGTGGGAGAAGCTGCAGAAGAAGAAGAAGACGGAAGGCATCTCTAATAGATTCCTCCAGCTAAACAAGATGAACAATAGTAGAGATATTTTCAGAAGCCAGATTATTTCTGAAAAAAAAAAAAAAAAAGTTTTTTTTTCTCTCCAGAAACCATAAAAGATGAAAGTTAACCATTTTTGACAAAGAACTGCACAAGCAGTTGGTCAGAGCAATTGGATGGTAGTTATTTGGGAAATTTGGATCCTTCCATGGCTTAGAAGGAAAATTATAATTACCTTTTGCAGGTATTCAGAAATATGCTCTCAGAAAATTCAGCACCCACAAGGATGGTGAATTCTCTATGGGCAGGTAAATCCTATCTGGTCCTTATGAATGATGATAGTATTTTTTAATGCCAGTTTATACTTCTGCATGATGGTCATGATGTTATCAATGTTTTGATGGAATCCAAGACGGTTCCATTGTAGGTAGGAATGTTTTCATCCTTTTTTTTTTTTTTGATGATATCATCTGGCTTCCTGTGTTGAATAGTTTTGCTTTTATCATCATTGGGTGTTTTCTTTTTAGAGAACTGAGGATGACCAGTATCCATCATTTCCTTTTCATCAAGAAAAATATCCAAAACACTGTCATATTGTACTCCTTCTAGGGCACTAGGTGCATGTATTTTTTTTCTTCTTTAGGGAGGGGGCAGAAGTATCCATCCCATCTGAAGATAGTCCACCTATTAGAGGGTCTTAAGGGGCATGTCGTCAAACCTCTGTGGTGAATGTTTCATTATTGTTTTTTCATTAGTGGGTTTTCAAGTAGCAGGAAAATCTTTGGCATATCCTCAGGAGTGAGTCCATACAGATTGGTGTCCTTCATTTGCTCAAAGGAAAAAGCAAGCAAGTCATATTATTGTTCAGAGACATGTGAGAAGGTGGGATCGACAGCAGTTGCCTTTCCGTCTCCTGATTGGTTTTATGGTTTATTGGTACAAGGACAGTGAAGGTTGTAATGTACTGTACTGTACATAGCAAAGGTTATAGTAGTACATAAGGTATTAATAAACAGTCAGAGAAAATTAGTAAATAATACATATTTACATATAAAGTAAAATATAAACACGTGTTTGCATCAATCAATTCTTTGTAAAAAGTTAAAAACGTCATGCAATTTGAATCTGATAACATCTCCCTGAGTGTATATGGCTTGGCTAGATAGGCGAAAATTTCATTCCTCTCTCTCTCTCTCATGTGAAGTGCTGACACTGCACCAGATATGATAAATAGTAAATGAATGTTGCATTTTTCACACATAGATGGATCATCAGCCCTTAGTAAATAAGAATATGACTGTGACCTATGCAGGGTCTGGCAAGAAATTTCCTATTTTCTGTTTCTATGTTGACTAGACTGTCAATGCTTGATTTCAGGCTTAATATCATGTAATTTGTTTCTAAGTGCTTTACTGTCACAATGACTGCTACTGGGCAATTATCTCTGATCTTATAAACTCTTTGTAGTCTGTATATGGTACTGTCAAACAGTATGTGGAAAAAGTATGACCTGATCTAGCAGCTGCAATCTGCAGTCTTATTTCCTGTAATTACAATCTGACTGAGAATCCATCACAACCTAACATCAAAATTAAGGGTCTTCATTTTGTATAACAGGTGTAACACCTCGCACAATAATGGATGTGGATTATAAATAGGAGAGAAGATAGTCTGTAAAGAACTCAATGAGTCTGTATAAATTACACATATGCTATCATATGATACCATAAATCATCTCGCACTCAGAAATAAAATATACAGAATAACTAGAGACTATCATCTTGGAAAACAGAAGCTTTTACGTGGATCTTGGGGGTAGGAAGAGCTGCTGGCACCACAAAAAAAAATGGCCTCCCCCAGGGAAGTGTGTTATCACCATTACTTTTCAACATCTTTGTCAATGATCTCCTTCCAGGAACTAGAAATTTTATCTATGCTGATGACCTTGCCATAGCTACTCAGTCAAAAAATTTCAAGTCCATTGAAACTACTCAATCACTTGCCTTAAATAGTCTAACCACATACTATAACCAACAATTAACTAAAACCAAACCCCCTTGAAAACCCAGACTGGCCTTTTCCACCTTAACAATAAAGAAGCCAACAGGAAGCTACAGATTTCTTGGGAAGGCTCTAAAATAGAACATTCTTGGAACCCAATCTACCTCAGTGTGACTCTCGATCGCACCCTCTCATATAAAACCCACATAGAAAAAACAAAGGCCAAAGTGAATACAAGAAACATATACTAAAAAAGCTTACCTCCTCCAAATGGGGTGCAGACCCTAACACACTGAGATCTTTTGCCTTGGCCCTTTGCTATTCTTCTGCTGAATACGCCTGCTCAGTATGGTCTAGATCCTGCCATGCTGAAAAACTTGATCCAGCATCGAATGAAAGCTGCCGCTTAATTACAGGATGCCTGAAACCAACACCACTAAAAGACCTGTATACTTTGGCTGGTATTGCACCCCCTTCAATTCAAAGCTCTGCATTCTCAGCTGATGAAAGAAGCAGACAAATGAATGATGAATGCCACCCACTGTTCGGCCAGACCACAGTGCCCCAAAGACTAAGATCCTGACATAGCTTCCTGACAACTGTTGAACCACCTAAAAACCTCCCAGAGACAAGACTTCAACAATGGCTTGCATTATATCCTGAAAATAATACTGGTATTCCAACAGCTGAACATCTTCCACGTGGTGCCCACTTGGACTGGAATACTTGGAAAAGCCTAAACAGACTTCGGACGACAGGATGCTGCAAACAAAACCTCATCAAATGGAGGCTACCTCACTGGCCCAGACAATTGCGAGTGTGGGACAACCCAGTTCATGGAACACCTACATTCTTTCTCCCTTTCTTCCATCGCCTTGTGCAAAAGAGGACCTTATATTCTGCACAGAAAGAACAGTTGATTGTTCAAGATACTGGAGGAACATCTGACCATGTTTATTGTATATAAGTTATGTATAGTTTCATTTTTTTCATATTTAATTATTATTCCCTATATAATTCACCTACCAAATCTAAGCTGATCTCATTGTAATGTATCCTAATTTGTTGTAAATCATGTCATACCACTTAATTACTACTATACTACTTGTATTTGGATATGAAATAAAATATTACTTCAATCAAGCAGGATTTGGTTGGAAACAGTAATGTCAGGAAACACAGCAGCACAGCCAACAGATGTGTCAGTTCTTGACCTATCTATACTGATGGTTCAAGAACTGACTTGAACAGAGAGTAGCCCACTCTGTGTTTAATGCACACAGAGTGGGCTACTCTGTGTGCATTAAACAATTGCAGGAAGACAGATATGAAGTATGAGACTTCTGTAGTTGACAAAGTGAGAGGTTGCAGGATGGAGTGCAATCTACCATGGAGGGATGCTGCTATGTTTGGTGCAGATAATGTTGTCAACATTGATTCCAACAGCTTGCATCGTCTCTTTAACATGCATATCAAAAGGATGTATGGCAGTCAGATGTGTGTGTGATATTGAGTTTCCCAATACAGAGAAAAGAGATTAGTCCATGTAGGATGCTCTGGAAGAGACTACTTTTAGGGCATAATTAAGAGATAACTATTTCCATCTAAGTGTGAGAGACAGTTTATTTGCTTCAAGATAAAGACTTTGCATGAGCGATGTGCAAAAGCCACCAGTAACTATCCATATACCTTGATGATGGATGGGATCCAACCATTACAAGTTATTCTGCCTTTCAAAACCAGAGATTTGAGACCCATAATTCAGCTTTGAACGTATAAGTGCATAATAAAGATGAAGCAATGAAGATCGATCCACACCCCATTCAGTAGAGGACAGAGAACGAAGGAGATTCAATGTAAGTTTTCTGTCAAAGATGAGACCCAAGAATTTGGCTTCTGGAATAACAGTTTGTCCAATTATTAATTCTAGATCTAGGTGAAGTGTGTGTTTTCAACAGAAGAGCAAACAGATACTTTTTTTCTACTGAAAGCCTGAACAAATTACTGAGAGCCCATAGTACGACCAATTGCTTGCTGAAGTTGTCTTTTAATTATCCTCTTGTCATGAGAGTGACAGTAAACTGTGAAGTCATCAACATATAGAGCATTGGTTACAGTGAAAGGAAGCTGTTTAGTGATTGAGTTAACTTTTATAGAAAAAAAAAGTGTCACACTTAAAAACAGAGCTTTGAAGAACACCCTATTTTCGATGATATGGCTGAGATAGGTGATCACCCACTCTGATCTGGAAAGCTTACTGGACAGAAGTATCTAATAAATATTGGAAGGTGTCCTCTGGGACCTAGGTTATAGAGATCTTTTAATATGCCATAAGCTTTTTCCGTGTCAAAGAAAACTGAAACCAGATGTTCTTATTTCAGGAATGCATCTCCTATACAAGTTTCTAAACAGACCAAATGGTCCAAAATTGAATTATGTTTATGAAAGTCACATTGTATGCTGGATGTTGCTTTCTAAATATCAGAGAAATATGGCATTAACCATTTTCTCCAATATTTTAAAAAGGCAGCTGATCAATAATTATTTGCTTGTGTTGGTTCCTCTCCTGGTTTTGGGATAGAAATGACAACTGACTATGCCGAGAATCTGGAAACTTCTCCTCTGTTTTCTTCAAGTATTCTGTTGTATACAAAGAGAAGGAGATCTAAAGAAAATGATAGTAGATGTTTTATTTCATAATGGATGTCATCAGGCACTACTGCACTAAAGTGAGACATTAAAAGAGCTCTTTTTAGTTCCTCTTTTTCGCGTAGAAGAATTTAGCCACTCTTGCTGCTCTTTCAATATTAAAAATTCAGGAGGATATGAAGCTGTTGTTAAGATTCTGGCAAAATTTTTTTGAAAAGTGTCTGCAATAGCTTTGGGATCAGCAACAACATATCCATTATGGTCTAAGGTAGACAAAGAGTATGTATCTTTCATTTTCTGGATTTCATCCCATTCAGTTTTTGCACTGGTTATTTGATTAATTGATGGGGTAAACTGCATCTAAGATTGTTTTTGACTCTCACGTTTCACATAACATGCTTTGGTCTGAGCATGCTTAAAAGCTATTAAGTATGATGTGATGGATTATCTATGAAATATACTCCATGCTCTGTGTTGTTCATTTTGTGACACTGCCTGGCATTCCGTGTCTTTTAACTAAAGGGTTTTGTTTATACCGACTGAACTATGAAGGTTCCGTTATTATTATTACTAGCAGTAATATGCGATGTCAGTACAGCAATTATTATGGGATGAATTTTACTCAGATTCGGTATTTGAAACTTTTACAAAAAATTGTCGAACTGTTCCAATTTTCAGTTCAGCTATATTCAGGGCTACAAAAAACGTGTGGAAATTATGCATTACAATAACTCTCTGACTTAGCGAAATTTGCAGACGTTCTCTGCATGGTTCAGTTTTAGTTCCAACTGGATCACTTTTACCATAACATTTTTGTACAGAAGTTTCGAAATGATATTAGCAATTCTGCTCTGGCTGGATGAAATTTAATGAAATTTTATAGTTAAAGTTTTTAAATTTTAATTATAAAAGTTTTAATTAAATCTGAATAATGCTATTGTGACTCTGGTAGAATGAAATTTGTTCTTTACAGATAAATTGCTATCTGCATAATGAAGCAGTATGTACACTTGCATAAAATGTTCTAAAATGCAGCAAAATAATTATTACATTTCAATGACCACTTCCTTGTTGTCTGTATCATGAGTAACATTATGCATTGTTACCGAACACTTTTAAACCATAGTTTGCAAGAAAAATGACTTTTCGATGAATTATGAAAGAATTAATCGAAAAAATTTTGGCGACTTGTTTTTTTAATGAATTGCCATTCCTTAAATTGTTTATTTGCAAATTGTTTTTTCAATGAATTGAATTCTGTCTTTCGATTAACTGTTTTTTGATGAATTTTCATGGAACCACATGATGTACAGTGAAAAGTTGAGGTGAACTGTAGTCATAGAGGAAGCCAGTTGAGGTATGATAATGAATAACAGATTGGGATTGGATCTCTAAGTGGTGATGCACAATATTGATGTTGGTATTAATCCCCTGGATGTAGGTAAAGTCTAGGTGGAAGTTGGTACATTTTATATATATACATATATATATATTTTTTTTTTTTGTGGGAGATTTTTTTAACCACAGAAACACTATTTTTTAGGCTGCCTCATGTTGGAACGTTCGCAAAATTTACAGAGTAATAATTTGTACATGACTTTCACACAAAAAGTGCCCTGACAGTGTTCTCTAAGCTGCCATACACTGACTCCCTCCAGGCACAACCTAGTAGAGTAAGCAGTAGCAGGATTGTAAGCTGATGATGATGAATGAAGACGAGAATGTACAACAATGGCTCTCCTACTTGCTTATTTAAAAAGGTGATGTTTAATCATGATGAAACTATTCCTTTTCTAAACTAGGTCATTTGAAGGATAAAAGAAACATTCATTAACAAGAAATATAAATATGTAATAAATATTTACACTACTCTCATTGTCTGAGATCCACATGGAACAGAAAAGAAACTTTTTTTTCAACATTCTGAATCGACATATCTTACCTTCACTAATAATGTTAGACACATCCAGTTCTTTTAGTTCCTGCTTCTTTTCTCTTTTAAGCCTCAGTTTTCTGCATTTCTCTAGAGTAGGTTTACCTAATTAGATAATAGAATCATCATGCAAAAGTAACAATTTTAGATCAACAAAATATATGGCACAACTATAAAAAAAAATGTATATATATTTTAATCAGATTTTTTTCTACATGACTGTCAAGGATTTAATTGCCAAAAAAAAAAAAAAAAAAAGTGGACAAGCTTTACCTGAAAATGGCGAGCACATAATATAGCATCAGCAGAGTAATACAGATTGCAATGAAACTGTTACATGAATTTTCCACAAGGCAAGAACACCTTAATAAAATAACATACTTGCATGAAGAGTGGATTAAAAAATAATAAATTGATAGATTCTAACCTCAACTGCAGTAAACTCATTGGAACAATGGAAATAGTTTTATATAGTGAATTTCCTTTAGAATAGCACTGTGCCTATAGAGGTGTTCAGCAGGGTGTTATTGTAATAACAAGTGAGTTTGTTATAATAGAATCTACTGTTGAAAGTTTTTTCACTTGGTTATACTATAAATTGAAGATGCCAAGAAATTATATTCTTGGTTTCATCCTTTATCTAAGTGTAAGCAATCAGATTGACTAATTATGTGGTGAGTTCAGAATAATCATAAAAAAATAACAGCAGGTCATTCCTTTGAGAAAATACTTCAAGGACATCAATTCCTGTATAAAATATCAAAAAGGTTCTGGGTTCTGCCTAGCAGAGCACAGGGCCAAAGACCCAAGTTTTACATTTGAGCACAGATTTGAAGAGAATGCCGAAGCATATTGCCCCAACTTAGACTGGAATAACTGTTATCTTATCAAAAATGTGGGAAATCAAGACTTATTAAACGTAAACAATAATCCTCACCCCAATCTGCATATATGTATCACGTGAATTTTTAATAAACAATATATGCATGTTAAAGAGCCAAGAGTCTATTTTTCCGGCGGCGTAAATTAAGTTAAGGGGATAAAAATCCCTCATTATTTTCAAGCCGGTATACGAAACTCGGAGATTGAAATCTATCGAAATTTAAGAGTTTCGTGCCGAAGAACTATCGGCGAGTCCAGGCGAAAGTCATCACCTGGGTAGTACAACACTAAGGCAACTCATTGCAAAGGTGGAGCAAGCTCCGTCACTATCCTTAATATTTTCTTATAATGTAAAACACAGCTCCTAGGAGATGTATTACTGTTTTACATTATGAGGAGAGGTCACTACCCAGACCGGTTTCAACCTTTATTGAGGTCTCATCAGTGAGTAGGAAGACCTGGAATACCAAGGTTTAAGTAAACTGAACTTACATATACCTCTACTAACGAATTGCCAGAGCAGTGTACCCATATATTATTATTACTACGATAAAGAGCCAAGAGGCTATTTTTCCGGCTGCGTAAATTAAGTTAAGGGGATAAAAATCCCTCATTATTTTCAAGCCGGCATACGAAACTCGGAGATCGAAATCTATCAAAATTTAAGTTTCATGCCGAAGAACTATCGGCGAGTCCAGGCGAAAGTCATCACCTGGGTAGTATAACACTAGGGCAACTCGCTGCAAGTGATGGATCTTGCTCCACCTTTGCAACGAGTTGCCCTAGTGTTATACTACCCAGGTGATGACTTTCGCCTGGACTCGCCGATAGTTCTTCGGAATGAAACTCTTAAATTTTGATCTCCGAGTTTCGTATACCGGCTTGAAAATAATGAGGGATTTTTATCCCCTTAACTTAAATATATGCATGTGTTATGCAGGAGGAATAACATGAAGTTTGTGGATGTGTGGAGTGAGCTTGACGGGCAAAAGGACTTATACAAAAATGATGGTTTGTACTTGAATGGATTTGGTGTTCAGAGTCTGGAAAAAGTGTTGTTGAATGAAGTGAAATTAGATGTGCAAAATCAGAGAAACTACAGTTTTATGAGGGGGGGGGACTATTGAGTGGGTATGCAAACATGAATGAGGCAGTTGAGTATAAGAATGTGTATAAAATGCCTAAGGGCAACAAACCAGAATGGGATAGTTAATATAAAGAGTCAGGATAGCAGTGGGCATGAAGAACTTTTGCATTTTACATACAATAATGCCAGGAGTATTTGGAACAAGGGGGGGGGGGGAGTTTTGGCATTATTTAGTTCTTCCTGCCCAAAGGTTATTGCCATTAGTGAGACATGGCTGACAGAAATGATATAGTTAGTGGGATAGAATGTGAAGGGTATAGTATGTTCAGGGAGAACAGAGAAAAGAATGACAGTCGATGAACTGCAACCAAAGAGGATAGAATTTCAACTGCAGGCCTGCAAAAATAGCAAATCTGAGGCTATCTGGTGTGAGACAGAGACCAGCGGAACAAAATATACAGTTGGATGCTTCTATAGAGACCACAGGATGGAAAAGATTATGAGGATAGTATGCATTGGTAAATAAGCTCAATGAGTGTAAGGTAGGTAATTATTATGGGAGATTTCAACTATGGGAATGTAAATTGATAGGAGGAGAGGATACATGGGAGAAAGGAAATGGAAATTTATGTAGTTTGGAATAATTACCTGAGACAGCATGTGATGAAATATTGGGAGGTTTGAGAGCGCTCGATCTGGGAATTTGTCTATAACTAACATGACCATGTTGCTACCAACTGGTGAGAGTGATCATATAGTTGTGACCTGGGAGGTGGCTAAATGTGTGGAATTTTCAGTTAAGATGGGATATATGTGGAATTACAAGACTGGCAAGCATGGCAAGCTTAGGAAATTGCTTAGATCACTGCCATTCTTGACTGTATGCCTGTTCAGTGTTTTTTTGCCACTGTGCTATCACTGCTTGTTTCATTTAGCAATTTTTCGAAGTAATTACTCCATACTTCAAGGATATCCTTTTCTCCTGTTTTCTTGTCACCTCTATCATCTCTAACTCCTTTTACTGTACTCTTTCCTCCATTTCTAAGCTTCTTCAACAACCTCAAGAATATCTAACTGCCTTCTTGATATTTATTTTCTATGTTCTTGCCAAAGTCCTCCCATGACTTTTGTTTAGCTAGTTTTACACAGTGTTTAGCTTTTTTACATTTGTCTCTGTATTCTCTAAGAGCAAAAGCTGACTTATTTGCCAAGAACTTTTGATATGATTTCTTCTTTTCCTTCACTGCCTCTTTAACTTCCTGTGTCTACCATGGTGTCCTGATTTTTCTATCCTTGCAGACAACCTCACCATATGCCTCTCTGGATGAATCAATCAGGGGTTTCTTCAAGGCATGCCACTGAATCTCCAAAGTTTGGTTCCTGTTCTCAAACCCTTTCATTTTTCTTCAATAATCTTTGTGTATTTTAGTCTACAGTTCACATCTGAGAGCTGCTCAACTTTTATTCGCTTTAGAACTTTCTTACATATCATTCTTTTCAATATGATATTCAATTTTAGCCTGCTCAAGACTAAATAGTGATCACATCCAATTTCAAATTCTCTGTACACTCTGGTGTCCTGCACCAGGGAGAAAACATCACTATCAACAATAACATAGTCAATGAGACTTTTCTTATTCCTTGCTTCTTCTCTCCATGTGAATTTGTGCACATTTTTATGTTGGAACATGGTGTTAGTAATAACCAGTCCATGTCGTGATCAGAAATCCAACAGGTATTTGCCATTATTATTAGCTTTGCTCTTTTCTCCAAATTTTCCCAAAATATTTTTGTATGTCTGACAATCATTTCCTACTGTGCTATTTAGATCCCCAACAAGGACCAACTTTTCCTTTTTCATTGTGTCAGTTGCTTTTTCTAAAGCCTCAAAAAATTCCTCCACTACCTTAGTAGAAAACCTTCTATGGGACCATAGGCAAATAAGTCGCATTGTCCAGTTCCCCATTCTCGTATTTGTCCACATCACTCTACTTGATATTGCTTGGCTTTCAAGAAGATGAGCCTCGTATTTTGTGTTGAATACTATGGCTACTCCTTTTCCTTGATTGTCACTGCCTGAATATAACAATTTGTATTTATATGCTCAGAAAGATCTCACCAGTTTTTGTCTTTTTTGTTTCAGTACCCCTATTATGTTGATCTGGTACTTATCTAATTCCTCAGCTAGCTCCATTTCTTTGCCATTCAGGCTTCTTATGTTGATAGTACCGATCTTTAACTCTGGTGATGTTGAGTTGGAGTGTGTTTTCAGATTTGTTCCAGTAGCTGACTTTTCACTGTTTGCCCTGGTTCCCTGGCGAAAACAACGTGGGCCTTGTTTAACCGGGCGACTCTCCAAGCCGGCATGAAATTTTTTCTTGTTGTATCATCATTTTTTTTAATTTTTTATTTTTTCAGTAAATTAAATTAAATTAACATGATTTTAAAATATTAAAATTCAATTATATAATAAATATCCAAAGTTACTATGTAGTTCCATATGGAAAGAATTAAGTTAATAAAATTTACAAAAAGTATTACAAGGTTTCTTACCTTTCAAACCAGCATCTGTAAGAAGATCCAGCAATTTTTCAACTTTACTCTTAACAGATTTACTCTTTCCCCATAGTTTGTTATAAGAACTTACACGAATGCCTGCTTCTCTAAGGTAGCGCTTTAATCGTTGTATTTTTGGATCATCTTCTTGTGAGTGAGACTCCTAAGAATAAAATCAAGCAGAAACTAAGTTTATATGATGTACTTACTATTTAATGATAGATTACTGTAGTAATGTTCTAATACCATTTCTTGCTCATGGTTTGTAGCCTATAATATGAATGGAATATCCATTGTTGTTTATTCTACCTTTTGAACTTGTCACACTTTATTGATAATGCTATTACTCTCCAATTGAAAGATAACATGTATTTTGTTGATTATTTATTATTAAACTATTTTTGTTTTTACATATATTAGTTATTTCCATAACCAATACTATAAATTAATACATATCTTCTATCAGGTAACCAAAAAAGTTTGTGTTGTTTTTCATAATAAAAATTAAATTGTAGAAATTCTCATAAAATGTTTTATTCATTAAAATACAACCTACAGTTCTTTATCAATGAGATAAAAGTTTGTAAATTCCAAACCTTTTATAAAACATCTTGTCTTGAGAAATAATAAACCTAGCAACTTCTGCTTCAATCTCTGTTTTACTGCAGAACTGTCTATTTCGCATGTGATTGTCTAGCACCAAAAAAAAAAAAAAAGGTAATAAACGCTTGGAGAAATGTCAGGAGAATATGGAGGATAATGGAGTATCTCCCATCCTAAAGCACAAATCTTCTCACAGATAAGTTTTGCATTGTCCTGTAGAATAGCACTTTCTTCTGATTAACTAGTCCTGGCTGTTTCTGAAGTAATGCATCTTGCACACGCTCAAGTTGCATCGACTAGATCTTGGTGTAATTGTTTGGCCTGCAGCAAGAAACTAATAGTGGACAATACTGGCTCCAGTTCACCACACGTAAAGCATAGTCTTCTGTAAATAAGGTCGTGCCTTTAAATTGTGCAGTACTTGAATTCGCTTCCTGTTAGAGTACAAGATCCATTTTTCAGCACAAGTGAGCAAGTAATCCAACAATGGCTTGTTTTTATGATGTGAAAGAAATAGAGAACAAATTGATAGCCTCTGAAGTTTATTGTCATCTGATAATGCTTGTGGGACTCATTTGCTTAGCTTCCATGATTATCCCAGTTGATGCAAGTGTAAATGAATTGAATATTCATTTACAGGAAACAACATGAGGTTTATTGGTATTAGATTTGGATGAGGTATCAACAATGCCACCTGTTGGTGAAAGTGATCATGAGGTATTGATTGGAAGGTAGCCAAACAGGAAAAAGTTATCAGGAAGGTCTATATGTGGAACCATAAGGTAGGTGATTATCAGAAGCTCCATAGTATAGCATCAATAGATTGGGTTGATGAATTGTCAAAGATGTTGCCAGTGCATGGGAAATGATAAGCCAGCATCTAACACAAGCAATGCATAATTGCATACCAAGAACTAAGAGAATAAACAGAGTAGGAATGAGATGGATGAACAGTGAAAACAAGGAAGCAGTGTTACAAAAGAAGTTATGGAGGAAGTACAAGACAGTTTGCAGTGAACAGATGCATGAAGAATATAAAGTGCAGGCCAGAAAAGTGACAAGTATGGCTAAAAAAGAAAAAAGTAGAATATGAGAGGAGATTGGCCAGTCAAGTCAAAGCTAATCCAAGGGAGTTTTACTGCTATATGATAAGTAAGAGGAAAAATTATGGCAGTTTGATACTGGTAGAGAGTTATGGTAGCAGAGCAACAGTAGCAAGTGATATAGTGGACTTATGTAACAAACACTTAATCAGAGTATATCATAGTGGTGTGAAACAATATCATTTCAAGGCTTGCTGGAACAACCTAGGGATTGTGGTGCAGAAGTCCTAAGATCATCTGCATTAGCCCTCACTTTCCCTGCAGCAGAATATTGTGCCTCTGTCTGGGAAAGAAGTGCACACACTAACATTATAGACACCCAGCTACAATTAGTGGGACAGTAAGAAGCACCCCTCTCTCTCTCTCCTGCCTGCCTGTCCTATCTAACATTGCTCCATCAAACATATGAAGACAAGCCTTGATTAAAGAATTTGATAGAGCAATGAACAACCAACTCCTGCTCCTGCACCAGACACTCATAAATCCACATAGTCTTCACCTAAAATCTAGAAATGCTTTCTGGTCCATGGACGAACTCTCTTCAGCTGCCCTACCATCGACACCTGACATGTGGAGAGAATACTGGTCCAACAATTTCCCAACAAACGGCTTCCTGGTAGAAGATCCCTGTGCTCTGCAGCATGGTTTTGCTCTTCCTAGGAAGATTTGGTCATCAATCAACAGGATCAGAACTAAGCAGGGCAGATGTGGCTACCTACTACATAAATGGAGGCTGTTAGACCACCCTTATTGTGATTGTTCTCCCGTGGCTCAGACGATTACTCATATTGTGAACGACTACCCAAGGTGGCAACTTCACGGTGGTGGCCTCATCCATCACAAGGTGACGGATGAGGCCTTGGATTGGCTTTCCAGACTGGACATTGATCTTAGCTGTTCTGTATTCCCTTTGCCATAAGAATATAAATAAATTGAGAGGGCACTTGTGAGGAAACATTAGCAATGGTGTGTAAGAAGTGCTTCGGATTCAGATAAGTTATTCTTGAAATAATTAATTATACACGAGTAATTGTTTGAGTAAGAGCTGCTATAAAAGTTGTGCACTACTAGTATTATTAGTGTGTGGGATATTTTGCTTAAACTTGATTACAAATTTGTTGTTTTTGGTCCTTAGAGTAGTAAGCAGCAGAGGAAAGATGGCGGAAGCTTTGTCAGTGCATGATTTTAACTTAGACTTTAGTCGTTTCATGAAGTGCGAGGTGAGCTATATGTATTCTTTTGATTACATAGATGGTGTGTGTGCGAAGTATGAGCTGAATGAAGAATTGAGTGCTAATATGAATTTGATGACAAAAAGTGTTAGTAGCGAGAGTGTCGCGGGAAGAATGAGTGCTCATTCAAAAGAGAAGCACGGTGTGAAAGAAAGGCAAAAAATTGTTAAGAAAGCATTGAAAAAGAAAACGAGTGATTTAAAGAAAACCATAATGGATGGTAAAAAGAACGAAAGTGAGGCGAATGTGGTGGAAGGAAACAAAATTGAGAGAACAAAAGAAAGCAGAAACAGAGTGACGAAAGGATCGAAAGTGGGAAAAATGGAAAGAATGAATGAAAGTGAAAGTTGGATGCATGGATCGAAAGTACAGAAACTCAAAAGGATGAATGAGAGTAAAAGTGTGAAGTGGGAGTCGAGAGTTAGAGTTCGAAAATTAGAAAGATTGAATGATAGAGAGAATGTGACACGAGATTCGAAAGATGAATTGGGTTGGACAAGGCAATAGATGAAATGGATGCAGAGTGAAATTAAGAAAATTCGGGTGAAAATGATTAAAACAAATCAAGTAGATAAGAAAAAGTTAATGAAAGACGAGCGAGTGCATTGTATGGCGACTCCATTATTAAAGGTGTGCTGGATGAGGGGATGCACAAGATATGTTTTCCAGGCAGTAAAATCAGTAGAGTGATTGAGGCATTGGATATGAGGAGGGAACGAATGAAGGAATTGATGGTTTTAATAGGTACGAATGACTTGATAGAGGACAAAAAGCATGTGAGAATGGATATCAGGAGGCTGCTTAGACGGATAAAAGAGAATAGTGTGACAGGAAGGGTAGTAAGCATGTTGCCTAGGTATGACTGTGGTGAGATGAGGCAGAGAGCAAGGATTATGAATGGTATGTTGGTTGAAATGTGTGAGGAGAGTGGAGTACAATTTGTTAATGTGTGGAATGAGTTTGAAGGTACGAAATGAACTGTATGGGAGCGTTGGTGGTTATGGGTGGTTACTGCATTTGAGTGGTTATGGTGTGAATCATTTGGAGAGACTGTTGCTGGAAGGCGGAGAAGTGAGTATAGAGAATGGATCAGATCAAGTGGGAAGTGATGTGGAAGAGCAGGAGAGTATAACAGGAGAGATTGAAGAGATGGTTATGAATGAGGAAGTGAGTGGCATGAGTATGGAAAATGAGAGAATGGGTGAGCAAGAGGAACAGGGAGGCTCAGGGTGGACAGGGTGTTTGCTGATGATGCAAAGTTAGGTAGAATTATCATGACTAGTGCTGATGTTAATTCTCTACAGGAAGACTGCACATTGTATAGCTGCTGTGATAAAAAATACATTGACATGTAGGGATAAGGAGGTGGTGCCTCTATATAAGGCATTGGTCAGACCACATATGAGAGATGAGAGCTTGGTCCACCTTTATCACGAGTTGCCTCAGTCCTGAAGATACTTCAGGTGCAAACTTTTTGTTTGCTTACACTTGGATAAAGGATTAAACTAAATTTATTATAGTCTAACCAAGTGGAAAAAACTTCCAACATCTTTCTCTAAATCCAGAGTACCATATTTTTCGATAGATAATGCGCACCTAATGTATAACGCGCATCCCCAACATTTTCATCACTCCTTTTGATGTATAGATAATTCGCACGTGCCAGCTAGCGGTAGAGTTAGGAAGTACAGACAGAGGAATTCTTTACAAGCATGTGCGTTGCTAGTAGCAGTGGTTGATCATTCCGTACATCCTGTTTTAAAATATTTCATAAATTAAATCATTATTTGTTTATATTTTGTTATTAGATCTGAATTACCCATGGAAGACAGAAGTTATTCTCAGAGAAAATCCTACACAGCGCAGTTCAAGCTTGAAGTGGTAGAAGTAGTAAAGGAAAAAGGGAATCGTGAAGCTGGTAGATTGTTCAGTGTTGGAGAAAGTAGTGTTCGTGAATGGTGAAAGGCTGAAACAGTCCTGAAATGTTTACATATGAGGAAACATGCTATGAGGTTTAGAAGGTGCTTGTGGTTAACAATAGAAAAAAAATTGTTTGATTGGGTTGTTAGCGAAAGAGTTAAAGGTATGAGATAATCTGCTGTCTGTGTGTTGCAGGAATTGCACAAAATGATAATATAAAGGATTTCACGGCCTACCCATCTTGGGTTTTTGGATTTATGAAGAGAAACAATTTAAGTGTGCGCTCCTCCACTAGTGTTGGACAAAATTTGCCAGGCGACTGGGAAGCGAAAGTAGCTAAATTTCGTTTTGTTTCTGAGAGAAAACTTGTATTGGTTCCAAACTGCCACCGATGGTGATTTTCAAAAGTAATATCTTTGGAATCACAACCAAAAGGTTGCGATTCCAAAGATATTATTGTTACTGCTAATGATACAGGTTGGAAAATGTGTGTCGAAAGAGAAAAATGGCATTTTTCAACCCAAAATCTTTGTTAGTGTTGGATTTGTGTAGGGCACACAGGGCAGCAGAAGTTAAAACAATTGTAAGTATTCCAAATTGGCCGTCATTCCAGGTGGTTTAACAAAAAAACTCCAACCCCTTGATCTTGCAGTAAATAAACCATTCAAAGACAATTTGCAGGCTAAGTGGGAAGACTGGATGATGAATGGCATCCATGAATATAACAAAACAGGGCAGAGGAAAATATACAGATATAGTTACGTGGATTGTAGAAAGTTGGGCTGCTGTAAGTGAAAACTGTGTTAGAAATTGTTTAATTAAAGCACAAGGGAATGCAGTGGTGTCTGGTGACAATGATTATGAAGCTGAAGAAATACCACACGAAATTTTTAAAGCAATTGATTCTTTCAATATTGAGTCTGATGAAGAATTTTTTGGATTTGAATAGTGTAATGTTCAATAAATATTAAGTAATACTTCTACCTTAGTTTTGTTATTACATTTGATTTACATCTCATACCTTTCAAATGTATACCGCACATGTTCATTTATAACAAATTTAAACTTTTTTGTATAAATAGCTTGCGCATTATCTATTGAAAAATACAGTAATTTAATAATAAGGTGAGACACCTTTTGGCAATTCGTATAGGTTAAAATGACTTCTCCATTGCTTCAACCTTAGTATCACCACCCCTGGGTCTGGCTCACACTGACGAGACCTCAATAACAAATTTAAACTTTATTTGTATAAATAACGTGCGCGTTATCTATCGAAAAATACGGTAATTTAATAATAAGGTGAGACACCTTTTGGCAACTCGTATAGGTTAAAATGACTTCTCCATTGCTTCCACCTTAGTAAGTATCACCACCCCTGGGTCTGGCTCACACTGACGAGACCTTAATAAAGGTCGAAACCGGTCTAGGTAGTGGCCCTTCCCTTAATGCATAGCATTATACAGGTCTGCAAGGAGATGTGCTTTGCATTATGGGAGATACTAAGACAAGGAGTGATGAGAGCTTGGTCACCTCTACCACGAGTTGCTTCAGTCCTGAAGATACGTCAGGCATAAACTTTGTTTGCTTACACTTGGATAAAGGATTAAACTAAATTTATTATAGTCTAACCAAGTGGAAAAAAACTTCCAATACAGAAATGGTAATTAATACTTTTAATAGGACATGTGCACTAGTAGTAAAAAATATATAGAATTTTATTAAATAAGAATTCCAATATATTTCATCCAACATTACACAGGCTTCATCAGGGAGAAAGACCATTAACTATTCAAAAGATGAATCACAATAATGAGCCACAATTCATGCACATATTAGCTCGTGTTTCATTGCAGCTGAAGTACATGATAGTACACTATTAGAGTTCAAAGGAACAATTGTAAAAAGTTGCATAGATTAAAAATAATAATAATATAAATAGTCAATAGTGATCACTTCCATGAAATCATCTGAACCTAAACTGATCACACTGCATGCCAATATCCCAGTTTTGGGAAGTGATCACTATTAATTGTTCATAAAGTTTTTCTTTATTCTACGTAACTTTTTACAATTGTTCCTTTGAACTCTAATAGTGTAATATAATGTACTTCAGCTGTGACACTAACATGCATATGAATTATAACTCATTATTGTGATTCATCTCTTGATGCAGTTAATGGTTTGTCTCCCTGACAAAGTCCACATAATGTTGGATGAAATATATTGGAGTTTTTAAATAAAATTCTATACAATATTTGCTACATGTGTAAGCCATGAAGTTACTTTATAATAATTACGGAAGCAATGGAACACTGGAAGGGCTATCACATGAGCAGGAGGAATGAATAAGAATGCTTTCATCAGCAAAACTATAAATAGGATGGAAGTAAATGAGTGCAAGTAGGTGAAATAACAGTACTGAGGAAATATCTGCATTAGCAAGAAAATCCAAAAAAGAGAGCACAACCTAAACTATTATATACAGTGAACAACATAACAGAAAATTGGCAATCCAATTACTAAAGGTGGAGAAGGGGGAGGGGGAATACATAAGATGATAATTTGCATAGAAGCCCTCAAATGTCTTGGAGATGGAGAATTCTGGAAACCTTTCTATGGCATATATCCAGATATAGGTGTTGTGGATCTTGACTAATGGAATCATATTGTTGGTCACCAACCAGATGATAGTTCTGCAGGTGAAGAAGTTGACTGTTGATGTTTTTTCATTACTTTATGAAGCACTGAGATGAGAGCAATAGGTCAACAGGGAAGACATTTCCTTTTTCAGGTATCAGTTGAATACAGCCTCCGTAGCTCAGTTGGTATATATGATGCCCTTTGGTTAGAAAGACCTGGGTTCAATTCCCATCCAAGATGTGAGGAAGCTTTATCTGGTCTCTTTTGACTAAAGGTGAGTTAGCTGGTCTCATACGGAGACGTTTTTTTTTTTTTTTTTTTTTTTTTTTATCACTCAGAAACTCGAGTTTTTCATCCTCCAGAAAAGGCAAACACACTGGGAGGAATGGGGCCAACCACCTTATCCTCGAGATGGTTGTAGTTGTGAAGTCCACAGCTAAAGAACCTCAATGGTTTGTGAAAAAAGCTTAAGACAAGACAAGGTATCAGCTGAATATACATTTGTTTTCAAGTAGTGAGGTGGATACCAGCTGAGTGCAATATAATGTAGGAATAAAAATGAACAGGTACTAATTCTTCTTCATTGGAACTACAGCCCCATGTAGGGCCTTGGCCTCCCATTTTTGGGTTTCATAACTCACTACGAGGTGGGGTCATTACCCCCATGCTCAACCATGTGTAATTGTCTGTGAAGCATTGTGTTCTTAAGACCGGTTTGCCTGCTTTGCAGGAGGGAAAACCCTACAGTCCATGCCCAAGACTGGCTAACTTGGCTATGTCTGAGAAAGATCCTTAGCTCCTCACATCAGTGATGAGAATCGAATGCAGGACACTCCTTTCCCAGGTAGGGAAAGGAGTGTCCTGCAGTTGTGGAATGCATAACCACTCGGTTAACCACGCAAACACAGGTACTAATTCAGTAGCACATTTCTAAAGTACAACTGGTAGAATATCATCAGGCCCAGAAACCTTTTTTTAGTATACAAATTGTTCAAGAAACTTCTTATGTGTTTCTGGCAGAGGCTGCAGGAAGCAAGTGGTGCAATGTTCAATTAATGTTGGAGGTGATTTACCTTGATTATTTATACAAGAGCTGGATAAGAAGAATGATGCTAGGAAGTCAGGTTACCAAAATTTGTACCCAATGGCCTTTGCAGGGGGGGGGAGGGCTTATGTTCCACTAAAGTTGTGGAATATAAGTTTCTAAATTCTCTCCCTCTTGTTATATATAACAAGTTATGCTGAAATCACTCAGTCATCTGGAATAATACCAAAGCTTTAGACAAAGACAAGAGTCTACTGTATCACTCTAATCTGAGTTCATCCATATATTCATTGAACATCATCAGATGCAGTATGGTCACTCCATTCCTCAGTGATGTGCCACACCAGTCCTTAACAGGTGGTCCTGTTGTATGCTTTTCTAGAGGCTTAAGGTCAGTCACTTCAGACACACCATCCATTCATCTCATTGAAGGTCTACTGTTTCCTCTTTTTCCAGGAACTTTACTTTCTATTACTGCTTTGAAGAAGTCCTCCTTCCTTCCTTTCAATGTGTCCAAAATATTTCAGCTTTCTTCTGTCAATATCTTTAAGGGGCCTTAAAGTTCTGATGTTGAGGATATCATATATATTGATATCCTCAACAGCCTTCAGTAATACACATCTCAAAAATGGCTATCCTTTACCTGTCAGACTTCTTTTAGTTTCAAGTTTCACATCCATAAATTGCTGTTGGAAAAGTAGCTGCCTCCAGAATCCTCAACTTTGTTTCTGTAGAGATAGACCCATCCTTCCAGATTTTAGACAGGTCTCCAACTTATTTTAGCCATTCCTAATCTTCTTCTTCTTCTGATATATTCTGAACAGCAATTCTTCACATTAATGATCCCAGGTATTCGAACTTGCTAATTTCCAATTTCCACAATTCTTTCTCAGGAGCTTCCCGTCTATATTTCCTTTGAGAACCATAATCTTTGTCTTGCTAGGATTTATCATAGTTCTTCCTTATATAGTTGTTGCCTTGACTTGCACTACGTGTGGGGTCACCCAGACTTGCAATACTTGCAGGCACAAACTTGACTTACTTGTCTGTTTGCTTACTTGGGAAATGGATTAAAACCAGGTTTAAAATAGCTAGGCATCTTTAACATTTATTATACCCAAGGTAAAATACTTTCTACATCTATCTCTCATCCTGAGTTTTTTATTTAATAAGGTCAAAACACCTTATGGTAACTTGTTCTGGTAAAATACTTATAAGCTCTGTATTTCTAAGCTTGGCTCCCACTGATGAGACCTCAATAAAGGTCGAAACTGGTCTGGGTAGTGGCTCCCCTGCCTTTAATACATAGCATCATACATCTCCTCCAGGAAATGTGCTTTGCATTAAGAGTAAATATTAAGAATAGTGATCAGAGCTTATCCACCTTTACCACGAGTTGCCTTGACTTGCACTATGTGCGGGGTTACCAAGACTTGCAATACTTGCAGGTGCAAACTTGACTTACTTGGGAAATGGATTAAAACCAGGTTTAAAATAGATTGGTATCTTTAACATAGTTCTTCCTTGTCATTACAAAGGAGTATCGTATCACTAGCATACCTCAGATAACTGATTAATCTGCCAACTATCCTAATTCTGTGCTAAGCTCATCCAATACTACACACATGATTTTATGTTGGGCACATATACAGGAGGTTGGCTGATCAACCTATAGTACGTTAGTACCATATATGGGTGATGGGTTGTGAAAGGAGAAACTTGTTTACATTTGATTTGAACGCCTGTATATTGTATTCCTTGGGAAATACATCAGGGGAAGACTGTTTCACAGTACTGCAGTAGCAGGGATGAATGAGGAGAAGAAACTTGTTCTGTGGGATTCAAGGTGTATTGTAAAAGGATGTTGGCAGCAGCTGTACGTGTTCCAATGGGCTTGGTACAGGGTGGGAGAATTATTGATGCTATTTTAGATGAACCATTTCCGTGAAAGTATTTATAGAATATACAGATTGCAGAGACCAAGTGTCTATGTGAAAGTGGGGGGAACGAGTTGGTGAGGGATGGGTCATTTATTAGTCTCTCCTCTGTATTGAGTCAAGCATTTTGAGGGAGCTTTTAGGAGCCCAACTCCAAATGTGAGAGCAGTATTCGATAGCTGAGCAGATTTGTGATTTGTATAATGTTAACAGCTGTTTAGAGGTGAAGCAGAGTCAGTCTTGAGCAAAAGAGAAAACCTAGTTTTTTGGAAGCTGAGGATGCAATGGTTGTGATGTGTTTATGCCAGGAGAGGCTTGATGTCAAGGTAATTCTGAGAAGAGAAATTTCGTCTTGTCTGTGAATTTGAGTGTTATCAAAAACAATGCTGGGGGAAAATGGTTCTTTTTTGTGAGAAATAAGACAGAACTGGGTTTTACTAGTGTTGAAGTTGAGAAGGTTGTCTGAGCCCCATTGGAGGATGGCTTGGAGGATGGAATTAATGGCAGTGGTGGTTGATGTTCTGTAGGTTGAAGTGAGTTGTGTAGGGTAGGGTTTGTCAAATGAAAGGGAGGAATGTAGTGTGCTGTCATCTGAAAAACTGTGTATTGGGTTAGAGGTCAACCGAAGTAGGTCATTGATATATAGAAGGAAGAGGGTCGGTGAGAGAACTGAGCCTTGAGGGACCCCCGGCATTAGTTGGATGGTGAGAGGATAGGGCCGTCTACCATCACACATAGTGTGCATCTGGACAGGAAGCTGGCAATCCATCTGCAGAAGTCCTGAGGCAGTCCAAATGATGGGAGTTTGCTTAGTAAGCCTTTGTGCCAGACTCGGTAAAAGGCTTTGGAGATATCAAGTGCAACTACTTGGGATTCGCTGAATTTCTCCGTAGCGCTTGTCCACGCTTGATGAATTTCTCCATTACTTTAGATAGGACTGAAGTGAGTGAGATAGAGCAGTAGTTAGATGGCAGTGATTTGTCACCCTTTTTAGGAATGGGTTGAATATAGGCCAGTTTCCAGGTTTTGGGATATATACCAGTGGAGTAAGAGAGTGTGTACAGGTGACATAGGATAGGAGTTAGTTCAGATGCACAGACCTTCAGAATAATTGGAGGAATTCCGTCTGGGCCAAGAGACTTTTTTGTGTCTAATTTAGACAGCAGGTTTGTCATGTCTTTTTTGGCAAAAGGATATAGGGGGCATTGTATGTTGGGCAGTTGGAATGACTGGAGAGCATTTGCCATTGTCAGTTATGTGTGCATTGGAAGCAAAGTGTGATGCCAGGAGGTTAGCTTTTTCTATGGGTGATGTTGCAAATGAATCATCATCTGGGTATGTAGGAATAGTGTAGGGCAAAAGTTATGGCCAATTGTCTTGGCAAGGGACCAAACGGCACGGCTTCCGTTTAGACAGGCTACACACTTCCTGCCCATTCAAAATCTGTTTTGGAAGTATTGATAGTTTTCTTGCACATTTGTTTCGGGCTTCAATGTAGGCACTGAATGAGGATGGGGTTCTTGATTTGAGCCATTTGTGGTATGCATGATTTTTCATTTGTACTGCCTTGGAACATTTTTTGGAGAACCAGGGTTTAGTTAGGGGGTGGCAGGTCTGAGTAGGGTGGGGAATATATGCTTTCATGCCAGCGAGGATCACTTTGGTGATGCATTCGGTGAATATGTCTGGACTGGAAGACTGGAAACAATAGTCTAACCATGGGAATGAAGCATAGTAGTCTCGGAGACTGTCCCATTTGGCACTATTATAATGCCAAACTATTCGTGTGGGAGTGATTGTATAAGCATTGCTGCATGGGAGAGAGGAGATGAGCACTAGGTTGTGGTCAGAATTGCCCAGGGGACTCGCTACATTCACTGCATATTTGGAGGGGTCATTAGTAAGGAAGAGATCTAGGGTATTTGGGGAGTGGTTTGGGTTATCTGGTATTCTGGTCGGTTTTTGAACAATTTGCGTGAGGTCATTAGTGACTGCAAATGTTTCAGCATCTCTGCCTGCAGGATCTGTATGACTGGAAGAGGAAAGCCAATTGGTGTTATGGACGTTGAAATAACCCAGGAGGATGATTTCACTGTTTGTGGAGTGGGACTGGAGAAAATCAACTTTTAAGGAGAGGAAATGAAAGAGCTCAGAGTGATTGGTGATGTTAGGAGAGCAATAGAGACAGCAGATGAATTTGAGTGAGAGGGGGAGGGATATCTTCAGCCAAAGAAGGTCAAAGTCGGGCGATTCCAATCTAGTTGTTCTCTGGCAGGGTATGTCAGAGCGGATATATGCACAGATGCCACCCTTGGGTCGAAAGAGTTAAATAGTGTATAGTTAGGAAGGTTGAAATGAATAGTGCTGGGGGGGAGGTGAGATTTGAGTTTCGGTTAAAAAGAGTAGGTGGGGTTTGGTGGACTGCAGGTGGTAGTGGATGCTTGTGAGGTTAGAGTTGAGGCCACGGATGTTGGTGAAATGGATATACAAGGTTCTGTTGGGCATGGATTTGACCCCAAGGGTCCTGCACGTTTCCTATGCAGTGCCTGCATGCTGGTGTTCTTGGTGGCTACTGGCGTCACTTGGTTTTTGTATGAGTTTGGATTGTTTGTAGTCTATTACCCAATTGTTGTCTCCATTTTGGCGTTTTTCTTCAAGTTGTTTTCGGAGTTGGCATCTTTGTTCTCTCTGGGCAAAGGTAAAATCAGGTCGAGCACATATGAGTGACTGGGGGCAAGTGTCCTTTATGATGCCCTTGGCATGGATACTAAACAGGCGAGAAGAAAGTATTGAACATCCTTGTTCAATAATTGCCAGCCTGGTTGGCCGAGTGGTTAGCATATCCACTCTCCAGCCAAAAGGCTGGGGGTTCGAATCACATCTGTGGACATGGATGTTTGTGATTGTCTGTGAAAATACTAGTGGTGGTAGTGGGCGGTAGATGATGATGGTAGTTGCAGTTCGTTGTAGTTGGTGGAGACAGAGTTGTAGAGTAGGTGCCCTCCCTCGATGAGTCCCTTGGACTCTCTGGAGGTGTTACATAATAATAATAATTTGTCTAACTCTGACAAACTTTTTTAACTCCCTTGCCAACCGGAAGCCAATCAGCTAATCCAACACCTCTTCTTACTGTGACTACCTGCTCACTGTATAAGTTAGTGATCAACCAAACTGAAAACCCATTATTTTCATTACCTCCCACAATTTCATATGCTGAACAAACACAGTCAAAAGCTTGGAGTAGTCTATCAAACACATTATCATAAGGAGTCTAAATTCTTTATATGTTTCAATGATCTGTCTAAGGAAAAGGATCTGATCTTTCATAAAACCTGCTTGTTCCTCCAGCATCTATGCCTCAACTCCATTCAGAATGATCTTTAATAAAATTTTGGTTGCATAAGAGATTAAACATATAGTTCTATGAATCAATCTATGAACTCTTATCCCTCCATCTGAGTCAAAATGACAGTAAATCAAAAGTTTGGAAGATTGTATCTTTCATTAATTAGAAGTTTTATATATATGTAATTATGCAATTAAAATGAGTTCAATAATGATAGTACATTTCCACTTGGCATGCAATACTGCTCTTGACCAATCATCTGATGATGGCACCAGTTAGAGTATGCCTTATGTAATTAAAACCCAGGTGTACTGGTATCCATTGGGATGATGGAATGAATTAATCATTCCAAAATATTTTGTTTCTTCAATATTTATTTATTTTTAATGTGAATCCCCCATACACACAAGGTAAACCTATAGTATACTAGCACTCCAAGTAGGATAAGTATTAGATAATCTTGAAACTACTCTAGAGACCAAACATGCACTTTTTCAAGAAACTTCTGGACTCCAAATAAACAAGGGTAGTCATGCACTAGTAGCAAAATTCATTTACTACCAGAAGATTTTCCCAAACATGTAACATTTGAATTCAAAATGCATGACTCCTTGAAGGGAGGGAGGGAGAGCAACCAACTGGTCATGGATTTCAAATTTCACTATTACTGACTCGGCAAAGACAGTGGGAAAATTAGTAATAAACTAATATTCTATTTTCCTTGCAAGAACATATTTACTGGAAATATGTTAGAATAACAAGTATCATTGAAGATATGCTTAAACTTATATTTACTTTAAACTTTGCCTATCCAAGTAAGGACATATATATATATATATATATATATATTCTAATTTAGACCAATAAAATATGTACATTTGTTAGCTGCAAACTGCAAATGACAATAAACTGGTCACCTTCATGTTTTTTAGTTCTCTATCTTCTGTCACAGCTTTTTTCTGTTTAGCCTTGAAAGACTTTTTACTAGAAGAGATTTCTAGCTCCTCTTCACTGCTTGTGCCAATGGTCAGTTTTGTGTTATTTGATTTCATATTGCCTACCAAAACCTTTTTTTCTTGTTTTCTCTTGGAAGATGTTTTATTAGAAATGACATCAAGCTCCTCTTCACTGCTTGTACCATTTATCTTCTCTTTACTACATATATATAAAATGAAAATTTTAAATTTTGGTAAATTTGCAATAATTTCATACTTGTCAGTCATCATGGATAATTTTCTTGCATAATGCATAACTATAAACAAAGACCAGTCATAGAAGACAGGAAAATAAACAAAATCCTAACATTAATTCTGGTGGTTTATGAATTATTCACAACCTAGAAGATTCAACTACTATCAGGTCATCCTAAAAGTAATGTTGTATTTTATACTGTACTTGTTTAAGCGTGCCTCAGCTTGTCTAAATATGAATTTTTAAAGCTTTATAAGTACTGCTAAGCTGAGGTCATCCATCACCATTTGCAAGAACTTAGAATAGTGTCTAAGCTCGGCAAGTGGGTTCCTCATGAACTGAAGAACAACAATCAAAGAGAGCGTGTCAACATCTGCACTGCTCCTCATTCACAAGTTCAATTTCTGTTTTTGAGTCGTGTAGTCAACGGAAAGTGGATACTTTACAAGAATGCTAAGTGCCAAAGGCAGTGAGTTCATTTAGGGGAGAAGGCTAAACCTCTGCCAAAATAAGACCTTCACCTCAGAAGGTTTTGTTAAGTCTTTAGTGGGATGTGGCTGGTATTATACATTTTGAACTCTTGCCACAGCTGAAGTATACTGCGAACAACTCGAATGACTGAATGAAAAACTGAAAGAAAAGAGGTGTTCTCTGGTCAATTAAAAGGGTGTTGTTTTTCAGCATGATAACGCACGCCCTCATAGTGTCACCTGTACCAAGATTGAGGAACTTGGCTATGAAGAGCTTCCACATCCTCCATATTCTCCTGATCTTGCACCTTCAGATTACCACTTATTTCGAAGTTTGCAACATTTCATTAATGAAAAACAATATGATAAATTAGAGGCACTGAAACTGAGCCTATGCGACTTCTTTGCCTCCAGACCTCCTGAATTCTCTAGAAATGGCATTATGAAGCTTTCACAACGTTGGAAGAGTGTTACTGATTCAAATGGAGAATATATACTTGATTAAATTAGCAAGTGACTTATCTTTTATATCCTTTAAAAACTTAATACTAAAAACAACATTACTTTTGGGATGACCTGATATTTATTTGTAAATCATTTACACTGAATGCTTCAAAAGATGTATCATTTTCATTTAGGAATCAACATGAAAGCTTAAGTAGCAAAAGACTAACTTTAGATGTAATGAAGAAAGCGCACAATTAAAATGCATTAATTTTGTATAGTTTATAGTTATAATTAAAAAAGTCAAGAGATAGAATAGGGATTAACAAAGATTTTTTATTAGTCAAATTAAAACTAGTACCAATGAGTTTCACTCACACAAAATACTGGTGCTTTTTTTTTTTCAGGATTTACAATTAGCATGCATAAAAAAATAATAATTATAGAGTTGTACAAATGCTGAAACAATTGTTACAAGAATGCTCTAGCTTAAACAAGAATGCAAACACACATGGCATGTATTAGCTGTCAGATAAATAATGGAGAAAATTGTTGAAAAAATTGAAATCTGAGATGTTAAAAGATTTAATAACAGATTTCCACATGTCATTTAATGTAAGTCTGGTTTCTGTTGAGACCTGTGTGTATGGATGACTGTTATGGATTTTTCTAGAAGTCTAGAGCAAAAGTTTTCTTCTAAAAAAGGAATGCTGGGCAGCTAGAACTTTCCTTTTACTCAACAACTCCAACGTGTTCCTTTCTCATCTCAAATGCACAGCTTGATCCCCATGTAAGCCAGTCCACATGAGCACAGTATTCTGTCGACTCCTAGGTGTTTATAAAAGAAACTGCTGTCCTTAGACAAGCTGAGAAGGCTGTGAATGGTTTGAACTGGCTTGAAAGTCACTCTGTTGTTATGATCTTTATAAAGAGCAGCAATCCTAATGGATAGATGGCCAAAATGGAATCGCAATAAAATTGCTGTACTGGACATTATGATTATGGAGAGAGGTTTGATTTCAAATAAAATTTTTCAAAACGGAATTCAGTTCATTTCATCCAGAGACTGCCTAATATAGACATTATCATCTTCTGACATCCTTTATAAGTCTTGACATAATATCTATTTCTCCTTACTAATAATCTGATAGAATGATGTTTTAGACCTTACCAGAGGTCTCTTTCCAGTGGACATCAGCAAACTGAACACTGCCTACAATCCAATTTCTTTCAGTGGAATAATGTTTTTTTTTTTTTTTTAATAAATAGCTAGCAATGGGTACCTCTCTTATCTCCTCCATCCAAATGATCCCTTTATGGAGAATTTTAAAAATGTTTCCTGGCTCAAATTACTTTAAAACCAGCCATCTGGAGATTTATTATTATATTTATATTGTTCCTAACCATGAAAAATTATATGCAAATCTATAGTGCATTTTTGTAATTATTAAATACCTATGTACTATAGAAATTTAATAATTATAAGAGTGGATGGGCTAAGAATTTTTTTTTTCTATATCATTTTTTTTAAAATAAATTTATTTTTTACATAGTCTGAAAATCCTGTTCTACAGACCAAACAAGGAACTATTTCAAGCCACTTCAGGCCTCCAATAAGTGAGGCAGGTCTCAAACTGGGCGATGAACTTCATCTCCTACCTAAAGACAATCACAAACATCCATATCATGGCAGGATTCGAACCCGTCAGACTTTTGGTTGGAGAGGGAGTACACTAACCACTCGACCAACCAAGCTGGTTGTTGTCTTCATTATTTGGAAATACGACCTCCAAATTCAACAATTATTTCTTCATTCTCTCAATTATTTTAAACTCACAATTAATTTTACATTAGAACTAGAAAAGGATAGTAAACTGCCATTACTAATGTCCTCATCATAAAGAAATTTGACAACAGTGTCACTCTGAAGGTATATCGTAAGCCTACTCCATCTTCATTATACAAATTATGGAAACAACTATCGTGTTAAAGTAAAAACTTCAGTTTAATATAAACCAATATAATCACTCAACATTTCGAGTTTCATATCAAGGTCATCATCTGGAATATAGACAGAAACAAGCTACACTACAATCTACATGGTATGCCAAAGTTACATTAATTTGGTCAACCATTAAAACTACTGGATTGACCTCTGGTGAAAAAAAAAACTTACTACACCAAAATTAGAGTCCTGTTATTATTATTAACTATTTGGTTACAAAAAATAAATTCAGCCTCACATAACTACACACATAAATTAGAACAAAACAGTTAGATGGTGACCAATAAGAGCTGAAATTATTGCTTAGAGTCCTAAAGTTAGAGTTTGCTAGAAAACTTAAAACTTAAGGGGGCTGAATGTGTGCCATCCAAATTCTTGAGATTTTTATGCCACCATTATTGCTAAGATTAAGACAGTTGATCAAAATTTCACAGGCTTCTTCAAATACGTTCTTACCAGGTTTTTGTATGATGTAAAGAATAGGTACTTTTCCAATCAATTTAGTATAGGGTGTTAAAGAGTGTGATCTGAGAGGCCTGCTTCACTCCCCCCACCACCACCCAAAAAAAAGAAAGGATTCATGCTTGGTCCATTCATCATCCACACCCTCAAGAATTGGACACATGTTTCACTTTAAAAAATGAAGATCAATTTAAGACAGAACTCCAGGCCATCTCAGATTTGTTTCTTCTTAATGGTTATTCCAAAAAAAGTTCATAAGATTTTATTTTCAAACCATTTCCCTCTACATAATCAGAAGCATGCATCAACAAATAAGCAGTATACAGAGATTTAATTAACATTTCATGTTAGCAATCTATCCATTAAAATTGCAGTTCTTTTCAAAGATCATAAGATCAAATGATTTTCGAGCCAATTCAAATGGTTTGCAAACCTCTCAATCTTCTAAGAACAGCACTTTGTTTTATAAACACCCAGGAATTTATAGAATATCATGCTCATGCAGTTTGGCCTACTACATGAGCATAAAGAGTATGGCAGAAAAGTCAAGGATTTGAAGTGAGAAAGCAAAACCATGTTGGAGATGTTGAGTATAATGAACGATGATGAGGATAGCATGCATCAACAAATAAGCTCAATGAGTTGAGGATGGGTAATTATTATGGGGGATTTCAACTATGAGAACATAGGCTGAAAGGAGAAGAGAATAACATGGGAGAAAGGAAATGGGATTTATGTAGTTACTAAGGAATAATTACCTGAGACAGGATGTGATGAAATATACTAGTGGATATGAGAGTGCTCTACCTAGTAATTGGATCTGGGAATTTGTCTATAACCAAATATGACCATGTTGCTGCCAAATGGTGAGAGTAATCATATAGTCTTGACCTGGGAGGCTAAATGTGTGGAATTACAAGACTGGCAAGTATGAGAAGCTTAGGAGATTGCTTAAATCAGTGCCACGGCATGTGAAACAAGGGCTTTACTCTCCAGTTATACTGGCAGGCTGTATAACTGGAGAGTAAATCAAGTGAAAGCTAAATAGCTAAATGGATGAATATTCATCATTAAGCTGGAGCCACAAAAAAATAAAAAAATTACAGAGGGAATTAAATGAGAAAGGTGCCAGCAGATACAATGAGTAATACAAAGTACAGGCCAGAAGGGTAACCAGTGTGGTAAGAAAGACAAAAGCAGAGTATGAAAGGAAATTAGCTGTGCAGGCCAAAGATAATCCCAAACAGTTCTTTCAATACGTTACAAGTAAAATGAAGAATGTTTATGGCAGAATTATTTTAATGAATGCCGATGGTAGGGAGGTAACTGAAACAGTCCAAATAGTAGAATTACTAAGTGAACACTTTGTAAGAATATATCATCCAGGTGGAGATATTGCAGTAATGAGAGAGGCAAAGACTGATGTGGAAACTGAGGTAAATGAAATGGAGGTGCACAGCATATTACAGAACCTGATGTGAATATAGTTATGAGATTAGATGGTATACCAGCTCGAGTTTTATGTGAAGGTGGTAGGGAATTGTCAGTGACCTTGACCACATTGTTTAATGCAAGTCTCAGCTCTGGGTTAGTCCCAAGGGAGTGGAAAGAGGAGAAAATGTTTTCATTGCATAAAGGAGGTTCCAAGACTGATGTAGTAAATTATCGGCCAATCAGCATATCAGGAGTTGTTGTCAAGGTACTGACTGGAGAAGCTGGTCAAGAGCAAATTACAGGAATGGATAGATGGAAATGGAATACTGTATGGGGATGAGACAGCATGGTTTTGTGAAGGTAGGTCATGCCAAGTCGCTCACGTTTTATAATACGGTGACAACTGAATTGGATAAATGTAATGGGTTTACAGTAATACCGAAGGACTTTGCAAAAGCATTTGACAGGATACTACATGGAATTCTACATGAGGTATCAGAGAGTAGTTTATTCAGGAGTAGAGTCCAGAAGAAGGTCTGTGACTAGTAGCTTGCCACAGGGCTCTGTTATAAGGCTGCTACTGTTTAATTTGTACATTAATGATATAGGAAAAGATCTGAGATGAAATGGTTAGTTGTTTGTCGATGATACAAAATTGGGTAGAGCAATAGTTAATACAGATGATGTTAAAATTTTGCAGGATGATTTGAATAGACTGGCGATGTATGGGCAAAAGAGAATGGATATCAGTTTAATGTGGCAAAGTGTAAGTGTATGCAGTTTGGGGGTGAAAAGATTACCAGTTGTATACCACACTGATGGAACTGTACTACATAAAATTTACTTAGCCAGAGATTTGAGACTGTTAGTGGGTAAGAAGTTAAAGTTTAGAGGGCACATATCAAAAGTGGCTAAAGTAGCTCATCAGATTACTTGGTTACTGAAGAATACTTTGACAAACAGAGACAAGCAGGTTATTATTCTTCTTTATCGAGTCTTGATAAGAACCCATCTTGACCGCTGCATGCAGATCTGTCAACTGGGTTTCTCAGTGATGATTAAGAGGTGGAGATGATCCAGAGGCAAGTGACCAAGATTGTAGAAGTCTATGGAATGAACCTTACGAGAAATTTAAGATCTGCAGGTTACAGAAATTGGTTAAGAGGTGGAAAAGGGGTGATATGATTGAGACATACAAAGTACTGAAGGGGTTTTTATAAGATTAATACAGAGGAAATTTTTCAGAACAGGTCTGTTGGTGGGAGTGCTGAATGAGTGGAATAGGCTGTCCGAGTTTGTTGTAGGTGCCATGACTGTGAATGAGTTCAAAGCAAAGGATGATAGATACTGTGCAAATGTCGGATAGTATTTGGCATGATGTTCAGGGTCTCCCCTGATGAGACTAAAGACTCCACGGAGTAGCTTATAATAATAATGATAATAAAAGAAAGAAAAGATCTGGTCTGGTCCACCATACCTAACTACCAGCCATTCAGTAGACTGGGATATTTTCATCATGCTGCATTTAGAAGAAAACATTTAAAAGAATCCATAAGTTATCCATTCACATGAGTCTCTCAGCAGAGAGCCAAAACATTTAATATTATGTTAATATCCTAACAGATAAGCTTAGGTGTTGATGGTTATTCATGACTTATTTTTTACGGTATTAACAACACTTTTATCACAAAAATGTTTTATTAACGCTTATATTTCGCTGATTTTCAACTCAGCATCATCAGAGCACAACACACTTGTATACACAACAGTGAGTGAGTGAAACAATATAATTGCAAAAGACAAAAGATCTAAAGTCCTATTTTTTGGAGCCCTCTAACGAAAAAAAAAACACTATCCAGGAGTTCTTCTTAGGATAACCGTCTTCCAAATTTTTGGCAAATTAATGCAACTATATTTGTTAAGGTTGGGAGAATTCTTCAAAGCCATTGCTGACTCAAAAAATAATCTTTCATATCAATGACGACTCCTAAATAGCACATTCGTTTTCCTCCATCTAATCCTGTGTGAAGGAGTGTCCAAAGCGTGGTCTGCCAGTCCCAACTTGCCATAGTAATAGTAGCAAATGTATCTTTCATGTTCTTCCAGGCAGATGTTCACTGATCTTCCTGTTTGCTCATAATAGGCCAAGTCACAGTCACAAAGAACTTCATACACTCCTGGGTGTGCTAAAGAGTGAAGTTTATCCTTAGGCGAGCGGATCACAGTTGCCAGCTTGACATGAGGTTTGAAAGTGGTGCAAAGGCCATGTTTCAACAATACTTTGGCTATCTTTTCCGATGTACCTCTGATATAGGGAATAGAAATGGTCATGATGTATTCTTGTGTATTAGGGGAGGGCAGAGTAATGGGCATATGTAGTATTTTATCTATTTTGTAGGGATTGTAGTCATTGGCTAAGAACATATGGCGCAGGTATTGGAGTTCACTGGTCAGAGCTGTATCGTTAGAACAAATGGCTCTGGCTCTGTGTGTGAGTGTTTTTAAAATGCCGTACTGTTGGACTGGATGATGATGCGATTGTTTATGTAGGCTTTCTATAAATAGAAAAAGATAGTGATCCATCTGAAAGGCGGGTGACTAATGTGTCAAGAAATGGTAAATAGTAAACAGATATAACATCACACAGCTTGTTCTATTTTAAACGATCTATTGTTAATATTCTAGCTTGTATTTTTTATAACTGTTCTTGTAATATCACTAAGGATGGTCTACTATTTCCAGACCGAAATATCTGATTAATTAAATATCTTTCTTGTGTTTACATGCATTTATCATTCAAAGAACACGAAAGATACATTCGCTACTATTACTATGGCAAGTCGGGACTGCAAACCACGCTTTAGACACTCCTTCACACAGGATTAGATGGAGGAAAACGAATGTGCTATTTAGGAGTCGTCATAGATCTGTAAGATTATTTTTTGAGTCAGCAATGGCTTTGAAGAATTCTCCCAACCTTAACAAATATGGTTGCATTATTTTGCCAAAAATTTCTGAACAGTGCTTGGAGCGTTTTAACAAGAATAAAACTGATTTTGTGCATCGATTTATTACTATGGATTCACCATTACACACCAGAATCCAAACAGCAGTCAAAACAGTAGACAGAAGCTGGTTGTTCAGCAACAAAGAAGACAAAGTTAGTTCCATCAGCAGGAAAGGTCATGGCATCAGTGTTTTGGGATGCTAAAGGCATTTTTTTTATTAATTATCTAGAAAAGGGTTAAACAATAACCGGGGAATATTATTTTGATCTTTTAACCAGACTAGAGGAAAAAATTTGTGAGAAAAGACCCAGTTTGCAGAAGAAAAAAATCATCTTTCATCAGGACAATGCACCTGCCCACAAAGGTGTTTTGGCAATGGGAAAATTAAAGGATCTGCACTATGAATTGTTGGAACATCTATCCTATTCACCAGATTTGGCTCCCTTTGACTTCTATCTCTTTCCAAAACTAAAACTCTTCCTCGCTGGTCAGCATTTTAATTTGAATTGAGAGCTGACTGCAGCTATAGAGGGGTATTTTGTAGATCTTACTGAGAACCACTATAAGGATGGGATAATGGTGCTGGAGCATCGCTGTAATAAATGTATGTCTTACGGGAGATTATATTGAAAAAAAAAAATTTTTTTTTTTGAAATTATAAATTCGTTTTTTCATTGATAGGCTGAGAACTTTTCAGACCACCCTCATATATATATATATACACACACACACACACACACACACACACACACACACACACACACACACACACACACACACACACACACACACACACACACACACACACTAGGGGGGGGGGCTCAGCCCCCTGATGGCTACGCCCATATCTCCACTTGGGCCTGGCTCCCACTGAAGAGACCTCAATAAAGGTCGAAACTAGTCTGGGTAGTAGCCCTTCCCTTAATGCATAACATTATACATATCCACAAGGAGATGTGTTTTGCATTATGGGAGATACTGAGTGAGATAGGAGTGATGTTAGCTTGCTTCACCTTTGTAACGAGTTGCCTGGTGTTGTACTACCTTACCCCAGTCCTGAAGACACTTGCAGGCGCAAACTTTGTTTGCTCACCCTTGGATAAAGGATTAAACTAAATTTATTATGAATCTCCATAATTGACTGAAGATGTTGCAACTGCAGTTGTTGAGCAGTCAAATTAGAATGCTCTAGGTTCATACAGTGCACATGCCATAGAAAGACAATCAGATTTGCCATATACAATGATATAGAGAACTTACCAGCATTGTGATGGGAGGGAAGGGATGCCATGTAGGAGAAATGTTTACATTGACATTTCTGGCATGCAGTGGAGGTGGACAAGGATTAGCCTTGGAACATCCTATGGAATGATTAAGTGCATTTTTATGTTTGTGAAACAGAAAACACAGGCTACAGAGAATCCCAGTGCATTTCAACAAGCAAGATGGGGCAACTCCTCACAGAGGATGTGAAGTTCAACAATAATGTGCCAAGTATGGATAGGATTTACCTTTGAAGAAATTCAATGAACTGGACCTGTGACTTGCATGGTCATGGCTGTGCATTATCAGGAGATGTTGAGGGATTTTGTCATCCAGCAGCACAGAGGGTGCCTAAACATAGCAGTATTGATGCAAGATGGAGCAACTCCTCACACAGGACATGAAGTTCAATAATTATTGCATTAAGATTTCACAGAGGATAGAGAAATCAGTTTCTCATTTTCTATGAAATGGCCCGTGTTCACCAGAGTGGTGTATCAGAGTGAAGTTCTTTACCTGGCAGATTTGAAAGACAAAATTGCACATTATGTGCGAAACCTTTCAACAAATCAGTTGAATTCAGC
Organism: Typopeltis vanoorti; assembly: GCF_054136105.1. NCBI lineage: Eukaryota > Metazoa > Arthropoda > Arachnida > Uropygi > Thelyphonidae > Typopeltis > Typopeltis vanoorti. The sequence goes on along the minus strand of NC_143550.1, from coordinate 180,754,388 downwards.
TGGAGACAATGCTGTACGATGGTCTCAGCTATTGGTGCTGCACAAAGGCCAACACATTCAATGTTGCCTCCATTGATCATTCAGATCTCCTTGTTTTTCTGTATCACATTATTTTATGAAATGAGTGAAATAAACATCACTGAATAACTTTGTCTGCCACTGGCTATACTCTGAATCATTTCACAATCACATACCATCCAGTTCACATTAATATGATTTTCTCTTACTCACAGCACCATATTTCCCCTATCAGTCATTTCTGAACAAACTCTACAAAGTGGGTACTAGATCCAACATTATTTCAAAAGTCAAATGTTTGTAGAAACTATGAAAAAATGTAAGTTGACTTGAAAGTTTCTGAGAATACAATCGCCAGCATTCCCAAGTTGAATTAGCTTGCACTACTTAAAAAACATGGTTGCTGCCCAAATTTCCATCATATATTTGCCTTTTATTAGTGCATTTTTTTAAGGTTTCTCTAGCATGGCAGCATTTTCGAACTGGTTAGTTCTCTTCAGAGACCAGGCAAAAACCTTGAGAGCAAAACTCTCATTCAGTACTAAGCAGATTGGAATGTCAGAGAAATGTATTTTTTGCAAGTGAACTCTTGATTGATGTGTAAAAATAATTATTAAAAGAAAGAGCCATAGGGCTTCATTTCAGCAATGAAAAATTACATAGACAAAGTGGATACTAGATCCAACATTATTTCAAAGCCGAATGTTTGCAGAAACTATGAAAGTTTCATAAGTTGAATTTCTGAACTAATTTATTTTTTGTCAACATCTATTCCTCATGATGTGGTTAGGATACCCATTAAGTTTGAGGGTATTTCATCTATTGATTCTTCTGCAGCCTGCTCTGAATAGGGGTACTTTAATTCGAAACACACTGTACTATCATTATCATGAAATGTAGGGACCAGTGGCGAATTCTTCATGCTTGCTGCACAAGTTCATTAATTGAGAAAGAAGTAATATTTATTTGTTAATAAATGCATGCATTTATAAGCATTCCATTGAGGCTTTTATTATTGTAGCCAGAAGACATTTTAAGCTTGCGCAGCAATAACTGAGCTTTGCATTGTGTATCGAAGGCCGACGCTAGTCAAGCTACCTTGGCTTGCTCGGTTGTGAGAGCATCCAGGTCCTTGCTTCAGCACTGTGATTTCATGTGCGCGCATAGCCATTTCCACTTCCTCCACGTCATCTCACCCTGTTGCTTAAACACGGGCCATACGCAGTCAAAGTAGCTCAAGCGAGTGAGCTTCAGCCAGCCTTTACAAGTGTGCGTGTTGCTTGGGAAAATTAAGTTACAACCAACTTTTTATGACAATGTTATTGACCAGTTCATAAAGAAGAACTGTAGGGTAGAATTTGTATTCAAGTAGCTAAATTGAAAAAGATAGAATATCAATTGTAAAATAAATGTTGTATTTGTATGATTAAATGTACATACATAAATTTCTAAATACAGGTAACCCTCGTATAACGTGGTTTCGATATAACGCAGTCTAAAATTGTAGCAACCCTTGTTGAATGTGGTACTTATACAACACAGTTCCAATAAAAACACGGTCTACAAATTGTAGTAACCCTTTATCTTTTAATATGTTTTTCACTGCGTGACTTAAAAATCAAATTTTATCTTCATTAAATTTGTGTCTGTATCCTGCATGTAATTATAAGTAGTGAATTTATATTAGGGGAAATACCATTTAGCACACGTGTACCTCAATTGTTTACCGTATAAAACGTTTATTGTTGAAAATTGTCCTCGTTTCTGCCAGGAAAGTGCATTAAAAATCATAAGTGTGTTCATCTCAAGCTGAGCACTTTAATTTCTGGTGAGTTACATACAATATGTAATGCTTGCTTTTTTGTGTAAAAATTTTTTATAGTAATGGCCACAAGCTGCAATGAAAGGGAAAAACCAACATTGAAAACAAAATTAATTTCTCTGAAAGAAAAATATTCAAAATCTTGGATCGGTTGAAAAATGGAGAAAAACCAGGAGTTTTTGCAGGGGCTTTGAATTTAAATGAATCAACAATTCGAACAATCAAACAAAATGAACATAAAATCCGAGAAAGTGTTTATTGCTGGGTCAACGATAAGTGCAGAGTGCATTTGATGGCTTTATTACAAACAGCTGTTACACATGCTTTCTGGAACTGAAAATTTGAAAGTGGATGTTAGGAGAAAAATGCTAATTGTTTTTTCTTTTGCTTGTGAAGTATAGCATCTGTTGAGGTTGCAAAATTTTTTAAAGGTACAGAGACATTTTTATTCTAGTCTACAGAAACAACTGACAGTAAAAAATATCTATTCCTGAATAAAAATGAATATTCTGTGTATTATAAGACGTTGTTGATCTATAACAAAATACCAGAGTATGTGAGATTGATAAGACAGAAAAACCGCTGATACAAAAAAAAAACAAAAAAACTAATGAATTTAGGATTCCCGAAAGTGTGGATAATTCCGATAATGATTGGATGTTATGTATACTGAGTCTCAGTAAACAAAACAAAATTCTTGGAAAACAGAGCAAAATATACACAAACCAGAGAAATACACATGTGCAACAAATTTTACGAGATGATTTGCTGCTCCATCAAACCATATTTATTCCTGCAATACTTTCTCTCTCATAAGTTTTTTTTTTAATTATGCCATCATAAATTCAATTATTCGTGTTTAGAATTTATAGGATCGTGCTATTCGCTCTACCCAACAACTTATAGGACACACATATCACAAATGATAATTATTCGTTTACCATTAATCAAAGTGTTTCTACTCACACTTATTCCTTCCTATTCTCACATGTCTTATAAATGACGGTTCACATATTTTCATGTTTGAGTATTTCAAATATACCAACCAAATATAGCACTCTCCTTCATTGTTGTTTTCTAATCAATGATAAAACAGATTGTTCCCCTATTCTATGCAGAAGTATTCAAAGTTATCCTGCAATTAATTGCATTGGACCAATTAAAATGTGTGCTGATGCGTTATGCCCTCTCAAAACTTTCATACATCGATAAAATGCAATCCCACAGTCATGGGCTTCCGCAGGGGCAGGCACTTCCCCCCCCAGGATCGATTAAAAAATTCCACAAATTATAATCATAAAATTGATTAAGATATGTAATCTTACACCATCGACCCTGGGAACACTTTGTCTTAAAATTTTATTATGGGTTGGCCTGTTGTGGGGTAGCCACAGAACACGTGTTTTATTGCTGTAATAAAACACGTGTTCTTGTCTTTGGTTCATCTTTTTCTGATTTGTGAACAGTGACCGGTTAGTTCGTCCTCTGTCTAGTAAGGTACAGAGTGAAGTGTGAATTGTAAATTTATATTGAAACAAATTTAAACAAAAAAATACATTTTTAATATTATTTTACTTGCTAGTTTTATGATTTTTTTGCTTTTAAACTGAAATAATTTAATTTAGGATTAATTAATTAGTTGATTTCAATAAAGCATGCCAGTCAATTTTTTAATATATGAAATTGTGCTAAAAACTATTAATTCTGAATACCTTTTTTTTTCTCCAAGAATTGAAAATCATTAAAATCGATGCTAAATGAAAATAATGTATTTATAGTTTAGATCAACAAATAATTACATTAAAAAAAGCTAAAAGATGTTTATTGATGTAATTATTTAATTAAATCAATAATTATAAAAATTTATTGATGAAATTATTTGTCTCCAAACATCCCCCCTCTCCTCCTGGAAAACATGACACCACACCCAACCGAAATGATCACGCGACGCCACTTGTAGACTACCTATAATTAAAACTTGAGGACAGACTTATTGAGTTCTCTGTTTTTGCATAACAATTTTAATTTTTTCTACTGGTTATTTGAGTCGACTTTATTTTCTGACAAATACTTTCATGTTCCATTTGAATCTGGAAGACTATCATTAAGTGAATAAACTTACTTTATTCTGTTCTTGTATGACCTTAATTAAGTTAATATCCTTAAACATATAGAACTGTTCATGGAATTAGATTACTAAAGTCGATTTTTTATTATTATTATTCAGGCATCTATAGAGTCAAAAGACTCATCAGGCGAGGTCTTTCCTAGGAAACACAAAGTCTATCATACCACTCCTTAAACTCCTTGACCGTTCTCGCTCTCACCACTCTATTAGGCAATGCATTCCATGGTTCAACCATCCTCAATGCAAAGAAACCAATCCTCACCCTCTTGCTAACAGTTTCCTTCCATAACTTCCAGGGATGGCCCCCCCTTGTCATCACTCCTTCCCACTAAGCAAAAGAACCCTCAGTGTCAACCCTGTAACCACCTCTCAACAGTTTAAAGGTCTCAATCATATCACCTCTCCTTATTCTATCCACCAATCTCTGCAGTCCACATTCCCTCAGCCGATCCTCATAATATTGTATAGTCTTGAAACCATCTTTTGTTATCTGCATTTGTACCCTTTCCACAGTTCATTTATCCCCTTCAAATCCTGGGGATCAAATCTGAGAACAATAGTCTAAGTGTGGTCTGATCAGGGTCTTATACAACGGAATGATAACTCTTTTATCTCTGCAGGTCAGCGTCCTTCTCATTATTTCAGCAATCCTTTGTGTTACCTTCACCACCTTTGCAATATGTCCCCTGAATTTCAGGTTTCTATCAATCATCAACCCCTACTTCCTCCAGTATAGCTCCTCCAACAGAGTATTCACCATCCCATCGATGTGTCACAAACCTCGTGACACCCCAGTCATTTTCCCACCTGTCTAGCTTATTCAAATCCTCTTGCAGGGCTACCACATCTGCACTATTACATTTATATCCCACAATATCATTCTTCCACAATCATTTCTCCCCCTACTGGCCACATAGCTAAAAAATTCCCTAGGATTTTTTTTGGATCTTAGGGCCAATCTCTTCTCATATTCCAGTTTTGCCTTCCTTACCATACTAGTCACACTCCTGGACTGTGTCTTATATTCTTCATGCATCTGCTCTTCACCTGTCTCCTTATATCTCGTCCATAGCTTCTTCTTCACATGCAGTTCTTGTTTAATATTGTTTGTCATCCACTTTACTCCAAATTTTGTCCTCTTCTTAACTTGTGGAATACAGTTTACTATTGCTGCTAACAAATATTTTTTTCAAAATTTCCCGAGCACTAATAATATCCCGGCCTTCCAATTCCTCCCTTCATGAAACTTCACCAAGTTGATGTCTAAGACTATTATAATCACCTGCCTTATAATTCCACATACATTCCCATCTCTTTGATAATCCTGCATGTCTATTCATCTTCCAAGTCAAAACCACATGGTAACTCTCTCCAACTGGTGGGAGAGATGTCATCTCAGTTATTATCAACTCTTCTGATGCTATGACCAAATCCAAAAACTCTTGAACCTCTTGTTCCCTCTATTACAAGTTGCCTAAAACATTTGTCCCTCAAGAATTCTAGAAATTCCATTCCCTTATTGCTACATGCATCTTCCTCTCCCCAATTTATATTGCTGTAGTTAAAATCTCCCATAACAATCCTTCTTCTTGCACTTGCCAAGCTTAACTGTCTAAACATCTCCTGGTCCCCACCCTCTGTGCTCCTTGGTTTGAGCAATACCCCACTAAATATCCTATCTTGCCGACCTCTGCCTCACACCATATGCTTTCAAAATCATTATTGTCACTGCCTTCCAAAGCCTCCACTCTTAGAAGACATAAGTCGTCACTTATCATAAGCAGTACTCCACCACCACCACATGTCTCTTCCTATCCTGCCGAAAAATGCTGTACACTGCTACTTCTATTCCTGTTATTATATCCTCTTTTGTCAACCACGTCTCTGTGATCCCAATAATCTTTGGCCAGGCTGATGCTATTAGCTCCACCAATTCCTCTCCTTTATTCCGGATACTCCTGGCGTTAGTGTAAAGCATAAAAATGCCACTGTTTCTATATCCAACATTATCCCCTCTAGACTCCACTGGGCTCAGTGTTAAGTGATGTTGTCCCCCTTCTCCCAAGTACCCATTCCCACAAGTGGCAACCCCTGCTACCATCCACCCTGGGCATTCTAGTTTCCCCGCATTGACACACCCACTCGTTCAGAACAGCAATCTCTCCAGATGCCTACATCTTTCCTCATTAAAATGCAAGCCATCTCGCATACAATTCCTTTTTGTCCCCAAATGGTTTATGTTTCCCAGTTGTTTATATACTACCATAGCATGTCTGCTCACTACAGTCAAATTGATGACACTGAATTAGCCAATTCACATGTCCATTTAACATTTAACAGCTAAATACTGACAAAGTGATTACAAATACAAAACAACAACCCTTCAATTAACCAACCTTTGTATGTCAACCAAGCACCTGTAACTGTACTTCAATTATCCAACCTTTTATAAGAACTTTTCATTCTGATAATTGAAGAGTTGAATAAATTTTGTCCAATAAATGACATATTACTGTAGTTGTAGCAAGTATTTTTGCTTTGTTTATGCAAGCTTGGATAAAGTATAAAAAGAAGAATATAATTTTTTGTGAAGTGTGGTTTACTTTTTATCCAATTGGAAAAATATTTGTTACAACTATCTCTCATCTCATTCAGAGTATTTTAATAATATGGTGATACAACATGTTGCAACTTGTATATGGAAAATAAGGCTTTGTCATTGATTTAGCTTGCAGTATATTCCAAAGTCTTGCTTCCACTAATAAGACCTCACAACCCACCCAGGAATTGATCTTCCTCTGGGAAGCAACAATGTTACTTCCATAATATCTTTGGTTTTCATTCTGCTATTGATGCCATCTTTCTTTTCACTCTTGTAATTCTTCTCATATCATATCTGTGATCTCTAGTCAACTTCTAATCTCTCTCTCTCTCTAATCTGAAAGTTAAAATTTGTTTGAACACTCTCTTTATACAGATACTTGAGAGTTTGTTAATTACTCTTTGACATCACTAAAACCATGCCTAAATAGCTGAAATGTTTTACTTGCTCTCTAGGTCTAGGTTCTCCATGCAGGATGTAGCTCAAGTCTTCAACGTTAATGCCTATTTTCATAGTCTTCCCCCCCCCCCCCCCACTTCCCATCTTCATATTAAATCATTATAGCAGTTATTTAATTTAGTTAAAAATGATGGTAGTGTCACCTTGTTGTAACTGGTGAATTAAGTTTTAGGGAAGACAGATACATGTATGTTGCAGTGTATAGAGTAGAGTGCCCTCCCATGATGAGTCCTTCGACTCTTTGAAGGAGTCACATTATAATAATGATAATCCTGCAGACTTGGACTGGATTTATTTAGGAGTGTAACATCATTTGTGAAGTAAAGAGCTGATATGAACATCAGCTCTTCGATTTACATATTTTTGCTTTACTATGGTAATTTATGGTATGATATTATTTGCTTTACTATGATAAAATTATGGTGACCACAAGCCATGTTGGAGTAATAATCTGAATCTCTCGTCATTTCAAGTTTCACATTAAGGTTATCCTCTAAAGTATATGCAGGCACATGTGTGCTCATGCATACACACACAGATTTACATTACAAATTTAGTGAACTGTTAGCACTCTGGTCTGACTTCTTGTCCAAAAAAACACAACTATAGTTTTTTTCATTTTTTCCCCCTTATGCCGCCATAATTTTACATAATGAATGCTCATCACTGTGGAATAATGAAATAAAGGATTATGATTTTGATATCAGGTTGATCTGTATGGATAATAAATAACAATAGGGACAACAAAGCACATCCTTGTCTTCCACCTAATGTTACATCACACCATCTTTCTGTACCTCCTGCAATTCTACTGGCTGATTTACAACTTAAATATAGACTGTATTGTTTGTATCCCACTTAACCACATAACTGTAGAGCTTTGAAAAGCTTTACTCTTTGCACAATGTGATATGCCATCTAAAGATCTACAAAACAAACACACTATGATTTCTTGACCATATCTTAAAGTGAAAATCTGATTTCGACAAGATATTCAGTCTGAGCCTAGTTTGTTCTTCTTCAATTTTCTCTTCTACATTTTTTTTTATCGTATTTTCAAGTATACCTATATGAATGTTATCTGCAATACATACTTAGCAAGAAGGTTCCTCTGTAATTGTCAGATTGGTTTATTTCAGTTTTTTACAGATGGCTGGCCTTGTTAGCTGAGTGGTTAGTGTATCTGCTCTTCACCCAAAAGGCTGCAGGTTCGAATTCTGCCATGGGGATGGATGTTTGTGATTGTCTGTGAAAACGCTAGTAGTGGTGGTGGCAGTAGATGGTGTTGGTGTAGATGATTATGAGGGTATTGCATTTGTTGGTGGAGACAGAGTTGTAGAGTAGGTGCCCTCCCTCGATGAGTCTTTGGACTCCCTGGAGGTGTCATAATAATAATAATAAAAGCTCTGTTCCAATTACTAAAAATTCAACATTCTGATCATGACTTTTTCAGGCACAATGCCTGAAAAACTTTTATATTACTTGAACATTTCTGGTTGAATATCATCTAATCCAGCAAGAATCAAGTTTCTGATTTTTAAAAAAATTTTTTTTTTGTAAGTATTCATATTTATTCCTAAGTTCATTCTTCCTCTTGAATATTTTCTAGTGCAATTGCATCACTTCTTATTTCATTTAACAATCTTTCAAATAATCACTCAAGACAATTGGAGTATTTTTATCTACAGTTTATATTTTATTTTTTCTTGCCTTTATAATTTGATTGTTTTTTTACAGTACTCTTTGTAGAACTTCTAAGCTTTTCAACAGCCTCCAAAATATTTGCTACCTTCTTAACATTTATTTTCTGTATTCTTAACAAAATCTTCCCATGAGTTTTGTTTTGCTATTACGAATTCTTACATTTTTCAGTATATTCACTAAGAGCACCTGGTGACTTAGCAGAAACTTTTAATACGCTTCCTTCTTATCCTGATTTTTCTGCCCCTGTAGAACAACTTCACCAAATGCCTCTCTGGCTGAATTAATCAAGCAATTTTTTCTTCAAATTGTGCCAAGAGTGCCAAAGGGGTGTTTAAGGGTCAAAGCTGTATAACTGAGAGGAGACCTCCACATAGCCTTTAAAGGAATGTGGAGAACCGACCAGGGCTTCTGACCTAATGTCCAATCCTCACCTTTTCGTGGTGCACCCTGTTGGGTATCTACTTTGATACTGAACGAACGAGGATGGGCTGGCAATTTGGGATTTAGCCGACCAAATTGTATTCTTATTGGTTAAACCAAAATAAAAAATGATGGTACAACATGACAAAATTTCATGCCGGCTGGGGCGTCGCCCGGTTAAACAAGGCCCCCGTTGTTTTTGCCAGGGAACCAGGGCGAACAGCGAAAAGTCAGCTACTGGAACAAATCTGAAAACAAATCCCAACTCAACATCACCAGAGTTAAAGATCGGTACTATCAACGTAAGACGCCTGAATGGCAAAGAAATGGAGCTAGCTGAGGAATTAGATAAGTACCAGATTGACATAATAGGGGTGACTGAAACAAAAAAAGACCAAAACTGGTGAGATCTTTCTGAGGAATAAATAAAAAATGTTATATTCAGGCAATGACAATCAAGGAAAAGAAGGAGTAGCCATAGTACTCAACACAAAATACGAGGCTAATCTTCTTGAATGGCAGTCAGTCTCAAGTAGAGTAATGTGGGCAAATATGAGAATGGGGAACTGGACAATGAGACTTATTTGTGCCTATGGTCCCACAGAAGGTTCTACTAAGGTAGAAGTGGTGGAATTTTTTGAGGCTTTTAGAAAAAGCAACTGACACAATGAAAAAGGAAAAGTTGGTCCTTGTTGGGAATCTAAATAGCAGCATAGGAAATGATTGTGAGACATACAAAAATATTTTGGGAAAATTTGGAGAAAAGAGCAAAGCTAATAATAATGGCAAACATCTGTTGGATTTCTGCTCAGGACATGGACTGGTTATTACTAACACGATGTTCCAACATAAAAATGTGCACAAATTCACATGGAGAGAAGAGGCTAGGAATAAGAAAAGTCTCATTGACTATGTTATTGTTGATAGTGATGTTTTCTCCCAGGTGCAGGACACCAGAGTGTACAGAGGATTTGAAATTGGAAGTGATCACTATTTAGTCTTGAGCAGGATAAAATTGAATTTCATATCGAAAAGAATAACATGTAAGAAAGTTTTAAAGCGAATAAAAGTTGAGCAGCTCTCAGATGTGAACTGTAGACTAAAATACAGAAAGATTATTGAAAAGAAAATGAAAGAGTTTGCGAACAGGAATCAAACCTTGGAGATTCAGTGGCAAACTCTGAAGAAAACATTGATTGATTCTGCCAGAGAGGCATGTGGTGAGGTTGTGTGCAAGGATAAAAAAATCAAAACTCCCTGGTGGACACAGGAAGTTAAAGAGGCAGTGAAGGTAAAGAAGAAAGCATATCAAAAGTTCCTGGCAAATAAGTCAGCTTTTACTCTTACAGAATACAGAGACAAATGTAAGAAAGTTAAACAGTGTGTAAAACTAGCTAAACAAAAGTCATGGGAGGACCCCTTAAGCACAAATCTGACTTGAAGTAGAAAAAGCCATCAAAGGCTTGAAATGTGGAAAGGCAGCTGGAGTAGATGATATTTGACCAGAAATGCTGAAGTATGATGGTATAAAAGTCTTACAGTGGCTGCACTGCATAGTTCAGAAAGCCTGGACAGAGGGACGAATTCCTGATGATTGGAGTAGAGCTCTCATAGTACTCATATATAAAAAGGGAAATAAAACTGAATGTGAGAATTACAGAGGTATTTTCCTACTGAGTGTTCCTGGCAAGATCTATGCAAGTATACTTGAGAAACGGTTGGGAAGAATTGTGGAAGAAAAGCTTGGTGAAGAACAAGCTGGATTCAGGCCAAATAGAGGCTGTCAGGATCAGATCTTCACTCTACGACAAATAGTCGAGAAAGCATGGGAATATAACAAAGATCTGTATTTAAGTTTTGTCAATTTAGAAAAAGCATATGACAAGGTGCCAAGAGAGAAGCTATTAAAAACGCTGCAGTTATATGGTGTCAATGGGGCATTATATCAAGCAATACTTAGTCTTTATTTGAGTTGTAAGTCAGCAGTTAGAACTGAAGGAAGTACAGGAAGATGGTGTAATGTTAAATCTGGTGTGAGACAAGGATATACATTATCCCCTCTGTTATTCATTATCTATATGGATCACATTATGAAGGAATGTGGTATTAAACCTGATATCAAAATTGGAGATGTTAATGTCAGCTCTTTGCTTTATGCGGATGATGTTATACTTCTAAATAAATCAGCTACAAGTCTGCAAGATTCAATGACTAAATTGAATAGCTGTTGTAATAGATATGGTATGAAGGTCAGCAATAAAAAGGCAAAGACAATGAAAATAGGCAGAATCATTGAAAATGTCAACTGTGTTGTGAATGGAGAACCTGTGGAACAAACATTTCAGCTACTTAGGCGCGATTTTTACTGAAGATGGTAAATTAAATATAGAAATAGACAACAGAATCAGCAAAGCTGGTATGGTGGGAAGTCAATTGAATGAATTCATATGGAATAAGAAAGAAATTAGTCGGAACACTAAATTAGTTGTATACAAGACTGTATACAAACCAGTTTTAACTTATGGATCTGAGAGCTGTGTCAGATCTAATATTTCAATCTTCTAGGACACTTCTGACAGTCAATCCACCTAAACCTTGGTTTAATCTTAGTCTTTTTTCCTCATCTTGAGATCAAACACCTGTTTTGAGGATTTCCTCTTCTGTTTAAGTGACTACACCACATATTATTCCTGCTCACACATTCCTGAATGCTAACAATGTCAAATTCTTTCCTACTAGTAACATCTGGAATTTGACCTTCCGACTAAGAATTATAGTAAATGTAAAAGAGCTAAATCACATTTTGCTGGTGACAATGTTCTTTCAGGCAACTTAGTAGAGTAACTTCAAGAAAGGATCAATGCACTGCAAAAGTGTAAATGCCTAACCACAAAGCCATTATAGATAGAACACCAGGACACTGATATAGTACTTTCCTGTGTTTATGTAAGAGAAAAGATCACAGTAGAGAGAAAACCTTGAATTCTACAAAGAATTCAACTTGGTTGGGTAGCCTTTGAAAACATGTGAAATTAGACAGACTTCCCAATTTGCTTCAAAAGAAACATATTTGACAGTTGTATAATTAAGAATAATACCCGAGTAAAAGTTTAAACCAGAATGAGAGACATTGTATCGGCCAATAAAAGATCCCAGTGGAAACAGGCTGAACATATTAAAAGGAGTAACACTCAAAAAATGGATGAAGATAACATCCAAATGATACCTTAGAGATGAAAAGAGCTATAGAAAGACCAAAGAGACACTGGAAGGATGATATTAAAGAGATGGTTGGACTTAAGGAGAGCCTTTTTTTTAGCAAACAAACAGAAGAAAATGTTCGCTGAAGAAAATTACAGCTACTCCTTCCTTTTCGTGATCACTACTGCCTGAACATGACATTTTATAATTATAAAATGTCATAGACTATAACACTTAATTGCATAGTGTTTTTAAAGTAAATCTGTGCTTAATTATGTCAAACATTACAGGATCATGACCAAGAGTATAGTACCAAAAATGAACCAATTGGCAGTATGAATATCTTCCACACATGTACATAGTAATTAGCATATGCAATGATATGTTAATAAATTTATAGTGTAAATTCTAAAGAGGAACTAACTACATATTTTGCCCATTGGCTTTAATCTCACATCAAATAGCTTCAAATATATACCATCTCCCTCAAGTCCTTCCTGCTGAACTGCTTTTGGTGGTTGAAAATTCTTCTGTTATCATTACCAAAACCCTGGTGTCATGTTCTCTCTCTCTGTCCTCCTCATAATATCTTTTGAATAATGAAAACATAATTATAGTTAAGATATTTCACTAAAAATATACTATTAAATTATAGATATTTCAAGTTTGTGGATCACAAACCATCTTCAGTATAGAACAGTGTTTTTGGTGGTTAAAAATGCTTCTGTTATCATTACCAAAACCCTGGTGTCATGTTCTCTCTCTGTCCTCCTCACAATATCTTTTGAATAATGAAAACATAATTATGGTAAGGATATTTTACTAAAAATATACTATTAAATTATAGATATTTCAAGTTGTGGATCACAAACCATATTCAGTATAGAACAGTGTTTTTCAAACACTTTTGATCATGACCCACTATTACAAATGCATTTTACACCATGACCAACAAATTTATATATATAAAATTATTACAGAGGCTAACATCATAAGTCCATTCATTAATAATTACATACACAAAAGAAACAATGTCAAAAAATAATGCAAAAATTAGGTAAGGATTATTTAGTGAGATTAGTGTGCCTATCTGTGATTCATAAGTTGATTAGCATATCGGAGTGCTTTTAAGCCCATTCTTTGTTTTTAATTTAGTCAGTAGTGAACACCTCAGTCCACACAAATACATTGTTCTGAATTGCAGTAAAAGCAACACACTTTTCAGCTTAGAAATGGAAATTTTTTCAGAATCTTTATTCAAAATGAGGACTGTCTTTGATAATCAGTGTAAGATCGTAGCAACCCACTAATGGATTGCAACATGCACACTTTGAAAAACACTGCTGTAGAAAAAAACAATGGTTATCTTCTCACAAAAAGTTGTGAAGATGCAAGGTTGTAAACTAGTACACTATTAGCATCCTGACAAAATAAACACAGTCAGTCCTTTACTTCTGTCCTATTTCTCACAAAAAAAAGAACCATTTTACCCCAGCATTATTTCTGATAACACTCAAATTCCCAGACAAGATGAGATTTCTCTTCTCAGAATTAACCTCACATCAAGCTTCTCCTGGCATAAACACATCACAACCATTGCATCCTCAGCTTCCAAAAAAAATAGGCTCTCTCTTTCACTCAAGTCGTTACTTCACCTCTAAACAGCTATTAACATACAAATATATACAAATCGCAAATCCGCCCAGCTATCGAATACTGCTCTCACATTTGGAGGGGGGGGGGTTCCAAAAAGCTTGACTCAATACAGAGGAGAACAATTAGACTGTAAATGACCCATCTCTTACCAACTCGCTCTCCTCACTCTCACATAGACGTCTGGTCTCTGCAACTTGTATATTCTATAAATATTTCCATGGGAAATGTTCATCTGAAACAGCATCAATAATTCCCCTCACTCTGTACCATACCCATTGGAACACGTAGCTGCTGTCCAACATGAGTTCACAGTACACCTTGAAACCCACAAAAACAAGTTTCTTTTCCTCCTCCTTTATCCCTGCTACTGCTGTACTGTGGAACAGTCTTTCTCCCCTGACATATTTCCCAAGCAATACCACATACATTCTTTTAAATCAAATGTAAACAAGTTTTTCCTTAACTCACTACCCACATGGTACTAACGTACTATAAGTTGGCCAGCCAACCTCTCGTATATGAGCCCAACATTAAAAAAAAAAAAAAAACCACTTACAATCATAACATGTTCACTGAACAATACCTCACTCATGCAATCCAGGGTATTATTATTATGCATATTATTTAAGGAATTATTTTTCTCAGTCTATTGCTGCTGAGGGTGAGAAAACCTCCTCAGAGACCTTTGTATAATATAATATCTTGTATTGTACACAGAATGTAGATGAAGCACTGAGTGAGGTGACAGAGCTATATGGATGGTGACTGGGAGAAGCTGCTGAAAATATATTATTACGTGACTCCCTTAAGGACTCAGGGTCTTTGAGGATGTCATGAGGTGCACTCTACTCTACTTCACCACACACATTTCACCATCTCCCCTACTATTTAATTCTCTAACTACATATAACAACACTACTACCATCAATGCCATTTACTTGCATCTCCCCCCCCACCACCAACAGTATTTTTGTTTGTAAATTGTATTTTCATGGCCAAAGTCCATACATTCACAGGATTCAACAAAGCCAGCCTTACAAAAAGTTAAGCAGTTAATAGGCTCAGAGTTGCAGTTGATAATGAAGACCATCTATTACCAGAAACACAAAAAGTTGCAGAAAAAAAGAAGAGGGGAGAAGAAAAGCAAAACACAATGAAAAGTTGATCCCAAAAAAAAAAAGTATAAAATGAAAAACTGGCAGAGCATTTGTTTCTTAATATTAAAATGATGGACATATCCATATTTTATAGCCAAATACAAAAAGAAATTTAAAAGTTTCAAAATTTACTAGAGCTTATGACTGAAAGTTATTTGGTCCTTTTCATTAAAATTGAAACAAACTATTTGATTTTTAAGACCATGGATTTAGTAAACATTTATACAAATCGTCTACTAGTTTCGCTAGCTATAACTGTCTAGCTTTGTGAAGACTAGGAAGGTAATGCTAGTATTAAATGCAAAAAAACAAAAGAATGAAGTAACAGTTTAAAAACAGTTAGACAAATAGGAGTGCACGCATGACATCACACGCATTAGGCATGAAGACTTAGTCATTGTTATTAAGTCGCGTTTTCTAATTTTTCGCGTAATTTAGTTCCGTTAAACTTAATGAATTTAACAGATTTTTCCGCGTCTTTTAATATTATTCCCTGGTTTCTATTGAGATTATTTCCTGTTCGTAGAACTACTGCAGCTTCTTTAAAAGTTCTACATCTGTAATCTTCTTCGATATATGGCAAAGTTGAGAAATGATGTGCTAACCCTGAGGTGTCTGTTCTTTTATGATTGACATCTCTGACATGTTCCTTCTTTCGAATTTCTAGGCTTCTTGAAGTTTGGCCTATGTAGTAAGTCCACACGTACATGGTATGCTATAAACACCTGCGTATTTGTAGAAAGCGATGCTATCCTTAGTGGATTCTAATAACTGTCTTATAGTTGTGGTAGGTTTAAAAACAACTCTGATGTTAAAAGGTCTCATGATTCTTGCTATTTTGGTGGAGACTGATCTAGCATAGGGTATGACGATGGAAGATACGTACTGGGTCGTCCGAGGTTGTTGCTGGAGGTTTTTCTATAAATGTTTGTATAATTGTTTATTAAATCCATGGTCTTAAAAATCAAATAGTTTGTTTCAATTTTAGAGCTTATGATTATTATAACTTTTGGCAAAGCGGTTGTCTGTTTACACTACTTAAATGGCACAAGCTCTGCCATGAAGCTTGTATGTTCACATTTTATTAAACTAGGTTTCAACAGCATGACAGCTGTTTCAAACTGTTGGTTTTCATCAGAGATCATGCAGAAACCTAAAGAGAGCAAAACCTCTCTGTCAAAACCATAGCAATCCTATGTCAGAAAGTTAGATTCACCATAAATGAACTCTCAGGAGGTGCATAATCAATTACTAAAGTACAGAATCAAAAGGCTTGAATTTGGCATATGATAGATATTAAAATAAAGGGTATTACGGATTCATTCCTATATATATTTGTAACCCTTCAGCTGTATACTTCAGTAATTGTTTATGCACCTAAAGAGAGTTCACTCATGGTGAATATAACTTTCTGACATAGGATTGCTAGAGTATTGATAGTTTTTGCACTTTTAAGGTTCTTGCCTTGTCTTTGATGAAACCGACAATTCGAAACAGCTGTCAAGCCTAATTTAAGCACTAATAAAAGTGCAAATGTACAGGAACCTGAGTAGAGCTTGTGTCTTATGTTGTACAAACAATCGACTCCAGTGTCAATGGCTATAATAATCATAAGGTCTCTGGTAAATTTTGAACCTTTTAAATTTCTTTCTTTATTTGGCTAAAAAAACATGGTTGGGTCCATAATATCCTATTTTAATATTTCCTTAAGTTAAATTGAAGCCTTTTAGCTGTATGCTTTAACATTTGCTTCTGTTAAGACAATTTGAATTGTTGAGGAAATGGATCCTAAGATGGAGAGATTTAGCAAAGTAGAAGAATGATACAAGTTGCAATTGATTGTCAGAGAGAAATTTATATTATTATTATTATTGTTAAGATAGACATCCAGGGAGTCAGGGACTCATCAAGGGAGGCCACATATTACACGCACCAGCTATCGTACTTATGAATTGTACTTATGTTAATGAATTCAAAAGATCCCCCATCTTTTGAATTCATTCACACTATTTGCACCCACAACATCCAATGGCAATCCATTATAATCATGCACCACCCTATGAGAGAAAAATCTAGTCCTCACCCCTTCTTGGCAGCCTTCATTCTCAGCTTCCAAGGATGCCCTCTCGTCCTTTCCCCACCCTCCATAAATTGAAAAATTTCATCAATTGAAATCCTGTATGATCCTTTCAGAAGTTTGTAAGTCTCAATCATATCCCCCATCTTTCTCCTGTTTGCTAGTGTCTGCAGTCTACAAATTCTCAATCTATCTTCATAATCAGTATACCACAATCCTGATATCATTTTTAATACTCTCCTTTGCACTCTCTCCAATACACGAGAATCACAATGGAAACCAGTAGACCAGACCTATGCACAATAGTCCAAGTGAGGTCTTATCAAGGCCTTGTAAAGAGGCAAAATGACATCCTTATCTTTACATGCGAATGTTCATTTCAGCATTGCAATTATCTTTTGAGTTGTGTTTGCAATCTTTGCTACCTGGCTCCTGAACTTCAATTTCCTATCTACTAACACTCCAAGATCCCTAGTCTCATCAGTTTCTTCAAGCATAATCCCACCAATATAATACGATATTGGATATCTAATCATGGCGAAGTGAATGACTTTACATTTACTGACATTCATTTTCCCATGCCCACAATTCCAGCTTATTCAAATCTTTCTGCAAGTACTGCATATTAGCAGCATTCCTGATTATCCTATCTATCTTTGCATCATCAGCAAATAGCTGTATGTCGCTTGTCAAATCCTTCCCAATATCATTAATGTACAGATTGAATAACAGTGGACCAAGCACTGATCCTTGTGGTACACCACTGGTTATTACCTTAAATACAGAAAAGAAAAGTGTGCAGACTAAGGTGGACATAATGTTCAAATTTTTTTTTTAAAAAAAGTCTACTTCTGCTGTCACCTCACTTTGAAAGATGAGCCTAGACAACCCATAAGCTATACACCTTGTGAATCATCCTCAGAATGATGGAATTCTTGAACTTGTTACAATTCCTGAATTTCAAGAATTTGCTGTTTGAATTAGGCTCCTCTGCCCTTTTCAAAGAATTACCCAGTTAATAAAGAAGCAGCTTTGAAGAATTACTCTTTCACTATGTGTTTCCAGGTGACTATTTTATTGTACAGAAGCATTGTATGCTCAGCTTATTACATACAGTACTGTTAAAGTAATTTTATGTTATAATTTTTCAAATAATGATTTCTGACTTGTGACTTTTTTTTTTTGACTTAGGACAGGATTGTTGGAACAAAACACCAGCATAAGTGTCAAGGAATGACTGTATACACACACACACACACACACTCATAAGCCAAAAGTTATGACCACCCAACCTGTTTCCAGACTGCATGGTTAGCAGGAATGGGCTGGTGGTGGTATCCTGGTATAGTAACAATTGTTCCCATAGAGATTACTGGCTCCTCTCACCCCCCCCCCCCAATGAGACCTTGACGGCTAAGTCTTGCCTGCTGGAGATTGTTTCAGATCAGGTAGTGCCCTACACACACATGGTGATAATGAGGTGAAATGGATCTTGACTCTCAGCAAGATAAAATGCCACAAGGCTTGCATTGTGGCATGTTGTCTTGGTTGCAAGCATGGTTCGAAGAGCACATCCAAGCATTCTGTGTGTTCCTCTGGCTACCTAATTCTCCTCATTTGAATCCCACAGACATTTGCAGGATTGTGGCATCTGTCAGTCAACACCAGTGCCTCGATGGTTGCTGACCTCCAGGACATTATTCTGTCTAGTTGGTCCAGAATACCTCAGGCCACCTTTGTAGTCTAGTGGAGTCAATGGGTGCAAGTAGTTATCTTGCCAAAAGGAGGCCCAATATGCAAGTAGGTGGTCACAATGTTTTGGCTCTTGAGCATATATATATATCGAGAAATAAACTTGCTGATAATTTCCCAAATTTTGAACATGGATAGTACATTGTTGAGATTAAGGCTGGGATGATAATGACTTTCAGTTTAATTCCATTGCCAAGCTCATGATGTTCAATCACTTGGATATAAGATTAATGTTCAGAAATGCATTTTAAAATGGAAAAGCTCACTTGTCCAAAACAAGAGAAGCCGCAGTTACAGGAATTTGATAGATGCCAGGTAGCAACAAAGGAGGAAAATAGGTTGATTTGATTTGATTGATAGGTTTGAATGCAGTTGTAAGTTGAAATTTTTCCAGGGAAAAGGACAGACATTCAGAAGTGTCGTTAATGGAATAGAAATCCTAAGAGAGTCATCTGTTCTTGTAGAATTTGGATAAAAATGGTTGATAATTTTGTTAATGATTTTTGTGTTGTGGCCATTGAGAATGCAGGCTTGCTTGAGAGATTTGATAATGGCATATTTTATTTTTGTGAAAAATGATATGCTGATGTCAGTTGAATAGAATAATACAACTGGAAAAAGTAGCTTTACATTGAGAGCTATCTGCTTCTCACTTGACAAGGTTGTCCAAAAAGAGTCAAGTTCTATTTGACTCTATCTAGAATGAATTTGATTCTAGGATAAATGGCTTACTCATTAATGTTTTGTAATAATATATGTAATTCTTGCTCTCTCTCTCTCTCTCTCTCTCTCTGTGAGGGGGGGGGGGATATCATCCACATAACATCTAAAAAAGAAGAAGGTTTGGAATTTAAGGAAGATATTTTCTCCTCTGTAAATGAAACTAATATTTCTGAAATATCCTGGACAGGTATATAGTGGGAGCATTTAGACATATTTTGATTATATTCTGAGATATTATATGTGCATGCTTGCAGTAAATACTCACATTCATTAATGCTTATAATTTAAGATTTTTTTTTTTTTTTTTTTTTAGAGATTTTTATTTTCTATTTCTATATACACAAAAACTGTTGCTTTTGAAATTATGAAAACTCAAAATTCACTATTACAAAGACAAACATACCTCATTGATGTAACTGATGAAGAAAGAGGTGACGTATCATCAGAATCATCACTTTCGAGCAACCCTGATAATCCTTTTTTTTGCATCTTTTTTTTAGAATAGGATAATTTAGCTTTACTGCTCTGATCACTGTCACTATCACCACCAGAACCTAACAACTGCTTTTTTACTTTACTTGATACACTTGTTAGTAGCTCTTCTTCTTCTTCCTCCTCATCAGAATCTTTTTTGTCACTGAGTTCTGATACCTCTTCCACATCAGCTTCTTGGGGACAATCAGTCTTGTTAATACTTTTCTGCAACATTTTAATTAAAGGTTCATCACCTGATGAGTTTATACTGCTATGATGCGATGCAGAATGATCCGATGCAGATTTTTCGTAATCTGATTGAAAATCCTTTTCAATCTTAAAATAAATAAATAATATATATATTTTGTATATAACACACACACACACACACACACACACACACACACACACACACACACACACACACACACACACACACACACACACACACACACACAAATAAAAATTAAATTTAATGTCATAAAAATAAATGAAAATAATTTCCCAAATGATTGTGCATAAAGCTGAAAGGTTACTACAAGCAAAACATTTGCATGCCAAGCTGAGAAAATATTTTAACTTGTCTATCAATGGTGTCAAAATTGACACACCTGCTGATGGCTTTATATTTTTCTCAAGTCCAGTTCCACCAATCAGTAATCATTTAAAAAATTTTAATTTTTAATAAATAAGAGCATAAATTAAATTAATTTAAATATTATTAATACCTCCAAGGGATTCGTCAATGGAGGAAATGTAAAAGCCACACAGGCTGTCATACTTTTTCTTGAATTCATTCATGCTACATGCACTCACAACTTCCAAAGGCCCATTCTAATTGAGAGAAAACTAACTCTCACCCCCCCATATTCACTGCATTCATTCTCAACTGACCTCTTGTCCAGGGCCGCATTTACCATTAGATGCATGAGGCGCAAGCTGGGGCCTCACTCTCTATGGGGGGTCACATTTTAAAACCTTACTACTCACAAAGAACAACAAAAAAACAGCGTAGTTATAGTTGCAAAATAAAATACTTATTTTTAAATATTAAATTCATAATATAAAAACTAGAGGCAGCTGAACAATTTGCGAGGCTTCCCGTTTCCATTTGAAATACATTGTTCTTTCTTTAGAATATAAAACTAACAGGAACTCCTGTATTCCATAAATTTCATGTATGTAAGCGTACCATTTCTTTGCTGGATGTATATACGCATCCAGCAAACCTGGATAATATTGTGTTCACCTGTTGAAAGAACATGGATAAGAAGTGCAGTTTGACTGTCATATCCATTAGAAGGGGCAATAATCCATTATGCTAAAAAGAACACTTAACTATATTACCTAGCGTATGTAGTAGCTACATTCAGTTGCCTACAGCAAGAAACGTTTTTATCGTATTAAATGTTTTTATCGTATAATTATAGTTTTTAATGGCAGCGCAAAATAAGAAATCCTTTCATACTTTCTTCACTTCGTATTGTATCACTTTGGAAGACCAATGTCACCAATTTTTTTGCTAATTATTTTAATTGCCAATACATTTTAAAATTCTCCCAGAACTTGATTGAAGATAATTATTTTTGTCAAATGATGATCTTATAAATTCATGAAAATCCGAATCTAAAAATGAATAAAAATGAAGCCTCCATCTGTTCCAAATTAAGCTCTCTTTTTTATTCATAATCTTAGTTCGAAGGCTAGTTCACAGATTGCGCGAAGGTTCGCACTTTTAAATTTTGCTTTATAGAGAATCATATCATGTAATGCATAATTTTTATAATGTAATCTGTAGGTTTTTGCATTTCAACTTTCTTGGTTTCCCCCTAATTGCTCACTACAAATCGAAATAAATGGCAGTTATGAAGTCAACTGTTATGTACATATTTTCAGCCAATTTCGATATTATGCAGCAGTTTTGAAGTAGCGATATATTCTCTACAGTTTATCTTTTGAAACATGTGTGGGTGCATGCATCAAAATGAAATTTTATTTCCAAAATTTTCATAACAGAATCAATTCATCATTAATGGCTAACTCCCCACCTCCCAAAATTGTCACCACACACACACACACAAAATACTGCTAGATAACATATGTGCACTTTCTTTTTGTTTGAATTCATTATTTTTCCAAAGTAATTGTACCAGAGAACTTTTAATATTCCGCTACCAAAATTAAATTGTGATTATTATAAATTAGCAAATTTTGTATATTTTTTGTATGTCACACTAGGCGACAAAATTTACCTTTCACCTAAAGTAGGGTGGTTGGAAAGCAGATACGTTAATCATTCTGTTAACTAAGGAGGTTGACAGAAATGTTACTGCAAACTGAAACGTTTTATATTTAGATCCATGTTGTAATTCCATAAATATGACGATTTTTGCTACAATTTTTATTACTGTAAATTCAAAATTTTATTTTTAGTGAGAATATCTGAACTTTACAGTTGATGAAGTTCCTATTTTTACCTTGATTAGCAAGCTTAATTTGATTGCATTTAAATTTTTTTTTTTTTTTTTTTAAAAAAAACTTTTATCGCTATACTAAATTAGTACCATATCTTTTAATATTTTTTCGGTATTCAGAATTTTTGTAGCAACTATGATATGATGCTTGTCAAACAAAATCAACAATCGACACTGCAATTGAAATCTTTCACAGAAAGATTTTTAATTATTCCATGTCAATTACATGGAATATTTAAAAGTATAAATAATATATATATTTAGAATTACATTAAAAGATTTTATTAAATCTATTTAGAAAATTTAATATTAAATATAAAGTATCGTAGAAGTTGCATAATTATTTATAATCCATCGATATAAGCTAGTCATTTATTTAAATAAAATGACTTACAACATTGCTGGTTTAATATCACCAACTTTTTTTTGATATTAATGTTTATTGTATACATGTGAAATTAGTTTTTATTTTTGGGAAGAGACACAATAAATAAATTGTGCACCAAAAAGGATCAAATATCGTAGAACAGTAAAGGAAATTCCAACAGTAATTAAACTGATAGTTTAGTTACTGTATACAAGTGTATATACCTAATTATGTGGTTAAAGTAGTTGTTGCAGTCAGTAAGAATATATTTTTCAATTAATTTATTATTCTTATTTTACTGTTACTCGTTTATTTTAACAAAACCAAGATACTACTGTTACTATTTTTGTATTTTTTTAGCATTTAACATAATTGTTTATTTCATTTATATGTTTATTTTGGATTTAATAAATATTTATTTTGCTTTTGATAGATTAATACACATAATGATGCCAAGAAAATTTGAATCCGGAGCTAGTAAAAGAAAACGACTCAGAGAAAATGAAAAAGAGCTAAATAGTCAAAAGGGGGTAATTTTGTCTTTCTTGTGTTCTGAAAATGAAGAATTTCGTAAAACTGAAGTTGTACTTCACACTTCTTGGAATGAAAACGAAACATTGGTATCATTATCAGGAGGAGATGAAAGAGTAAATGAAACAAATTAAGAGGGTTCTGAAGAAATTTTCAATCGGAGTCTGTACTTACTAGCAAGCAAGTATCTCTTATCCTACCGATATAACAGTGGCCAATTAGTATCAATGAACAATTTATTGAGAATATTTTAATAAACATGCCTCAGAATGGCGGTAAAATCAAAAATTTAAAAAAAGAATACACAGAACGCAATAGAATATATGTCAGAAATGTAAATGAATCACATTTTTACTGTAAAAAGGCGAATGAAACAAAAAAGAAACGAGAGTGGTTAATTTTTTCAGAAACCAGGAAAGCAATTTACTGCTTTGTTTGTAAATTGTTTTCTAAGTCAAATAACAGCTTAATGAAGGGTTTTAATGACTGGGGAAATAGAACAAGAATCTTATGTGATCACGAGCATTCTACTGAGCATATATGAGCGATGTGCACATATTGCAAAATAAAATCAAGTTCTGTAAATAGTCGAATTGATTCTGAATTGATCAAACAAATACAATCTGAAGAAAATTATTGGAGAGAGGTTTTAAAAAGAATAATAGCTACCATTAAGTTACTGAGTAAACTAGGGCCAGCATTTAGAGGAAATACAAATATTTTTTCTGATTCTTGCGGAAATTATTTATCATGTTTAAATTATTTAAGTGAATTTGATGATTTTTTAAAACATCACTTGAAAATGTATGCCAACTGTGGTTCTGGCAGATCAAATTATCTTTCTTACCATACTTGTGATGAATTCATAGCATTAATAGCTAAAAAAACATGAGAAATATTAATATCAAAAATTAAGGAAGCTGCTTATTTTGCAATAATACTCGATTCAACGCCCATAATGACCGTTGTCGCAAATTCTGACATTAGAGAAACATTTATCGGGTTCATCAGTATTACGCAACATAATTCCTTATATTTAGAAGAGGTAGTGTTAAAAAAATTAGAAGAATTATCTTTGGATATAAAAGTGTGAAGAGGGCAAAGCTATGATAACGTTGCCAATATGAAAGGTATCTATACAGGTTTACAAGCTAGGCTGAAAAACCATAGTCCCTCTGCACATTATATACCGTGCTCTAATCATTCCTTAAATTTAATTGGCAACTATGCCGCGGAATCTTGTCCAGAAGCAGTGCAATATTTTTGTTTTATTCAAAATGTATATAATTAGTTTTCATCTTCAACAAGATGGGGTATATTCCTTAAACATTTAGAAAAACAATCTTTAACAGTTAAAAGACTAAGTGAAACGAGGTGGTCCGCAAAAGCTGACGCTATATTGGCTTTGAAACGTGAATATAAACAAATCAAAGATGCATTACTTGAACTATCCATTTCTCCTCATGAAAAACCTATTTCTAAATTAGAGAACTCATCACTGGCTGAACATTTTGACAAACAAGAAACAGCAATTTTAACAGTTGTGTGGGACAAAATTTTACAACGAATACATGCTACTAGTAAATCTCTACAAGATCCTTTGCATGAAACTCTTTGAGTTTCTTATTCGGCTAAGAAACAATATGGGATATAATATCCCTTAACTTAAATAAGTTCATGTCGTCGAATTGAAGCCTTTGGCTCTTCATTATAATTAGTAATTTAATAGGACACCTCTTGGCAATTCTCATAGAAGGGATGTAAGTTCTGTTTGCTAAAAACTTGGTATTAACTTGGTTTACCTACTCACTGATGAGACCTCAAAAAAGGTCAAAACCGGTCTGGGTAGTGACCTTCTCTCATAATGTTGAACAATAATCCAGCAACTAGGAGTTAAGTTCACATTATGGGTAAATATCAAGAATAGTGATCGGAGCTTGCTCCACCCTTTCTATGAGCTGCCTCAGCTTGCACTACCTTCAAGGGTCAGTTGCTGCTCTATCCAGGTATTTGCTTATGCTTGGAATCACTGAACTTTATAGTTTCTATATTCGGCATGAAACTCTTTGAGTTTCTTATTCGGCTAAGAAACAATATGGGATATAATATCCCTTAACTTAAATACAATAAAACTTTTTTTTTCTTGCATCTACAGTATATAATGGCTGTTTGGGAGGGCGTGTTGTTTTTTGTGTGGGAGGTATATATGCAAAACCTTTTAATGTCTTTTTTTGTAAAGTGAAATCAGGGGTGCCAGTTATATTCGACAGTAAGCATTCACCGACAAGTCGACATCCTTCTGCTGCTTCCCCTGCTCCACTGACTTCTATGGTGAGTCAATGCATAAATATTTTACTCACTACCGTTTTTTTTTTTTCTTCAAACCAACATCATTAAAATCAATTTAATAATGCAATAATCAATTTTAATACTGAATAATATTATAAATTTTTGGTGATCAGAATGGGATATGTCAACGAAACTAACCAGAAGTTAATTTAACAATGTTGGCCTGAGGAAACTACAATATTGTAGCATTTGTTCTGTGATTGATAACTAACTTAAATGCGTACTTTTATATTTGTTGACATGCTACACCGTATACATTAAGTGTATTAATACTCTTTATAATTATGCCATAATTAATTATTAATACTTATTTACTAAAATAAATAGCCAAAAGGCTTCACATCGGCGATACAAAATTATATAAATTAAGTGGATATTAAATCCAACATTATTTCAAAGCCGACTACAGAAACTATAGACTATATATGCGAAATATGACCAGAGATCTTACGGGAATACACTCGCCAAATTTCCCAAGAAAATTCTATAGTTACTGTAGTCGGCTTTGAAATAATGTTGGATTTAATATCCACTTAATTTATATAATACTAATACTTATGTTAGTTTAATGTATGAACTTTAAAAAAATGGGAACAGTATTTACGAGCAAGTTTGTTGGGACTGAGCCCTCTAATACAGTAAGAATAAATAAAAATACAATCTATAGAAAAAGAATTGAGAAGGACTGATCCTTAGGATTCCCTGACTTTTCCCTTTTCTAATCACACATGCGTTCATTATGCATTCCGCACATCTGCCAGTAGGCAGAAATAAGCAGCGGCAAGTACATTATTGTTGCATATGTGCACTGTTTTGTTTTTGCTACTGTAAATGGGAATTATAAAGATAATTTAATTTAGGCATATAATAAAATGTTGATTTTTTTTGAAACTATAAAAAATGCATTTGATTTAAGTTGTGAATTATTTTGTTCCAGTTCTACCGAACATGGCTGGCAAAAATAAAAAAAGAAAATTATCACAGTCAAGCAGCAGAGAGTTCCAAAGCTGATGGACTGAAGAGTATGGCATGATTAATAAAGACAATAAAGCAACATGCATTTTATGTTCCGGGACAGTTGTGTGGTGCAGAACATCGTCAGTAAAACGGCATAATGAGACAAACCATAAATCGCTCCTTGAGAAAAGCAAGGACGAACAGAAAGAATTTATTGCTTGGGCAATTAAAAATAGGCATATCCAGTCAACAACCCTAATGAAATTTATCGGCAGTCATTCAAATATAACTGCTGCTAGTTTTTTGCCTCAAATATAATTGCTAAACATGGGAAACCTTTTAGTGATGGGGAATATATAAAAGAAGCATGGTTAAAATGCGCACCAGTTCTTTTGGAAGATTTTGAAAACAAGGAAAAAATTATTCAAAGAATAAAAGATATGCTTTGGCTAGAAACACGGTGAAACATAGAATCATAGAAATGGCTAAAAATATAACTCATCAGCAAAAAACAGATAAAATCTTCTGGTTTAATTTCTCTTTGTCTTGATGAGAGGAAAATGGGTTCGTCAATTTATTTACCAAATATATTGGACATTCAGTTCTAGGTTTTCATTGTATTATACACCAGCAGGTTTTATGCGCAAAGGCTAGTTTCAAGCTACTGGAAGATATTATGAGCATTGTAACAAAATTGGTCAATTTTATATCGGCACGCGCTTTAAATAAACAAAAATCTATAGAATTATTAAGTGAGGTAAACTCGGTGTACAATGGTTTACTTATGTACAACAACGTCCGATGGTCAAGTCGTGGGAAAATTCTTCAAAGATTTGTTGAGTGTTTAGATGAAGTCAGACTTTTTTTACACAATGAGAAAATCATTGAAAAATACAATCAATTAACGAACGTCGAATGGCTTTCGAAATTAATGTTTTTTACTGATTTGTGTTTACATTTAAACGAATTAAATGTTAAACTGCAAGGTGTTAACAAGCAATTATTATCATGTTTGATTTAATCAAAACATTCAAAATTAAATTACCAATTTTTAATTGTGACGTCATTTCCAATACCTTCTGATATTTTCCAAATACAAAAAAAGTCTTTGCAGATCTAGAATCCCATGAAAAAACAGATCAAGTTTTAAATTGACAAAAGTTTTCTACAGTTATTCAGTCAATAATCAACGAATTTTCTTCAAGGTTTACACAGTTCAGGCAATTTGCAGAGACATCAAAATTTATTTTGCATCCGGACACAACATCAACAGATAAACTCAATTTGGAGATTTTCGAGTGGCTGAATTTGGAAGATGTAGAAATACAACTAATCGATTTTCAATCTAGTTCTATATGGAAACAAAAGTTTGTCGATTTGAGAAATGACTTGGAAATAATGGAAAATGATCGATTATTGGGGGCAATTAAAAAGAATGCAGAAGAGGAAATATTGAGAACTTGGAATGCCATTCCTGAAACCTTTTGTTGTTTAAAAAAACTAGCGATGGCTATATTATCAATTTTCTCCTCCACATATGCTTGTGAGTCATTATTTTTTTTAAATGAATTTTATAAAAGACAGTTTAAGAAATAGAATGACTGATGAATTGATATCTCATTAATAAATTGATATATTGATAAATTAATAAATTGATAATAGGTTAATATTGATTTGCATACGACAACGTGTACGTCAAATTATATGTTCATTATTATGAAATTCTATATTAATTTTTAAACTTGTCTCAATAAAATTCTGCAATTAAATTTGCATTAATTAATGTTAATTAATTAGTGTTGTATTAATTAGTTGCTGACGTGCCATGCACATCAGCAACTCGATTTGTAAACTTTTGGCACACACCGGCATGTCAGCAACTCGATTTGTAAACTTTTGGCACACACCGGCATGTCAGCAACTCGATTTGTAAACTTGGCACGCGGACATAAAAAGGTTCGCCACCACTGTCCTATATGATTCTTTCAGAAGTAAGTTTCAATCATATCACTTCTCTTTTTCCTGTTTGCTAGTATCTGCAGTCCACAAATTCTCAATCAGGCTTCATAATCTGTATCAAACAATCCTAATATCATCTTTAGCACTCCTTTGCACTGTCCCTCTGCTGCTGCATCAGCATCACCATAGAAAACAGGAGACTAGATCTACGTACAATCCAAGTGAGGGCATATCATGGTCTTATAAACTGGCAATATGACTTTCTTATCCTTACATGTTAAGGTTCATTTCAGCATTGCAATTATATTCCGAGTCGAATTTGTGAATTTTGCTATATAGCCTTTGAACTTCCTATCTACGAAAACTCCATGATTCTTAGCCTGATCGGTTTTCCTCTAGCATAATCCCAACAATATAATATGACACTGAATATCTCATTACACCAAAGTGCATGACTTTATACTTGCTAATAAGGAACTGACAGCCATTTTCACATGCACACTCAGAGGCATAGCTAGAGGGGGGGGGGGCGGTCTGCCCCGGGTGGCACTTTGAACCTTTTTGAACTTTTGTAGTTAATTCTAAAATACAGTCTTGAGAAATCATTTCGAAATATTGTAACACTACTGCCAATTTTCCTCATAATTGCTGTAAGTGCTGCTAGTTGTGAGAGGAGTTTTTCTAAATTAAAACTGATTAAGAATTACCTACATTACTATGAAATAGACATCGCAAATGGCATCGACAATTTTGCTAACAGAAAAGCAAGAAAAATAACATTTTAGAATATTGGAATGAAAGTTTTACTTCAAAAATAAACATAGTGTTTTAATTTATTTCCCTATACGTCATTTTGACTTTTTGTACTATTTTTGATGTATATTGAGAGGGTGGCAAAAGCTCTAGCTACACCACTGCCCACAATTCCAGCCTATTCAAATCATTCTGCAAGTACTAAATATCAGCCACATTCTTGATTACCCTGCCAATCTTTGCATCATCAGCAAACAGCTATATGTTCATCTGTCTAATCCTTCCAAATGTGATGGCATATATATATATATATATATATATATGCCATCACATTTAAAACTCAGTTATGAACTATGAATGGTTAACTATGAATGATGATAAAAGAATGAAATATTGCACTGCTTATAGGCTTCATATGAAGTTTGATCGCTTGTATAATACCATAAGAATTTCATATGAGCATTAATTATTTTAATGTTAATCAATTAAGAAGGGAAATAAGTTACTCTAAACCTTTGTTCCCATATTTTACAGTTATTACAAGTGTTTTCCCTCCAAAATATCTGATAAACCAAAATCACAGCAGCAAGTACTAAGGAACTAAATACTTCTACATAACCTGCAACTATCTAAGTGCATCAAGTCAGTCTATTTGCTCAATTAAACTCATGTGCTCACTATGGCTTCCATGTGAAGCAAGGAGTGGCAACAAAGGCCAACAATGGCAGAACACTTTGGGTCTTGCCAGCACAGCAGTGTCTGCAGACAAACTCAATGATAATACAAAGTGACTCAGTTGCAAACTAAATATTACCAACACGATAATAGGTCTGATTTCTGTTATCAGTTTCTGTGTGATTTCGGTTGCCACTGGCTACATGCTTGCTGTGCAAAAATAGATGCATTGGAACACACAAACTAATCATTGACATCAACCAGCCTTTCAAAGATTGTTTGTCTCCCTTCTGTAATGCAGCTTCTGAACTTCAGAAAAACATGTCAAAAGTCTCAAAGAGCACCTTAACTATGGACAAAACTTTTTCCTCCAAAATCGAACACTGGAAGTCAAGTGTGAACTGTTCAACAATTGGAACTGCAATGTAAGCGTGCCCTCCCCACCACAATGCTAATGAACTCTGTGACCTCACAGCACCAATGGTACACAATTCAATCGAAGCTGAAAACAAGAAAATTTAATGCTGTCTTGCTGTACTTTCCAATGGAAACTGGCAAATCACTAAAGGATGACATCTGTAAGTTAGCAGGAGAATGCAACTTTAATCCCAGAAATAACATCAGGTGCCATCATTTCGGACCCAGAAATAAAAAAAAAAGGATGGAACGAATTTCCCATGTCTCGTGAAAGTGTCGGGACAAACTAACAAGCACATAACTAATAACAGTGATTAGCAACAAGTTCAAATCCACCTTACACCCCCCCCCCCCTCTCCCAACAATCGTGCATACATGCTTGACCTGATCTAACCTTCACTCAGTGAGAACAAGGACATCAAATGTGAAAACAACTTGAAGAAAAACACTAAAATGGAGGAGACGGCTGGATCACTGACTATTAACAAGGAAAGTTGGTGAGGATCTCAAGCAACATTACTAATCACTAAGGAAACAAGCATGAAAACACTGTATAGGGAACAGGAATGGCCCTTGAGGTAAAATATATGTCTCACAGAGCTTTTCATATTTTCACCAAAATCAGTAACATCAACTCCAACCTTAATAGTGTTCACTACCATCTCTAATCTACCAAGCCCTACCTACTTTTCCTGGCAGAAACCCAAACAATTAATAATAATAAATAGATATTAGTTAGACTTGGGTAACAGCAGATGACGTAGTTACAAGAATAGAATGTGAAGGATTTAGTATTTTCAGGGAAGATAGGATGGGGAGAGGGGGTACTGCTGATGATGGAGGATGAACTGCAGCCAAAATGAATAGGAGATAGGCAGAAGGATTGAAGGGTAGAATTATCACTCCTGAAGGATAAGTAACTTTTTCATATTTTATTTGAGAATATTAGGTTAACTTATTGCAGTTTTTGTTTTTAATGGGTGTGGGATTGACTGAACTACTTAGTTTGTAAGTAAACGTTGTATTTTTTTTTTTAGTTAAAATACAATATTGTTAGTGTGGCACCAACGTGCGGACGAATGATGGCAGCAAAGAACACATTGGGCAATATGAATTTGCAGGATTTTATTCAGTACAGTGTGTGTGTGAAATTTATTCGCCAAGAAATTTAAAGGATATGTGGAAGGAAACTGAAATGGGAGAGAGGGTGGGTATTAAGTGTTTCAAAAGTGAGGGTCTGTTAGGTGACAAGAATGCAGCAAATATTAGTAGAGTGAACAGTGCTGACAGTAAGATGGAAAATGATGTTATTAACATCGAATGTGCAGCTGTTCAACATTAATCAATGTGCAGAAATAGAGGAGAATGAAATGGACATTAATAAAGAAACTGCATGCTTGAATGTTATCCTCCATAGGGAAAGTGTGAAATTGAAAAATTGTAGAAGGGGCTAGAGATTAGCAGAGCTGAAAAGAGAAAGAAGCAGGTGGTCTGAAGGAATAATAAAGACCAACTAAACAAAAAAGAAAAACAAGTTAAGGAGAAAATTATGTACGGAGACTGAATGATCACGGGAGTACTTAACAAAAGGGTGACAAAATCATGTTTTCCAGGTGCAAAAAGTTAAAGCATTAGCCATGCCATCTGGAAGCAAGAAAGATAAGTGCAAGGAAATGATTGTCTTGGTTGGTACAAATGATTTGAGAGGCAAGAAGAATTCCATGACGGAGGATGTAAAAGAGTTGTTCTTCTTCTTATGGTGTCATCTTCAATTGAAGGTCAGCGATCATCTTGGCAAACAAACTGCATTCTTGCATTGATCTGAGCAGTTGTATGCTGCTCTTTCCTGTCCATGTCTTGACAGGAAAGAGCAGTTCTTCCTACCAAACTATTTTGGTAGGAAGAATTGATGGCAAAGGAGCTAGAGGAAGAAAAAGAAGATTATTTTTTGGTTTGACAACAATTCTTCCTACCAAAATAGTTTGAAAAAGCTGATATTTGCCATTTCTCATGATGTGGCCAAGATATGTTTTTTGTTTCTTGATTGTTTATATGAGATAAAATCCATTGGCAAAGAAAAAGATCTTATACAAACAATCATAAAGTTGTCAGAAGAGGCAAAACTGAAGAGCAAGAAGGTGAAAATTGTCTCTTACCACGCTATGATGGAGACAAACTCAGGAGTAGGATGTTGATAGCCAATGAATCTATGTAGATTGTGCAAAAGAAATAATGTAGGATTTATGGATCAACGGTTTGTGTCTGACAGAAAGAAGGATTTGTACAAAGCTGATGGACTCCATCTCAATGGTTTTAGTGATACATGTAAAGAGAGCGTTGTTCAGTGAGCAGACTGAAGCAGAAATTCAGAGAAACTTATAAAATTAGGGTTGAACAAGTGAGTTTGCATGAAGGCATCCATGAAGCATGAGTGTGAGAATGACCAAGTGAATAATCTAGTTTCTCAATCCAATAGACAATTTAGAAAGTAAAGGTGGATGGGGGTCTAAAGGGATGCTGCATTCTATATACTAATGCCAGAAGTATCAGGAATGAGGAGAAAGGGTTTTTGGCATTGTCAGTGCAACCTTGACAAAAGTTATAGGCATTAGTGAGACTTGGCCAACAGCAAATGATATAGTTACATGGATAGAATGTGAAGTGTTTAGTATTTTCAGGAAAGGTAGAGAAAATAGGATGGGTAAAGGGGTAGTGCTGATGATAGTTGCATGGCTAGAATGTGAAGTGTTTAGTATTTTCAGGAAAGGTAGAGAAAATAGGATGGGTAAAGGGGTAGTGCTGATGATAGAGGATGAATTGCAGCCAAAAAGAATAGGAGATAGGTAGGAGGGGTAGCAGTTCATTTGAAGCAGTCTGGTGTGAGATTAAGGCCAGTAACACAAAATATACAGTTGGTTGTTGTTATAGGCCAGGGAGTCCCACAGATGATCTGGAAGACTGAAATCTGCAAATTAGTACAATGAGTACAGGTCATTGTACTAATTATTATGGGTCTTCAACTATGGAGATATAAACTGGAAGGAAGAAAGATCACATACTGGAAGGAAATAGAATTTATACACCTACTAAGAGATAATTACTTAAGGCAGCATGTGATGGAGGGGACTAAAGGTGGGAGAGCACTGGACCTCGTCACAGAACCAGAAGAGCTATCCATAACCAAGGTGACTACATTGCCTCCGATTGGTGAAATTGAACATGCGGTCTTGACTTCAAAGATTTTAAAACATGAGGAATATTCTGTCAAGAACAGGGTATATGTGAAACTATAAGGCAGGTGATTATGACAAGCTTAGGAAGAAGCTTAAATCTGTGCCATGGCATAAAACACTGCAGGGTAAGGATGTTAGTAGTGCATGGGATCATCTAGAGGAAGCAATATTAAATTGTATACTTAAGGAGGGTTAATTTGGTAGTGTAAAATTTATATAGCTTTATGATATATAATGTGTAAGAATTTATTTTTGATTGTGTTTACTCCTCTATGATCTTATATCCTTTCCTTAAATCTTGGCTAACGTATTATTTTTACTTGTTATTTCTTCAACTCTAAAATTTTGTCTTATACAATTCTTACAGACTCTACCCTTATTATTACCTCTAACCCTTGGCCACTATTAGTGTATTGCCCACGTGTGCAAAACTCAATAGACAAAGGAAATGCCTATGGCCAGAGCCAATTTCTTTGTTAGAATACTAATGTAGTCACCTTTGTTAACCCTGTTTGAAATTTCGGAAAATTTATTTGTTTACACTGCACGACCAAAATTCTACAGATAAGAGAAATTTCTTTATCTAAGAGCAAACACCTAGTATGGCACACGATCCGGTATCCTTTCCTTCTCTATTTCTAAACACAATAATCTAATATATTCTTATTTCGCACTGCAGTTGTGACTATCCCCAAGTATATAATTTCTTGGTATCCTTAATTTACAGTAACAGCTGAGCTGGTTAAAGGAAATGGCTACATGATGATTTTGCTGAATTTTGCAAAGGCATTTGACAAAATACCGCATGGAACTCTGTTACGCAAATTAGAACAAATTGGGATGGACATGACGCTGGTTAAGTGGATAAGAGGATGGTTGCTGGACAGATATCAAAAAGTGGTATATGGAGAGGTAGAATCGGGGTGAAAACAGGTGACTAGTGGTGTGCCGCAAGGTTCAGTGCCAGGACTATTGCTGTTTAATTTGTACATAAATGATATAGGAAATAACCTGAAAAGAAATATTCAGTTGTTTGCTGATAGAGTAATAATTAATCAAGGCAATGTGGAGAGCTTGCAGGACGATCTCTCTCTCTGTATGGGCAAAAAATAATGGGTATCAGTTTATAATGTGGAGAAATGTCAAGTTATGCATTTTGGAAAAAATAGATTACAAGCCATTTATCATATTGAAGGCATTGTACTCCAGGAAATAGATGAAGCTGGAGATTTAAGAGTGGTGGTAGAAGACAGAGAGTTAAAGTTTAGAGGACATATTGCTAAGGTTGCTAACGTAGCCATAAGATTACTTGTCTATTGAAGAACACACTGACACGAAAAGATAAGGAAGTTGTTAGTCCTCTTTATAAGGCCTTGATACACCCACATCTGGATTACTATACTCAGGTCTGGTCCTCTCGGCTTCTTGGGAATGATGAAGCAGTGGAGAGGATTCAGAGGTGTTTGACCAAAATGATGCATGGGCTGTAGAATGTTTCCTATGAGGATAGATTGAGGGTGTGAGGGAAGTTGGTTGATAGGAGAAAAAGAGGGGATATGATAGAAAAATTTAAGTTGTTTAAAGGGTTTTTATAATTTTGGAGAGTTGGGAATGTGTGGAATGGGCTGCCAGTCAGTTGTGAGTGCTTTGTCTGTTAATAGGTTCAAGGAGAAGTATGACAGATTGGGTCGCCTGCGATGAGTCTTCGGACTCCATGGAGGTGTCTAGTGTCTGTATAATAACTACTTTAACTCAAACACCCTGAGGGTGTTTGAGTTAAAGTTCTTTTGTATTATTTTGTCTGCAGTCTGTCTGACACAGTTGGACAACTTGCCGATCTCTATTCTTCTCGAATGCCTTACACATGCAAGACATCTTTGCACACATTTGATGGGTCCAAACCAGATGAACACAAACCCGAAATCGTTCTCTCCTCATCAACATTTCCATGACAAAGACCATTCCGTCATTAACACAGTTATATAATATTGTCGCTCTTACACTCACATTCAACACCATTTCTCCCTTTATAATTTAGTTTCCCTGACACTCTGTGTTTGAAATTTAATTATATGAAAAATTCCTAAATGGGGGGAAAAAGTGACAGGACAATGGTAGAAAATATTCAATGTATGAATTTTTTCTTCAGAGTGATAAACATTAATATGTAAGTAGCTAACATATCTGTTTCAAAACTGGTAGTTATACAAGGCAAAAATTAGCTGTGACAGTGGTTTGTTCCCAAACTGGTGTAAAGTTTATGTGTATTACTTTTTTCAAATGGCTGCTAAGTTTTTAGGTCACAAATACTTATTAAGTAGTTTGGACTTAACTACTAAATAAATCAAACTGTGAAGTAACTGTTTTGGCTTAGGAATGCCATGAAAAAATTACTGAGACACAAAGAGCACTGTGAATCAAGAATGTCTGGTAACTTCTGAGATATAACATTACCCAAGAATAAACAAGTGACTGTGATATAATAGGCAACTGTGCTAACATTTGATAAGTGATGTACTTGCCTGACTAGTGCACCAGAAAAATATTTTTCAATAATCATATTATTATTAGTAGTAGTAGTATTTGTGGAGGATCCAAACTAAAGACTACAATTTAACCTATCATGCCTCTCTTTAAATTCATTCACAGTTAAGGAGCTCCCAACTAATTCTGGCCGATAAGACAAATTCACCGCTCTAAGTGAAAAAATTTGGTCTGCACACTTCTACTAACCACACTCCTACACAACTTCCAAAGATGGCCACTAGTTCTCTATTTGTCATATACCAAAAAATTATTTACTTTGCATTAATTTTATAAATCCCATTTAATATCTTCTATCATGTCCCCTCTTTTCCACCTGTCAACCAAACTTTGTAAAACACACACTTTCAACCTATTCTCATAGGGAGCATTCCACAGCTATTTCACTCATCTCTGAATCCTCACTAACACTTCCTGATCCCTGAGAAACCCAGGAGACCAAATCTGTACACAGCAGTCAAGATGCAACCAAATCATAGCCTCATAAAAGAACAATACTAATCCTTTGAGCTATTTTATCAATTTTTGCAATATGAACTCTGAACTTCAACTCTCTGCCCACCATTATCCCCAAGTCCCTAGCCTCTTCAATTTTCTGCAATCTCCAGTTCCATCAATATGATAAACTGCATGTAACCTTTTCAACCCAAACCTTACATTTTGGAACATTAAATTGACGATCATTATCCTCTGCCTACAATGTCTATTTATTTAAATCATCCTGCAGGATATTTACATCACCTTTATCAACTACTGGTCACCCCAGTTTTGCATCATTAGCAAACAACTGAATATCCACCCCCCCCCTCAATAAATCTTTCCCTACATCATTGATATATAAATTGAAGTGTAGTGTCCCCTAGTACAGAAACTTGAGGTACTCCACTGGTCACTCGCATTCTCCTAGATTCCACTCCACCATATACAACTATGGTGTCTGTCCGTCACCCACCACCCCTACACCCATGCCACCAGTCTCATATCCATTCCCATTTGCTCCAACTTTTGTAATAGTTTTCCATGTGGTATTCTATCAAATGCCTTTGCAAAGTCCAGTAGTGTCATGGTTTAGCCATTTCCTTTATTCAATTCTGCTATCACTTTATTATAAAATGTGAATAAATTACTAAGACAGGACCTACCCTTTTACAAAACCGTGCTGCCCTCTATAGAGTATCACATCCCTATCCACCAACTGTGGGATTTTACCTTTAACCAACTTTTCCAATACATTTAACAACCACTCCTGATTATGTTAATTGTTCTGTAGTTTGCTATGCATCTTGGAGGTGGCACCAAGACAGAGGTAGCACCACCAGAGGAAATGGTGGTGCTACCTCTATTTCTCTTGAACATTCACATAGTACACAGGATACATGCTATCCAGTCCAACTGCTGTAATCACATTAACATTTTTCAATGTGCTGAACACCTTCTGTTCATCTATCTCAATTTTGACATGCATCTCTGTCACATCTGTAACTGCAAATTTTCAACTGGATGTACACACTACAATGCACTACTAACTTTCCTTGAAGCTTCTCAAGCCATGGCACTGCTCTAAGATTCCTCCAAGTCTGCCATCATTACCAGCTTTAGAGTTCAACATAAACCCTTTCTTGACAGAGAATTCCACATGTTTAGCAACTTCCCACAACAAGACTGCACGGTTCACTCTCCCCAACTGGAGACAGACTGTATCTTGGTTATGGATATATATATCTTCTGATGCTATTATCAGATCCATCCAACACTCTCAAACCACTAGTCCCCTCTATAACATATAATACAGGTAATTATCAGTTAGGAACTGTATAAATGCTACTTCCATCTTGCCATGTCCACTTTCCTTCCTCCAATTTATGCCCCCATAGCTGAAGCCGTCCATAATAATTGCTCAGTTTGCACTCATTGTGCGAATCTGCTGATGCATGACATCTACCTCTTCCTGTGAACCCTTCTGATCTATAGCAACAACCAACAATATGTTTTATCCTATTGGCTTCTATCTCACACTAGACGGTCTCAAATGACCCATCTCCCCCAAGAAGACCTAAAACCCTCCTTAACTTCATATTTTGTTGTAGTTCCCTGATTTTAGGTGGCTAAAGGTGTGGAATTTTCGATTAAGACAGGGTATATGTGGAATTACCGTGCTGGCAAGCATGACAAGCTTAGGAGATTGCTTGGATCAGTGCCATGGCATGTACAACTGCAAGGGCTGGACGTCGATAGAGCATGGGAAGTGGTCAAGGAGCATTTACAGGAGGTTATGGCTGATTGTATACCTAGGGTCCGAATAGTAAAACAAGTAGGGGTTAAATGGATGAATAACACCATTAAGCTTGAGCTGCAAAAAAAGAAACAACTGTGGAGGGAATTTAAAGAAAGGGGTGACCTGCAGGCACACGAATGGTATAAAGTGCAGGCCAGAAGGGTAACAAGTGTGGTAAAAAAAGCAAAAGCGGATTATGAAAGGAAACTAGCTATGCAAGCAAAAGAGAATCCCAAACAGTTCTTTCAATATGCTGCAAGCAAGAAAAAAACTGTACACGGCAAAATGATTTTAAGTAATGACGATGGTAAGGAGGTCACTGAATCAGTCGATATAGTCGAGTTACTGAGCGCGCACTTTGCAAAAGTATATCATCCAGGTGGTGACATTGAAAAAAGGAAGGAACCATTAGTTTATATGAGAATTGTGATGAATGAAGTGGAGGTGAATAGTCTATTACAGAACCTTAATGTGAATACATCTGTGGGATTGGATGGTATACTGGCACGGGTCTTGCGTGAAGCGGCTAAGGAATTATCAGTGCCCTTGACCATGTTGTTTAATCTGAGTCTCGGGTATGGTTTAGTCCCGAAGGTTTGGAAAGAGGAGAAAATAGTTTCGCTGCATAAAGGAGGATCCAAGACTATGGTTGCAAATTACCGACCGATCAGCATATCAAGAGTCGTTGCCAAGGTCTTGGAGAAAGTAGTCAAGGGAAAAATACAGGAATGGATTGATGAAAATGAGATACTATACAGGGGACAGCATGGCTTTGTGAAGGGTAGATCATGCCTCACTAACCTGCTCAAGTTTTATAACAAGGTGACGGCTGAACTGGATAAGGGAAATGGGTTTACAGTGATACTGCTGGACTTGGCAAAGGCATTTGACAGGATACCACATGGAATTCTAATCCGTAAACTACAACATATGGGAATGGATATAGGGTTTGTGAGATGGATAGGTGGGTGGTTGATGGAGAGATATCAAAGAGTAGTTTATTCAGGAGTAGAGTCCAAAAGACAGCCTGTGACTAGTGGTGTACCGCAGGGTTCTGTTCTTGGACCACTGCTGTTTAATCTGTTCATTAACGATATAGGGAAGGATCTAAGTGAACAGTTCATTTGTTCGCTGATGATGCAAAGTTGGGTAGGGCGATAGTGAATGCAGAAGATAAGTCTTGCAGGATGACTTAGATAGATTGGAGTTCTGAGCTAAGGAGAATGGATGTCAATTTAATGTGACAAAATGTAAGGTTATGCATTTTGGGGTGAAAAGATTAGCAGCAGTATACCACATTGGTGGAACTGTACTCCAAGAGATTGATGAAGCCAGGGACTTGGGAGTGTTGGTGGATAGGGAGATGAAGTTTAGGGAGCACATTGCAAAAGTAGCTAAATCAGCTCATCAACTCACTTGGTTGTTGAAAAATACCTTGACGAGCAGAGACAAGCAAGTTATTGTACCTCTGTACCGAGCCTTGATAAGACCTCATCTCGACCAGTGTGCCCAGATTTGGTCACCTCGGTTCCTTCTTGATGGGGAGGAGGTGGAGAGGATCCAGAGGCGAGTGACTAAGATGATAGCAGGTCTATGGAATGAACCATATGAGAACAGGTTGAAGATTTGTGGGTTGCAGAAACTAGTTGATAGGCGGAAAAGGGGAGATATGATTGAGACATTCAAATTGCTAAAGGGATTTTATAGGATTAATTCAGAGGATATTTTTGACATCAGGACTGATGGTGGGAGAACTAGGGGACACCTATGGAAGTGTTAGAGCTGGGTTCTTTACTTTTAGAGTGGTAAATGAGTGGAATAAGCTGCCAGTCTGTTGTGGGTGCTATGACGGTGAGCAAGTTCAAGGCAATATATGATAGATACTGTGAGAATGTCGTATAGTTGCGTGGACATGATGTTTAGGGCCTCCCTCGATGAGTCTAAGGACTCCCTGGAGTCGCCCAAAATAATAATAATAATGACTTTAAGAACACACGAATCAACAAATGAAAACTTTTGAGGTATAATGATATTATCAGATATCATTCTGCTATTGTTAGATTTCTTTTCACTATGCTTAAATTGGACCTTGTGAATGTAAGTACATATATAGTATTTTCTCAGTATAGTAAGCTCATGAGGGATCACAATAATAGTTTCTATAGTAGATTTCCTTCAGCATAGCATTGTGCATAGTTATAGGGATTTGGTTAATAATTTTCAGTACTTTGTTACAGTAAGCAACTTTGTTGCAATAGTGTTTGCTACTATAGTCAGCCAAAAAAGAATTAAAGAGCACACTCGAAGAACCATAAACTACAAAATACATACTCTAAGAAACAAGAGACTTCCATTAGCAAACGGACTGCAATTTTCAAAGAACTGTTGGAATGATACCAAGTCTCTCATTATGTAGTAATAAAGTCTTCCAGATAGATAGATATATTTAACAACAAAAAAAAAAACAAAAAAAAAAAACCCTCAAATTCTGAAAAGGACAGCCAACATGAACCTCAAAATATTATTTGAAATTATCAAAGTAAAAAAGTGCAGGGAAACAGCAATGACTAAAAGAGAATATGCTACTAATTTCCATTTTAGCTGTTTGCAAAACCACAGATGTGAATCATTTGATATAAAAGGCATAACTGGAAGATACAAATTTATCATTTATTAAACTAGTTAGAAAAGAATCTTACCCTGCCAGATCATTCCTGGAGGAAGTCTGGGTATAGCAGTAAGCAGGGAAGCACTGTAGAGGCCACTCATCAACAGGAGACTAGGTAATCCATACATGGAAGACACAATCGCTAGTCTTTCACTCTGACACTCCATGTCCCTGCTCTTTAATTAACTTTATGACATCGGTCATGAAAGATACCAAATACAATAACACTATATCTCCCACAAAAACAGCAAAAATACATGTAAATAGTCACAAACTCCAATTTTGCTATTGTAGAAATTCATACAATAACATCTACATCCACTTCACCCACATTCATAGCCTTAATACAAACTTACAACATAATGTGCACCACTATAGGCATCTAAAACTGACCAGGGGCATAAAACTGGCCAACATCACCAGTTATAGCTAAACTATACACTGAACTATTTTTTCAGCCTTTTATGATATCTTCTGCAGCTGAAAATTATTTCTTACTTGCATTCATATCTTTATTGCTCTCCAGATTCTTATTTAATTATTTGTGGTCCACTCCCATGAAGAATTGTAAACCTTGTATGCTATGGAAAGACTAAGGTTTATATATATATATATATATATATATATTGTATTATTATTTTTTTTTAAAATAACCCCAAAAAATCCTGCTTCAGAGACCAAATAAGGAATTTTTTTTTCCAGGTCAATTTAGGCCTTCAAAATAACTAAGGTAGTGGTCTCATACCATTCATCTTCTCACTTAAAGATGTTCAAAAACATCCATGGCCACAGTGGAATCTGAACCCACAACCAGCTGGTTGGAGAATCT
The DNA here is from genome assembly GCF_054136105.1 of Typopeltis vanoorti. Taxonomy (NCBI): domain Eukaryota; kingdom Metazoa; phylum Arthropoda; class Arachnida; order Uropygi; family Thelyphonidae; genus Typopeltis; species Typopeltis vanoorti. The sequence goes on along the minus strand of NC_143550.1, from coordinate 180,712,164 downwards.
ATCCACTTGACCCAGGTTTGCAAACTTTTTTATGGTACTCCCATCAATGAAAGACTATGATCTATGGCACATGATTATTATTATGAGTGGACTAAACAGTTCTTTTTTTAAATATTTATTTATATTATTATTTTTTTTAATATGAATCCCACAAAGAAGAGGTCGTCTAATAACATGACCTATAACATGACAATGCTGTGGGGGGGGGGGGGGGGGGGGCAAGTGATCAGAGAAAAGAAAGGAATTTGTTACTGCCCATGTTTGTACATGAAAAGAGGAAAGTTGAGGTATAGTAGGAGCCAGTTTGTGGAGCAGTATCCATGAAATTTATAGAAAAGAAAATGTAGAAACACGCCGTCTAACATAAAGCAATTGGAGGGAATCACTGAGAGAAGGATCATCTATTAAGCAAACAGCTCTCTTCTGGATACAATCTGGGGAATTGTATTTTGAGGGATGTTTCTGGTGCACTATCATAATGTTCTAAGGTTGGCTGATTTGGCATTTATAACGTGTTTGGAGTCTCAAACATTTCATCTTCTGTCTCAAAAGAGTTTGAGACAGAAGATGAGATGTGGTTGTCCAGGATAAGCTACATGCGAATGTCAAACTCAATAAGAGAAAACTGGTCTTGGATGGTGAATAAAATTTTGTCAAAGAAGTGAAGGAGAATGAACCATTAACTTTCTTCTGGGAAATAAAACAGGATTCCGTTCAGGTGGCATTAAAATTCACTATATCTTCACTCTACATGAGAATGTCAAGGAGATCAGTAATTAAGACAATGATTATAGATATTGAAGCATGAGTCATTTTCACAAAAGGTTTTGTAAATGAAGAAGACCAGATCAGAGAGGAAGGTGACAATCCACTCAAAAAAAGTGGATTGTCATAAGATGGGAGACCATAAGATGGCAACTTGGTAAGAAGGTTGTAATGTCAGACTCAAACAAATGCCTTAGAAATATCAAGAACCATCATGGGAATTTCTCCAAACTTTTCCAATGCTGATGTCCTGTGAACACAAATTTCTGTCCATAGATAGCGCTGTGGAGGAGTGGTGGAATCCATATTGATGATCACAAACTAATTTGTGGGTCTCCAAGTATTGAAGTAGTTGGCTATTAATGACCTTTTCCATTATATTCAAGAGTACCAAAATGCAAGCAACAGGCCAACAGTTAGATGGCTGAATTTTATCTTCATATTTAGGAATAGCCTGTAAATTAAAGATACCAAAAAATTATATACTTGGTTTAATCCTTTATCCAAGTGTAAGCAAACAAAGTTTGCGTCTGAAATATAATCAGGACTGGGCAACTTCTTTACAGAAGCTAATGACTTCACATCACTTCCCTTAGTAGGAATAGTCTGGATAAAAGCTTACTTTCATGCAGTTGGATAGATGAGTTGTAAAAGAAATACACAATTAATGTTATTTCTGGAGAATGAGCTCTGACATGGATCCCATCTGACACAGAAGGCTCATTAGCATCAAGACTATTTTGAATATTTTTCTGATGTCCTTTAGTCAAAAAATCAGGGAAAAAAACTAAGGTTGGTTCATGGAATTGAGTGCGCATGGGTGTGTATATATAGGATGGGGAATTTGCGTTAGTCATCTAAACAAGATGGAGGATGCAGTTATTAAGCTTAGTTGTTGGCTTAAACTGACAATTAAGTTTAATGGAATGAATACAGCCCAGAAAAATAATTAAATGCAAGTTTAATCATTCCCATATTACACCTCTGTTAAAGACATTGTCAGGAATACAATATCAAAATATTGTATTAAAATATTAAAACAGAGAAACAATAAGAGGAAGAATAAGACTGTTTTTAAGCCTAAAGTCCTATGAGAGGCACCCTCTATGGGAGCTTTTTTGTTCGGCTAGCCTTAGTTGTTAGGTGAAAGGCCTAAGAATTAGTTTTCCAAATTTTGGCAAGTTCAGCATATTTAGGTTTTGTCTTCCAAGTTTGAATTTGCTGTGATGAAGCAAAGCAGTTTTGTTTTGTATTTTTCCCCATCAATTTCTGTACAAAGTATACAAGGTCAGCTAGACCTGACTGACCATAATTGTGGTGGCAGATATAACCCTTGTGTTTGCCTGGGAGAATGTTAGCAGATCTCCAAGTCTTGACTATAATATGATAAGTTGCAAGAACAAAGAATCTTGTAAATATCTGGAACACAGAGGGGGAAGAAGTGGATCCTTAGGAGAGCAGCTTTAAGTGAGGTTTGAAAGTAGTGCAAAGATTATATTTCTTGAAAGTTCTGGCTATTTTTTCTGAGGTGCCCCACATAGTAATAGCATCACTATAATCAATATGTTAAGAGGGATGTGATGAAATGGGAGGGGAACAACTGTTTTGTTAATATTTTTGGCATTGTAGCCATTGGACAGGAAAGTTTGGTGAATAAAGGAGAGTTCAGTCGGAAGCCTGATTGGAACAGAGGTTGGAGGCTCTACTGAAAAGGGTTTTTAATTGTACCATATTGCAGAGATGGGGGATGATGGAAAAGTTTGTGTTACAATTGTAATATTGCATTAGCGAAGATGTCTGGGATAGAGACGAAATACTGGCATCATTAAACTTGTGTTTAATTATTTTTTTTTGTGCTGTATAGATTCCATTAAACTTAATTATGAAGATGGAGAAGACTGATGTCAAGAAGGCTGCCACATCTTCAAGAGAAGCTGTCATTTCCATCAGGATGAGAGAGAGAGAGGTGTAAACATAGTACACAAAGTTTTGTCCTATAGCCTTTGAAAGGCATCAGAAGGTTTGACTGCATTTCAAGCAAGCCTAGTGCATCTTGTGCTTTTAAAATCTGCAAATGTAAAGCAAATCATATTGTTGATTTTTTTTTTTTTTTTTAGGAAACTGTGCTTGACCAAATGTGGATCTTTTTCAAGCTGCTTCACATACATCTTTGCTTTAGTTTGATTGAGTTACTGATATATTGGCTGGATAGTGGAGATACTATCCAGTTGTTGAAAGTTTTTCCACTTGGTTATACTATAAATTAATACCAAGTATATATAAATATACTTGGTATCAGTATGGGATACCAAGTATATATAAATTATATACTTGGTTTAATCCTTTATCCAAGTGTAATCAAACAAAGTTTGTGCCTGAAGTATTTTCAAAACTGGGGCAACTCATTGGTAAAGGTGGTATATGACTTTACATCACTTGCCTTGGTATCCCATAATGCAAAGCACATCTTGCGGACATGTATAATGCTATGCATTATGGGAAAGGTCACCACCCAGACCAGTTTCCAGATTTATTGAGGTCTCATCAGTGGGAGCCAGACCCAAAGGTGATACCAAGGTTGAAGAAATGCAGAAGTCATAATTTCATATACGAGTTGCCAAAAGGTGTCATGCCTTTTGGCAACTTGTTATTATTAACCTTATTATTACAATACTCTGGATTAAAGATAGTTGTTGAAAGTTTTTCTACTTGGTTATACTATAAATTAAAGATACCAAGATACTTTACATTATGGGATACTAAGGCAAGTGACGTGAAGTCATATCACCTTTACCACAAGTTGCCCCAGTATTGAAAATACTTCAGGTGCAAACTTTGTTTGCTTACACTTGTATAAAGGATTAAACCAAGTATATAATTTCTTGGTATCTTTAATTTATAGTAAAACCAAGTGGAAAAACTTCCACTTGGTTTTATCTTTATTTTAATAATAGGATGTGACACCTTTTGGCAACTTGTATATGAAAATATGACTTCTGCATTATTTCAACCTTCTGGGTCTGGCTCCCACTGATGAGACCTCAATAAAGGTTGAAACTGGTCTGGGTGGTGACCCTTGCCATAATGCATAGCATTATACATGCCTGCAAGAATATGTGTTTTGCATTATGGGATACCAAGGCAAGTGATGTGAAGTCATACCACCTTTACCATGAATTGCCCCAGTCCTGAAAATACTTCAGGCACAAACTTTATTTGCTTACACTTGGATAAAGGATTAAACCAAGTATACAAGTCCTTGGTATCTTTAATTTAGAGATGCTATCCACTCAGCCAACCTGACCTGAAACTACTCTGCTTTCTGATCATATTGCTGGATTTTCTACAATTCAAAGTGCCAGTGAGGTAATCATCCTAGATGATTTCAATGCTTACAAACCCAAACTGGCTCCCTCCCTCCCTAATTCCAATCATCAAGGTGAAAGTAATGTTAAAGTGTTTTGCTAGTGGTAGCAAAATAACTCAGATTATATACCTATTCACCAGAATAGTAGATAATCTTTAACATCCTCCAAATACCTTAGAGAATGTTTCCTTTCCTGTGGGACATTAATCTCACAGTCGCTGATATTCTCATGTCCATTGGCTTTTTCTTTCCTTTTCATAATTAGTCAGATTTCCAGGCAAGAGCTTATTTTTCTTCTTGGGCTGACTTATACCTCCAGCCTTCCAACATCCATAGTCTCTTTGCCTTAAAAACTATTTAGGACCCTACTTTTTACCTGTGCAACTCTTAACACTATAAATTCCAAATTCTTCCAACCTAGAATATTCTTTTCATGCTTGGAGTGCAGTATCAAACACCTTCCTATAAATTGCATGATGCTTCCCATAAGATAATAAAATGTATAAAATCTGCCTTTTATTACCCTACAGGCAGTAGGTGATGCCATTTTAGCAATAACTTTTTGGAGACTGAGGGAGGAGTTTTCAATCTCCATCCAAGACTATTACTAATTATATACAGCACCAGTGAAGAGAGGTAGCTAACAAGTGCCCCTGTCTTGTTGTCCCTAATCTTAACATAATTTTTACTATCTGAAATAGTGTGGTTCTACAGTTGATTTTCTTGAGTTTATGGGAAAAAATAAGAGTTTCAGGGAGAAAAAAACTGCTTGTCCATGCCAGAGATCGACTAACTCAACTCAGGAACTGGTTGAAAAAAGGGTTAGAAATAGTTCCTCCAGTCAGCGACTAGAACTGAACTAAGGAAGGTGGCCTAGCACCGTGGATGCACACATCACTTCCACTACACAGCCTTCTACTTCCCATAAAAGGGTAATCAAATTAATAAAGAACCTCCTCTTTAAGAAACTTGCTCCAATTATTTTATCAAAGAGACTTCCTGCCCAACCATTTTAAAGAGTACTCTTCTCCACCAACACACAAAAACTGGCCATTGCAATTCCTTCACTTTCATCTAACCATATAAATAGCTGTTGGTCAACATCCATGAATAATTTAGTTTCAAACTTATCAAACTGGCTTCTGATTAAGATCTCAAGCTGTTCAAGAAACATATCTACTAGTTCCTGCTTTCTCCTTACTCATTCTCATACATAGCACTGTTGCATATTATAGGTTTTGCAGCCACTGAGGCTCTCTTTCATGCATGCAAGTAATGAAAATTACCCACCACCTAGAGATGTTCACAAATATCCATGTGAAGTGGGATTCAAACCTAAAGCTCATAGGCTGGAGAAAAGAGATAAGCCAGCCAGAAGAATCCATGCAATTAACAGCCATGATACACTATGCAGATAGGATTAACCATCCTATCAGTACATTAATCAGGTCTAAAAATAAGCCAAATATTTGGTTTCAAAAATACCATGATCCACCTGCTCTTCCAGCTTACTTATCACCATTCCATCACGGATGATTTTATAACTGCTATCCAGTGTGGTACTAGTGTGATATTTTAACTATCCTGAAGAGGTATTTTACTTACATAGGATGCTACATATACACTTCCAACATCAATTTGTCCAAAAAACAGGAGTCAAACCAGAACCTTCACCAACAGAATCACAGTACTTTGATAAACAGATAAATTTTACAAATGATATTTCATAAAGAGAATATCTTTAGCAATAACGGTCAACAACTGGCAAAAAGCTATAGTCATTATGTTTAGTAATCAAAAACAAAATCAACAGAATATCAACTTTAAAAACAGTTCTAGTGAATACAGTTCTAGCGTTTCTTGAAAAGCTAGAACTGTATTCACTAGAAAAGACCGTATGGGAAAGGCTGTTCTAAAGAAAATAGGTAAATGGAATGAAAAAAGATCAGACATTAGTTTTGACTGGAAATGTGAACATTATCAAAAGTAAGAGGATATGATGTAGAATATCTTTCTTCTGGGCAATAAGACAGGACTGTATTTTAAAAGCACTGAATGTGTATAATGATGATCAGTAACTGTTTGAGTACTGACATGATTATAGGAAAGTGAAAGAATAGTAGTAGCCAGTTCAGTGAAGTAAAACCATGAAATTACTTATGAAAAAGGCACAATGTAGAAAGAGAGTACCAATGAGAAAATAACTGGAGAGGGAGAGAGAGAGAGAGGTGACAGTTAATTAGGCTGAATGTCTGCTTCTGTATACATCAAAAATTCTTAGGGAGGCTTTTCTGTGCACCACTAAAAATCTGAGAACAAATTCTAAGGTTAGCTGGAATTGGGATTTATAAAGTGTTAAGAGTTGAGCAGTAGAGAAAAATAGTATTTCTAAAAGAAAAACAACACTAAGTTTTCTGGAGATGGAAACAGCTCTGGGTGTAATATATTACTCTCTTAAATATCTGACTTTTAAATGAATGAATCTTCAATTAACCAACCCTTGAATGGGTTAATGTGTCAACTGACTTTTGGGATAGCACCATGTAGTTGTACCTTCAGTCATCCAACTCCACAATTATCCAACCAGCAAATTGCTTTCCTGTTATGGTTAGGTAATTGAGAAATTACTGTATGTTTATGCTAAGATAAACTCTATGTGAAAGTCAGTCCCAAAAAGGGAGAAGTGATGTAGTGATTGAAATGTGAACATTATCAAAAGTAAGGGGATGTGATGTAGGATATCTTTCTTCTGGGTAATAAGACAGGACTGTGTTTTAAAAGCACTGAATTTCAGATTATCTCAATAGCCCACTTCACAATGGCGAAGAGATTAATGTTTAAGACAATAATGATTATGGAAAATTGAAGCTTGAATCATTTCAGTATTACAAGGTTTCTCAAATGAAGAAGAACAATGGAGAGTATGGCAAAACTATGAATAGGACTTAAAGTTAGGGAGAGGAGGTGAGTGACATAAAGAGGAAGAATATGACTGAGAGCACAGAACTCTAGGGCACTCCAGCACTGATACAAGAAATAAAAGAGAAATCCAACCACAAGCTCACAAAATGAATGACCAGAAAGGAAAGTGCCAATTTAATCACAAAGGAAAACCACAAGAGATGATAACATGGAGAGAAGACCTCGATGCAGATACAATCAAATGATTTGAAAATATCAAGAGTGACCACAAGTTTTTCGAAATCTTTCCATAGTCTCCCTCTTTACTAATCTTGTTCGCCATTGGCAGAATCCATGTTGGTAATCACTAACTAATGGATCTCCAAAATACAGAAGAAGTACTAGATGATCTTCTCCAACCTTTGAGTACTGAGATCAGAGCAGGGGATGACAATTTAATGGCTGACTTTTTTAGGGACAGGCCGGATAAAGGCTTGCTTCCATGATATTGGAAAGATGCCAGATGAATATTATAGGATATTCAGAAGATGCAGGATGGGTGTTAATTCTGTCTGGACTAGGAGACTTATTGGTATCAAAAACTAATGAAGGTTTTTCTGATCTTTGTAGTATTGTAGGAGGTATTGATTTGCTTTGGTCATCTATAGAGGAATCAGAGAAAATACTATATCAAGTGGTCTGCCTTATCTTTAGATCAGTGTTTCCCAAACTGGGGTCTGCAGATTCCCAGGGTTCCGCAAGTAATTCAAAGAGGGTCCATGGGATAGTTTATTTTCATTAAACTTTATCTTATCATGTTGCTCACACCTGGCCTAATTGATATGTTCATATTCTTCCGAATATCTCCATTTATAACAGTATTGCATTATCATAAATGACACATTTAGTGTTGTAAAATTGTAATTTATTACTTCATCTTTATAATATGTAAAATATAAAAAATTTCCATTTTGGATTTTATGGGGGCCGCGGTGAATTAACATTCGCTACAGGGGGTCCGCGACATCAAAAAGGTTGGGAAACACTGCTTTAGATGATGTTACCATGATACTATCAAAATGAGAGAAGGTGGAAACAAGGAAAGGCAGAAGTTACTCAAAATGGCAGAAATCAAACTTATTGCATTTGACCCTTACAGAATCTACTTTCGGATTAGTTGATTTTCTTACAGATTTCACAATGTAGTGTAGGATGAGTGAGAAAGTGGAGTTTTGACTTGAGCCACTTAATATATGGTATATTTTTTTATCAAAGCAAAGGCACATTTCCTAGAACTGGAGATTGGGACTTGGCAGTGGAGTGAGGAATGAAGGCCCTCATTTAAAGATTATTTCATCTTTCTGGTTGGAGCAACTGTTGGTTTGAATTAGGAAAGTGAAAAGAATAATCCGATCATGGAAAAGAAGCAGAGAAATCACAAAGTTAATCTTACTTGGCACCAGTGGACAGACATACAGTAAAATGCTGAGATTGGTTGAAGGAAATCAATCTACAGAAAAGGGTATGTGAATAAGGCTGTTGTCAAAGTTGCCAAGAGGAGAGTTGGTTAAGAAAAGGTCCAAAGTGCTGAAAGAATGATGAAGAATATGTGGTATTCTGGTGGGCAAATTAAAAATTTGCAGTAGATTATGATGGATAGCAAATGATTCTGCTTCCTTTCCAGCTTGATCTGCAAAGTTAGGGAAGCCAGTTTGTGTTAGGAATGCTCAAGTATCCTAGGAAGATAATCTCACAATTTGGGTAATCAGACTTATATGAGATCAACTTCTAGAGATAAGTTATCAAAGAGGGAAGCATGGCAGTCAGAATTAGGAAAGTAGTAAAGGCAGAAATGAAAACTATAAAATTATTTTGAAAACTTTAGCAAGAACTGTCTTATTTGACCAAAGTTCATGTTCCTTCTTTTTTAAGGAAGGTATCTTGTAAGAAGCAACTAAAATGGACCAGTTGGGAGGATGCCAACTACGGTTTGGTGTGGAATAGCAAATTCCTGTAACTTGTGGATGTTGATGAAATGAATGCAGCAGTTGATTTGTGGATTTGGTGAAAAACAGCAGGTTCCTGTAATTGGTGGATGTTGGTGAAATGGATGCTGAAGTGCTTTTTACTGCATGAAATTTTGACACTATTTTGGCTTTTTTGAAGGGGGGAGGGGAGTGTGTGTGTGGTTTGTTTGATTTTTCATATTTTGTGATTTTTTTTTCCTGTAGCTTCTTTTGTGGGAATTTTTTTTATATCTGCACTGTTGCTAGTATTTATTTGGTTATCTTTCATAGTTTCATAGTTGAGTTGTTGCAGGAAACTTATAGAGCAGGGGCACACAGAAGAGGTGATGGACTTGTGCGCATAACTCCAATACAGAGTGATCAGACTCCAAGCAATGTCCTCAAAAATGTCCCTTGAATACTGCTGGCTGTAACTCCCTCAGGCAGGCAGGTCCTAGCAGGCTAGTAACTAGCCTGCAGAAACCTCTTTATTGCTATACTCTCAGATGAAGCAAGTGCTATCTCCCTAATTCATTAATAACAGTGTGTTGAGCATTCCCACAAGGCCATCACCTATACTGCACTGAGAAGGTAGGTCACAAACTGAGGATCCTACTCTAGAAATGAAACTTGACAGTAGCCATTTCACACCTCCAATAAGCAGAATGGCAGTGTTTCATCAAATGATCTACTGTCCAGAGGTCTAGTTGGCATTTCTGCCAACCAGACCATAAAGACCATACCATGGGAGGGCAAGGTTAACTTGAGTGAGGGAGGTTATATACTGAGCATCACCAGTCCATTAATAATACTAAAGGTGCCTTCAAAACTAAGCAAAATCTTTAAAAAAATTACAAACTGATATCTATATTCAGATCATCTATTCAGATTGTACATAAAAATTTCAGCTATCGTTAAAATGGCTAAGGAATCAATTCCTGCACTTTTACTCACAGGATTTTATGGAGGATCAGTTAAACAACTCTCACTATGGTGAATGAGAGATCACAGGAATAATTCATTATTCTGGATAGTTGACTATATAGTGAATTTTTTTTAGGATAGCACTATGCCTATTGGGACTTCAATCAGGACAGCAGTTTAAGGTGAGGTAGTTTGGTATAATATTGTATATTACATATAGTGATATATATGGGCACAGAAGATTTAAACAAGCAATAGAGGCCTTAACACGGCAATCTAATCTTAGCAAAAATGTTTAAAAATATAGAGTGCAATTAGAAAACTAAGAATCTTCATGCAACCTATTACCAAATAAAATATATGGAATTCTATTAAGCAAATAGTTCACCAATGAAAACAAAAGACAATGAACTACAAGGATATAGATGATTAATATCTGTCTATATGCCTGTTACTATTAATAGCATCCAAATTAATTTGTCTCTTATGCATTTGCACTGGAGTTAATGGGTTAATGTGTCAACTGACTTCTGGGATAGCACCATGCAATTGTACCTTCAGTCATCCAACCAGCAAATTGCTTTCCTGTTATGGTTAGATAATTGAGGAATTATTGCATGTTTATGCTAGGATAAACTCTATGTGAAAGTCAGCCCAAAAAGGGGGATGTGATGTATTCACTGGAAATCTGAACATCATCAAAAGTAAGAGGGTGTGATGTAGAATATTTTTCTTCTGGGTAATAAGACAGGTCTGTGTTTTAAAAGCACTGAAATTCGGTAGATTATTGAAGGCATACTAAGGGAATCAGAAAAATTTATATTTCTTAAATACAAATAGAGCAATGATCTATTGATAAGAACTCCAATACAAGTTCAACTAATAAAACATAAATTTTAGAAATTCAGGTGCTTTGAATATTAATCAGTAGCAAACTAACTGATTATTTGTTAAATCTACTGATTCAATGAAAATATCAATATTATCATTTGATGTGAACATCAGTCCAGGATGATTTTGGCCAGCAATAATTAGTAACTTAGCACTGATTATTAGTTCAATCTACACTGACCTAACAGGAATACAGCATTACTTTTATATGTGAATTTCAATTTTATTTCTAACTTTAATACAGGTACACCACTGATTTTCTGGCAACAGTCTGAACAAAATTACGATATGCACTTGAAATTAAGATGCTGTTGCATGTTTGCACTCGCATTGTTTACATATTTTATATTCATCTTCAGATGATGGTGATACATGAGTGTGCTGGTAAATTTTTAACTGGCTCACTAAAAAAAAAAAGTGGCAGTTCCTCCCCAAAGTATAAATGCATTATCAGCAAATATCTGCTTAATTTTGCGTAGGCACTTCTGCTTAGGTTCAAAACAACTCTAGAATTGCAAAATCTTTGAGAGACATCAAGCATGGGAATGTTATTATCTTAAGAAGCAGGAACAGTCCAAGCAAAATTAAGTGGTCATTTATTGAAAACCAATATTCCTATAAAATTAATAGTGAAGAAAATTCCTACACAGGCAGTCACATGGGGAAATGGATGATGGGGGAGGGGAACGCATGAAGGGTGCACACTGGCTGGATTTGCCACATCACCATCCTTGAGAATTTAACAATCAAGTCATTCAAAGTGGCTCCAGTACAACACTGTGACCCCTTGATTTTGAGTGATTCCTAGCTTATTCTGTTTACATTTAACTCTTCCCAGGGTCATAGCATGAAGCATGAGCAAGTCTCAGTCCCTATCAATACAACATAAGGTAGAAGCAGTGAAACTGAACAACTCAACAGTGGTTTCGATGCAGAAAATGTGTTATTACATAAGATATTACATACTGTTCGTAAAATGTTTATGATATGAAGAAGCAAAGGAACAAAATTCCGATATTCTTTGCAGACAATGTTTCCAAGAAGTAAATGAGTGTTAGAAAAACTATAAAAAATGATAAGAATATTGAGCAAGATCAAGTGATTATGGAATAGTTTTGAACAGCACTGGGTATTTAGGATTACGCGCTGGTTGACACAAACACGTGCTGCTAGTTTTTATCATTTTTAAAAGTGATTTCTACTTAAATTTTACCAAGTGAAATCACAGCAGCAATTTTCAAAGGATCAATATCATGGAGAAACCTGTAAATACTTTTGCACCCCATAATATATATATATATATATTTTTTTTATTCATATAATACTGGCCATATTGCAAGTGCCCATTAATGCGTACCATAAAAAGCAAAGATAATAGTAGGAAAGTTCAATAATGAGAGCATGCTGGGTATCCAACAAGCGTAGCCATCCACTACATAAATCCAACAATTCTATCAAGTGTCACGGCTGTAGATGTCACAGACACACACACACAAAAAAAAAAGGCCTATGCAATTTCGAGCATGCAGCTCAGTGAATAAAAATCAATGAATTGGCATATAAACTTCTCGTGAATTTGAATCAGCTTTCTTTTGCTCACTGTGCCACCCTTCAGTAAAACAGTTCCTAAACTTAATCGTGCGGTTAGCCTAGTGGCTATGCTCTTCGCAACCATATGCCTGGGGAAGGAGTGTCCTAGGTTCGATTCCCGTCGGTGATGTGAGGAACTGAAGGATCTTCCTCAGCCATAGCCAAGTTAGCCAGTCTTGGGCGTGGACAGCAGGGTTTTTCCCCCAGTTTATTCTGGGGTTTTTCATCCCACAAAGCAGGCAAACTGGCCTTGAGAACTCAACACTACAGGCCAAAGGATACACAAGGGCATAAGGCTGACCACCTTATCCTGTAAACGGAGTGAGGTCCGATGAGCGATGGACCCTCGACACCGCAAGGTAAAAGAGGGTATAAGGAAGATGAGATGAGAACTTAGTGAAACACACTGAAAGCTCAGAGCAGTGTCTCACTACAATCGACCAAACCTTTTCCCACAAAATCCAATTAACTCAAGTCAAGCTAGAACAAATTAATAATCAGTGTTTAGACCAAAATGGTGCATTTTTTTATTTATTTATTTTTTTTTTAAATGTGGTTCCCACCTATAAAAGGTTCTTGGGTAAACCTATAGTACATTTGTAATGTGGGTGGGCAAAGGATTTTATTTTCCATTTTTATCAATTTTATATATATATTTTTATAATTTTTATTTCTTTTTATATAGTATCTCTAACCTAAAGACAATCACAAATATGCATGCCCATAGTGAGATTCTAATCTGCAACCTGTTGGTTGGAGAGCAGGCATGCAAACCACTCAGCCAACCAAAGCCGTCAACTTAATCGAGGCTGAAAACAAAAAATATAATGCCATTATCCTCAACTTCCACACTGAAAGCGATGATACGCTGAAGGAAGACATCATCAAATTAATGGCAAAATCATCAGATGCCACTTCTTTGGACCTAAAGAACAAAAAAGGGATAGGACGACTTTCACATGACTGGTGAAAGTAACTTGTGACATACCGGCGACTGCATCAGAACTAATGGCAGCTGTGAACAACCTCAAAGTCAGTTCTATCAAATTACGTATACAAGCCACACCTGACCTTACCTTTACCCAGCATGAACAAGGCAGACAACCTTGCAAACAACTGGAAGAAAACTGACAAAGTAGCTATGAAACATGGTACATTGACTACAAAAGATGAATTCTAGTGTGAAAATCAAGCAGTGTTAATAGCTAACTTGAAAATCCAAGTACTGTATATGGAATATGTATGACCTACTTGGTCAACAACCCCATAGACTATCCAAATTAGATACCAAAAAGTTCCCTGGCTCTGATGGCATTCCCCCAATACAAATATACATGGTCTCTGTTCCAACCTGAACAGTGACTACAAAACCCCACCTGCTTTTCCTGACTCTACAAGCATTACTCATCTGAATTCCCCAAAACACACACTCTTCAACTCCTTTCAGCTCAAGGGTGGCACATTTGTGCATAAGTTCATTCTGACATACTATGCCAGTATCCAATGCCAATCTCCCGATCACAATCTACTTTGGCTGAAAATCTCTCTGCAACACTGTCAAATTCATACGCTGTCTATTTCACTCTCCCAATACCACCAACCAATCAGAACTCTTTGATTTCCTCTCTTTGAAAGTATGTCCTTCAGTCCAACTTTCCTAAAGTGAGGTTTTCCATTGTGATTTCAACATATACAATACAACTGACTTTCCTTCTCCAACTGCACAGACCAAGAATGTAGAAATGCTGAGGCATTTGCGATCACAAATGACATTATGCAAATTGTTCACATGCCCACCAGAGTACCAAATAATCCTAACCAGTCTCCAAACACTATGGACCTCTTCCTCACTAGTGAACTTTCCAAATGAAGGCTGTATCTCTCTTAGGTAATTCAGATCATAACCTTGTGCTATCTCTTCTCCCACCAATCAACACTTGCAGACCCATTCCCAACCAAGAGTTATCTGGCATTATAAGAATGCCAAGTGGTATGATTTCTATGTCTTATTCCCATGGTCGGATTACTGCTTTCAGTCTTCCAACCCAAGCACATGCACCGAATGCATCACTGAAGTAATCCTCTCTGGAATCGAAGCAGCTATTCCCAATTTCACTGTAAATTCCTATCCCCCTAAGTCCTGATTCTCCAAAAGATGCACCAAAGCTGTACAAATAAAGAAACAAGCATGCTGCAACCAGCTGTCATCAAGGACTCTGCCTTCTCTCACCACTTACACCGAAGTCTGAAAGAGTTGTAAGAAAACCATCAATGAATCAAAAACTGATTTCCAAAGAATCAAAAGCAGGGAACTTGCATCATGTCCAAATGGCAACCATGAATTTTGGTCTCATCAATTCTGGCCCCAAAACATTGTTCCTGCTCCCAGACAGATCTATTGCGCCATCACCCACAGAGAAAGCCAACCTCCTGGCATCATGCTTTTCCTCAAATGTCTGCATAAATGATTTTGGTAAATGTCCTCCAACTATTGCAAACACCCAAGACTCATGCTTCTAACCTTTCAACAGGAAGTGATCAGAAAAATCCTATCTAAATTAGATAGCAAAAAGTTCCCTGGCTCTGATGGCATTCCCCCAACTGTCCTGAAGAAGTGTTTGACAGAGTTGACTCCTATTCTATGTTGCCTCTTTATGTTCTCTTACTGCACAGGAATCTACTCTACACCCTGTCCAAATTAGCCCATGTCCAACCTATTCCCCAAGAAGGGTGACAGATTCTTTCCATCAAACTATCACTCACTCAATCAATCTCTCTCTCTCTTACCTTATCAACAACCAACTTCTATGCTATCTTGAAAATACTCAACTAATAAACAACTGTCAGTATGGATTCCACCAATGCCGTTCAACAGAGGATCTGCTCAGTTATGTCACACACCTCTGGATAAGCACCATGAAAAAGTTTGGCAAGTGGTTGCACTAGATATTTCAAAGGCTTTCAATCGGGTGTGGCCAAAGGGCCTATTAAGTAAGTTTCCATCATTTGATCTGTCCCATAACTTTTGTAACTGGGTTGCCAGTTTTCTAACTGGATGCACATTGCATATGATGTTGACAGTTTCCTATCTTCTAACTATGCAACTAATGCTGGGGTCCCATAAGGTTCTGTCTTCTCACCCACCCACCCATCCTGTTTCTTCTATATATCAATAACCTACTTCAGTTGACCATCAGTCCAATACACAGTTTTGCTAACGAAAATACACTACATTCCTCCTCCCCCTGACAAACCTTGACCAAATAAACCACAATAACTCACAGAGCAACAACCTCTGCAAGCCAAAATTCTGATTTCCAAACCATTTTTTGATGAAGTTCAAATAACCTTGTCAATTTCGATGCCTGCAAAACACAATTCTGCCTTATTTCCCACCAAAAAAGAATCATATTATGACCATACCCAAATCTCTCTGAGATCTCTCTCTCTCTCTCCTTGGGATTACCTTGACATCAAAACTCTTTTGGCATAAACACATTACCACCATTTCCACCGCGCCATCCGAAAAATTAGGATTCCTCTTTCATTCATGGCATTACTTTACTGAACAGCTATTAACTCTGTGTACAAATCACAAATCTGCAAGTCCATCAAGTAAACATAAAAAAAACATTAACTCTATTTACATAATTGAGCCACGTGCTGGACTGCCACTATATAGGTGATTGCAAAATAAAATGAGATTGCAATTAGCTAAAAAATGAAATTAAAATAAATAAAATAATTAAATGACAGCATTAATCATAAATAAAAAATGAGGGTAAGAATCTCATCCTCATAAATGGAATGCTTACCATTTATGAGGATGATATTTTCGTAAATCTTGGCAAAGGACAGAGAGTCATTCCAATTTAAGTTTGGGTGGTGTAGAAGTGTTTTGGTACTCTTTTTAAATAACCACCTAAACCTAAACTGACAATGATGTAAAAGGTAAGTACTGGACAACACATATGGTGGTCAGCATCCGCTCACTGTGCAAGGCCAGATTTTTCAGGTTTATTATTGGTGATATAAGATTGGTGCTCGTGTAGTCATATTTTAACCAAATGACTCTTATTCTTCCCAAGTATGAGCAGAGGTAATCATACTAAATCTGGTAAACATCAGAAGGGAGAGAAGGCTGTTTATCTTTTGTGAATGGTAACCAGGAGGAAATTTTGTTTAGGGAATAATGTAGGGACCATGTCTTTTCATCTTGACTATTTTTTTTAATTTACTTTATATCAAAGTTAATTGTTTTAATTTTAGTTAACTGCAATCTCATTTTATTTTGTAACCACCTGTATGATGGGACTCCAGTATGTAGCTTAGTTCTGTAAACAGGATTAACCTTCATTGTTCTAGCTTCATCCTGCAATTATGCTGATACACTGATGATAACCAGTTAGTTTCCGACCCAAATATTTACAATAATAAAATTATTATTCTTTATTTTTTAGGAATGCGTTTAATCATCATTACTATGTAACAAGTGCCGTAAAAACTCATTTAGTCAGGCAATTCCTAACCAGTCAGGTGTCATCTTTGGTGGAACACCACTGTAGCCTAATATGTTCAATTTATAAGTTTTTCTTAATGCTATGGGTAATTTAATGCTGAAGCAATTTTTTTCACTTTTAGGTGGGAGAGGAATTTCACTGTTAGGTGTGCTCACACCACCCGCGTATTGGATGTCTGAAGTGGTGAAAAACATTCAGTGTTTGGACTCTAGAGAAGTCTTTCTGAATTATGTAAAAAATATAAAATCATAAATGAAATTTTAAAAAATAATAAAAAAACAGTCACCCATTGTATATGAATGAACTGTAGCTGTAACACAAAAAAAATCAGTTATATATTTGTGTGTTTATCAGTCTAAGAGACATGTAGTGAGAAAAAAACTCAAACATTTTAACAGTAATACGTGAAGATCTATTATTTATTACTGATCACAATGATTTACACGTCAATTCTAACTTATTCTCACTTATCTTAAATAATACTGTTATGAAAAAATCAATAAAATAACATGAACAAGACACGACTACACATGAATTAACTACATTAGTCGATTTTCTGAATTCAGAATATTATTTAACAGACAGGGCCAGTGATGTAAAATGATTTGGCAATAAAATAACTGAACCATTTAGGTCACATTTTTAGAATCAGTCTAAATTATATATTTTTGGAAAATTAAGTGTAATAATTCTTTCTCCACTTTTTAACTTCCTGCATTCGTCTTCCATCACTGGGTACAAAATCAGTTTAATAATTATATATAGTGCACCCATTTTAGTTACATCTTAATTAGTTCATTACTTTGCAGTAAGTGTGGTTACTGAGACTTTCTAAAGATAAATTTATGGGTATCCTATCCTTCTTATTGGTCATATTACATTAAGACAAAATCAATAATAACTGACAAAACAGGCATTTGTAATAACCAATATGCCTCAACTGGTGACAGAGAGTCACCAGTTGAGGTATAAGTTAAAACTATTTATGACATTTATATTGTAAATATTTTTTGTAATACAAAAATAATCTTCTTGATTGGCAAGCAACATCAAGTAGAGTGATGTGGACAAATATCAGAATGGGGAATTGGACAATGAGACTTATTTGTGCCTATGATCCCACAGAAGGTTCTACTAAGAAAGCCATGGAGGAATTTTTTCAGGCATTAGAGAAAGCAACTGACTCAATGAAAAAAGGAAAAGTTGGTCCTTGTTGGGGATCTAAATAGCAGAATAGGAAATGATTGTCAGACATACAAAAATATTTGGGAAAATTTGGAGAAAAGAGCAAAGCTAATAATAATGGCAAATACCCATTGGATTTCTGCTCAGGACATGAACTGGTTATTACTAACACAATGTTCCCACATAAAAATGTGCACAAATTCACACAAAGAGAAGAGACAAGGAATAAGAAAAGTCTCAATGACTATTGTTACACCCTGATAACCAAGAAAACCTGATAACCTGTAACAAGAAAATAAAAATATAAAATCCTATGTAAGTAGCTAATACAAGATATTTAAACACAGAAAATATGCTTGCATCCAAGAAAATTAATTATAGCAAAAATTGTTTGTTTAACTAAATAATAAAAGAGGGAATCTTATTACAAAAAAAAAAAGATATGGGAAAAAAAATAGGTTAAGTAAGACAAAGAAGATTAGAGATAAGAATTTGTATGTGAGAGGCTAGTTTAACACTTGAAAAGAGGAGATTAACTTATTCAAGTAAATTCTAAAAGGGGGATTAGTACAGAGGCTAGCTTTAAACAAATGACGATCGCTCAATGTCAATTCCCGAAGTGAGACGTCGTCACGTGAGGGTCGCATGCAAGCGAACCGCAACATGTTTTGGGCAGAAAAACGCCACTTTAATTGGTGAGTGAGATCAACTACAGTAAGGGGGGGGGGGGGGAAAGAAATTGAAGAAGGTACCGATAGGGGCCATGCAGATAAAAGTGTTAGGAACCCCCCCCAAAGGCTTTTTTTTCCTCAGAGTTTCTTCAGGAAATCTTCGTATAGGTAACGCACAGTTTTCCTAAGTGACGGTGTTGGAGTTATCTCCGTCTGACACAATAAGGAAGCAAAGTGTGCGGGATTTCGATTCAGTATTCTATTGCAAGAGGAACGCCGTAAAATTACAAGAAGGAAGAAATTGTCTATGTATCTCATCATCCAGTACTCGTATCAAGGGAAAGAAATTCCATACAGAGGTCCGTGCCCACGTGATGATTTCCATAGTGACAGAATAGAAGATCCTGTGGGCGCCCTTTATTCAAGCACGAAATGTATAGATCATGAAAACCAGGGTTCATCCTAGAAAGCTACTGTAAAATCTTGTATCAATTGAAATCGCACATAGTTGCAATCATTGTTAATTACTGGACAGTCAAAGATATACTAGGACTTTAGTACAAATCAGAGTAGAATGAGAGTAAACTAGTTTTTATTATTTGATAAGCTATTCATGTGCTAGAGATTTATGTATGCGCATGGTATTTCATATGAGTGTCTTAAAGATCAAATGTATGTATGGGCATAGTGCAAGGATAGTTTAACCTATGCTGAGAGGAGACTTCCACATAGCCTTTAAAGGAATGCAGAGAACCGACCAGGGCTTCTGACCTAATGTCCAATCCTCACCTTCTCGTGGTGCACCCTGTTGGGTATCTACTTGGATACTGAACGAACGAGGATGGGCTGGAAATTTGGGATTTAGCCGACCAAATTGTATTACTATTGGTTAAACCAAAATAAAAAATGATGGAACAACATGACAAAATTTCATGGCGGCTGGGGCATTGCCCGGTTAAACAAGACCCCCGTTGTTTTCGCTGGGTAACCAGGGCGAACAGCGAAAAGTCAGCTACTGGAACAAATCTGAAAACAAACCCCAACTCAACATCACCAGAGTTAAAGATCAGTACTATCAACTTAAGAAGCCTGAATGGCAAAGAAATGGAGCTAGCTGAAGAATTAGATAAGTACCAGATCGACATAATAGGGGTGACTGAAACAAAAAAGACAAAAACTGGTGAGATCTTTCTGAGCAATAAATACAAAATGTTATATTCAGGCAATGACAATCAAGGAAAAGAAGGAGTAGCCATAGTATTCAACACAAAATACGAGGCTAATCTTCTTGAATGGCAGGCAGTCTCAAGTATAGTGATGTGCCAAATATCAGAATGGGGAATTGGACAATGAGACTTATTTATGCCTATGGTCCCACAGAAGGTCTACTAAGGTTGAAGTGGAGAAATTTTTTGATGCTTTAGAAAAAGCAACTGACACAATGAAAAAGGAAAAGTTGGTCCTTGTTGGGGATCTGAATAGCAGAGTAGGAAATGATTGTCAGACATACAAAAATATTTTCGGAAAATTTGGAGAAAAGAGCAAAGCTAATAATAATGGCAAACATCTGTTGGATTTCTGCTCAGGACATGGACTGGTTATTACTAACACCATGTTCCAACATAAAAATGTGCACAAATTCACATGGAGAGAAGAGGCAAGGAATAAGAAAAGTCTCATTGACTATGTTATTGTTGATAGTGATGTTTTCTCCCAGGTGCAGGACACCAGAGTGTACAGAGGATTTGAAATTGGAAGCAATCAGTATTTAGTCTTCAGCAGGATAAAATTGAATTTCATATTGAAAAGAATAACATGTAAGAAAGTTTTAAAGCGAATAAAAGTTGAGCAGCTCTCAGATGTGAACTGTAGACTAACATATACAAAGATTATTGAAGAAAAAATGAAAGGGTTTGAGAACAGGAACCAAACTTTGGAGATTCAGTGGCAAGCCTTGAAGAAACCCCTGATTGATTCAGCCAGAGGCATGTAGTGAGGTTGTCTGCAAGGATAGAAAAATCGGAACTCCATGGTGGACACAAGAAGTTAAAGAGGCAGTGCAGGAAAAAAAGAAAGCATATCAAAAGTTCCTAGCAAATAAGTCAGCTTTTGCTCTTAGAGAATAGAGACAAATGTAAGAAAGCGAAACACTGTGTAAAACTAGCTAAACAAAAGTAATGGG
The DNA here is from genome assembly GCF_054136105.1 of Typopeltis vanoorti. Classification (NCBI taxonomy): domain Eukaryota; kingdom Metazoa; phylum Arthropoda; class Arachnida; order Uropygi; family Thelyphonidae; genus Typopeltis; species Typopeltis vanoorti. The sequence goes on along the minus strand of NC_143550.1, from coordinate 180,691,162 downwards.
AGGACTTTGGCAAGAACATAAAAAATAAATATCAAGAAGTGGTAAGATATTCTGGAGGTTGTTGAAGAAGCTTAGAAATGGAGGAAAGAGAGCTGTAAAAGGAATTAGAGATGATAAAAATGACATGAAAACAGGAGAAAAAAAGATACCCTTGAAGTATGAAGTAATTACTTCGAAAAATTGCTAAATGAAACAAGCATTGATATCACAGTGGTAAAAAACACAACAGGCATACAGTCAGGAATACATATCCATACTTGAAGTAGAAAAAGCCATCAAAGGCTTGAAATGTGGAAAGGCAGCAGGAGTAGATGATATTCGACCACAGTATGGAGGTATAAAAGTCTTACAGTGGCTGCACTGCATAGTTCAGAAAGCCTGGACAGAGGGATGAATTCCCGATGATTGGAGCAGAGCCCTAATAGTTTTCATATATAAAAAGGGAAATAAAACTGAATCTGAAAATTACAGAGGTATTTCCCCACTGAGTGTTCCTATCAAGATCTATGCAAGTATACTTGAGAAACGGTTGAGAAGAATTGTGGAAGAACAAGCTGGATTCAGGCCAAATAGAGGCTGTCAGGATCAGCTCTTCACTTTACGACAAATAGTGGAGAAAGCATGGGAATTTAACAAAGATCTGTATTTAAGTTTTGTCGATTTGGAAAAGTCATATGACAAGGTGCCAAGAGAGAAGCTATTCAATACGCTACAGTTATATAGTGTCAATGGGGCATTATATCAAGCAATACTTAGTCTGTATTTGAGTTGTAAGTCAGCAGTTAGAATTGAAGGATGTAGAGGAAGATGGTTTAATGTTAAATCTGGTGTGAGACAAGGCTGTACATTATCCCCTCTGTTATTCGTTATCTATATGGATCACATTATGAAGGAAAGTGGTATTAAACATGATACCAGAATTGGAGCTGTTAATGTCAGCGCTTTGCTTTATGCAGATGATGTTATACTTCTAAATAAATCCACTTCAAGTTTGCAAGATTCCCTGACTAAATTGAATAACTGTTGTAATAGATATGGTATGAAGGTCAGCATTAAAAAGACAAAGACAATGAAAATAGGCAGAATTGTTGAAAATGTCAACTGTGTTGTGAACGGGGAACCTGTGGAACAAGTAAAACATTTCGGCTACTTAGGCACGATTTTTACTGAAGATGGTAAATTAAATATGAAAACAGACAACAGAATCAACAAAGCTGGTATGGTAGGAAGTCAATTGAAAAAATTATATGGAATAAGAAAGAAATTAGTCGGAACACTAAATTAGCTGTATACAAGACAGTGTTCAAACCAGATTTAACTTATGGATCTGAGAGCTGGGTCAGGAGTAAAACACTTGACCAAAGACTAGAGACTGCAGATATGAGAGTCCTGAGAAAGATTAGAGGCGTGAACAGATGGCATCAATGGCAATATCATATTAAAAACGAGGATATTAGGAAAGAACTTGACATTGTCAGCATCCAGGAATGCGTTAGCAGAGCTAATCTCAGGTGGTATGATCACTTAAACAGAATGGTCGAGGAAAGATTAGCAAAACAAGTGTTCTCTGCCAGGTTGGCAGGAAAACGACCCAGAGGAAGACCAAGATATAGGTGGATTGATATGGTACAATGTGCCTTAGATGATAGAAATATAAGATCTAATTATGATAATATTGGAGTCTTGACAAGTAATAGACTGATTTGGAGGAAAATTGTAGATAGGAAGTTAGTAATTATTTAAATATTTCATGTAGTACTATCATATCTGTACACCCCTTGAGGGTACATGTTAGGAATTTGATGATGATGCTTAAAAGAAGGTGTGAGGAACCGTTTTAGGGAGAAGGTATTAGCGAGGATATAGGATGGTCTAGAAAGTGTACAAGACTGGTGGAGACATAATTCAAATGTAATTCTAAGCTGTGCAATTGAGGTGCTTGGTGAAACATCTGGAAAGATTAGAGAGCAGAAGGAGAGTTGGGTGGTGGAATGATAATGTACAAGATGCAGTGATGGCTAAGAGGAAGGCAAAGCAGAAGTGGGACAAGTCCACAGTGGTAGAGGACAGAGAGAAATACAGAGAGAAAAAGCAAGAAGCCAAAATAGTGCTTGGTGAAACATCTGGAAAGATTAGAGAGCAGAAGGAGAGTTGGGTGGTGGAATGATAATGTACAAGATGCAGTGATGGCTAAGAGGAAGGCAAAGCAGAAGTGGGACAAGTCCACAGTGGTAGAGGACAGAGAGAAATACAGAGAGAAAAAGCAAGAAGCCAAAAGAGTAGTTGCACAGGCGAAGGCCATGGCATATCAAGACCTTTATGATCAATTAGAAACAAAGGAAGGACAGAGAAAGCTTTATCGATTGGCAAAATGTAGAAATAAGGCATCAAAAGACATCGTACATGTGAGGCAGATAAAAGACTCTGGAAGAAGGGTATTAAAGAGGGATGTGTATATAAGAAACAGATGGAGAATATACGTTGCGGGGCTTTTGAATGAAGAAAATGCAAGGACTCATAGAGAAGATGGAGAGCCTAATGAGGGGATAGTGCAGAACATTAGTAGAGTGGATGTGAAGGAAGCCATAATGGAAAATCGAAGAATGGAAAATCGGTAGGCCCTGAAAGGATCCCAGTGAAGGCATGGAAGGCACTAGGGGAAGTGGGAATTGACCTTCTGTGGGACCTGTTCATAAAAGTTTGTCAACAGGAAAATATACCTGAGGAATGGAAGGAAAGTACTCTTGTCCCCATCTACAAGAGTAAAGGAGATACCCAAGACTGTAAGAATTACAGAGGAATAAAGTTGATGTTCCACACAATGAAGATCCTAGAGAGGGTTCTTGATAAAGACTGAGGAAGGAGGTGGAGATTGCAAAGGAGCAATTTGGCTTTGTGCCTGGTTGATCAACGACAGATGCTATCTTTACGACAGGTGAGGTTACGACAGGTGAGGGAAAAGTTTCGAGAGAAGCAACGGGAGCTACACCTGGTTTTTATTGATCTGGAGAAAGCGTATGATAGAGTGCCAAGGCAAGAAGTCTGAAGGTGTTGGAGGGAGAAGGTATCGGAGAAACATGTCAGGTTGGTACAGGAGATGTATAGAAATGTGAAGACAAGAGTTTGAACCTGCCTGGGAGAGACAAAGATTTCCAGTGACAGTTGGCTTGCATCAAGGGTCAGCATTAAGTCCGTTCCTGTTTAATATGGTGATGGAGGTGGTGACAGAAGATGCACCTTGGACGGTGTTGTATGTAGATGACATCGTGCTGTGTGCAGAATCAAGAGAAGAAGTGGCAGCTAAACTGGAAAGTTGGAGGAAAGTACTGGAAGAGAGAGGTATGAGACTGAGCAGAAGTAAGACAGAGTATATGTGTTGCAATGTGGATGGCAACCAGGAGACAGATCTAGAGCTGGAAGGAGATGTCATCAGGAAGATCAGTGACTTTAGATACTTAGGTTCAACAATGAAAGAGGATGGTGAGGCTGAGAAGGAAGTGGGATGCAGGATGGAAGAACTGGAGAGAGAGATGGCTGGAGTGCTATGCGATAAGAGGATGCCGATCAATCTAAAAGGCAAAATCTACAGGACAGTAGTGAGGCCAGCTATGACATATGTTATGGAAACTATGGCCCTGAGGAAAAATAACATCAGCAGGATGGAGGTAGCAGAGATGAGAATGCTTAGGTGTACGTACAGTGTGACCAGAAAGGATCGTCTGAGAAATGACTATGTAAGGGGAACCGTAAAAGTTACGAACTTAGGAGCAAAGATACAGGAGGTGAGATTGAGATGGTTTGGTCATGTGATGAAGAGGGAGGAAGAGTATGTAGGAAGAAAGGTCATGCAGATGGATGTGCAGGGGAGGAGGAAATGCAGACGGCCAAAGAAGAGATGGAGGGAGATGGTGGAGGAGGACTTGAGGATGAAGAACTTGGATGTGGCTACAGCCCAAGACAGGAGGTTGTGGAGGAGACTCACCACAAACAGCAACCCTACTTAAGTGGGAAAAGCTGCAGAAGAAGAATGTGTCGTTTATGTTCTTTTAATCTGATAGGAATTGTGCGCCCTGTTTCCCCTATATATGGTATGCTACAGGTGCAATAAATACGGTATACTCCAAGGTGGGCCAGCGAAGGGAGTGGGTCTTTGGATGAGTTGAGTAAGCTTTTTAATTTTGCAGGAGGTTTAAAGGTGGCTTTGATGTTGTATTTTTGTAGTATTCTGTTTATTTTATCTGATGTCCCTTTAATGTAAGGAATGGTTATAGTTTTATTGTAGTCTGGTTTGTCTTAGTTTTTTATTGAGGTCTTGTAGAGAATTTTGTTAATAGTGTTTTGGCTGTAACCATTTCTTTAAAAAGTACTGCTGATAACTTTAAATTCGTCTTTCAGTGAATCTTCAATGGAGCAGATCTTCAGAGCTCTGTTTTTTTGAGTATTAATGACACCTAGTTTTTGTGTTGGGTGGTGGTAGGAGTAGATGTGTATATATTGGCCAGTATGTGTCAGTTTCCGGTAAACAGTGAAGGAAAGATTGCCAGAAGGAAGATGTGTGACAAGTGTATCTAGAAATGGAAGTGTGTTCTGTTCTTCAATCTCAATTGTGAACTGTATGCGTTTGTGTTGTTTGTTTAGGTGGCTAAGGAATGTGTCTAGTGTCTGGCGGCCATGGGACCAGATAGCGAAAACATCGTCAACGTATCTAAGCCAGACTTTGGGTTTTAAAGGAGAGGAATCTAAAGCATGTGGCTCAAAATGTTCCATATAAAAGTTAGCAATAGGGAGGGGGGAGGGAATAATGGCGAACCCATGGCTGTGCTTTCTTTTTGTAGGTAGAAAGCGTTTTGCCATACAAAATAACCAGAACGTAATACATGCGCAAAGAGCGCCGTGATATCTGGAGGGAATTTGTTCTGTAAAAGAAGGATTGTGTCACTGATTGGGACATTCGTAAAGAGGGCAGAGACATCAAAACTGACTAATAAATCATCTTTTTCTAATGTAATGTCTTTGATAATATTTATGAAGTGTTGTGTATTTCTGATATAGGAAGGGGAATGACCTACCAACTCCTTGAGTGTTACCGCTAATTTCTTGGCTAAGTGATAATTCGGGCTATCTATCCCTTCGACTATTGGCCGGAGTGGTGTGTTTTGTTTGTGAATTTTCGGTAGCCCGTAAATTCTTGGGGAATGAGTGTAGTGTGGAAATAGTTTTTTGACCGTATTTTTGGGCCATGTGGTAATTGATTTAAGTAGTTTTTCTGTTTTCTTTTTTATTCTATTGGTTGAGTTGTAGTTAACGAGTTTGTATGTATTATTGTCCGAGACTAGCAGATTCATTTTTTCTTAATAGGTGGTTCGGTTTAAAATAACGGTGGCACGTCCTTTATAGGCTCTAGTTATTATGATGTTTGGATTTGATTTTAATGATTTCACTGCTGTTAATTCGTGTTTTGTTAAGTTGCTCGTTATTGTTTTGTTATGATTTAAACTGTTGGTGGTTTCCAAACGTATTTTGTCTGCTATGTTATTTGGTTTGAATCTTAAGCCTCTTTCAATATTACAAATAAATTCCAGTTTGTTTATTGATCTGGGAGCGCTACAGCAAAATTTAGACCTTTGTTAAGTACCGAGAGTTCATCTTTGTTTAAAGAGTGGATGGACAGTTAACTACGTTACTGTTACCTGCAGGCGATTGGTGGCTCCTGTTGTTTCTTGCTTCTGGTTGGTTGTTATCGTTCACTGTGAAGGAATTTGAATATGTTTGTTGGTTTGAATATGTCCATAGCTTTAATTATGTAGTACTATCACAGTATCCTATACATTCCCTTGGGATATGCACATCAGAAATTGATGATGAAAAAATAAATTCACAAGTACTATAGATAGAAATAAGAGAAATCAGAGGAAGTAACATGGCTATTATAATAACAGATGCAGCTAGAATATTTTCATTTTTGCTGTTGGGGGAGGGCAAGGTCATTATGCAATACAGCAAATCATCATTAGGATACATTTGAAATTACCATTGAGAAGTGATAATTAAAAAAACAATATCAGTATTTATGATATTAAATTCAAGTATTTTTATTTCAAGTACATACTTATAAACAGGAATTATTATGAATTAATTTTTTTTTTACCTCCCTCCTTTATCTTTTGTATAAGATGAAAAACTCCTGAGTTTCTGGAAGGAAAATATCTGCTGCAACAGATATTTTCCTTAGGCCTCTTAACTATGGTGGAATAACCCCAGCATGGGGTTATTCCACCTTTGCAAATGTAAACCAACATGCTTTAGTCCATTACTGCACAGAAAAAAACATTTAATGGAAGAAGTGATTTGGTGCTGCTATCTACTTTTGACTTAAGAAAGTTGAATTATTGCACTTCATTAATATTGCGTTTAGAGTTTAATGTTATAAGCTCAAAATTTGGAAAAAAAAAAAAAAGGGGGTTAGTCCACTCTTGCACTCAATGCATCACAGCTCCTCCTTTATATAGTAGACCACAGCTATCATCTGTCTCTTTTGTAAAGGTTATATGTTAGGTGGCAAGCGAATTTTATTGTCCAGTGTACCACCTTGCTTGGTGGAGACTTGAAATGGTTTGAATAAAAAATAAAAGTCCATTCTGTCTCAACAGCAAGATATCAAAGACTAATACAGAACACAACCTAGGACAACAGGGACTGATAGGATATCAGAATGGATGCTCAAATTATATAGCATTTGACCAGACTAATTTGAGTCTCAGCATAGGGAAGATTCCGAAGGAGTGGAAAGAATGCATGGTAACCCTATTGCACAAGGGTAGTGAAGATCTTGGAAATGCTGGTATGAATCACATACAGACATGGGCTCACAAAGGGAAGGTCATGTTTGAATAACCTGCTCATATTTCCCAATAATGTGACAGGTGAGTTAAACAAGAGGAATTGATACAAAAAGACATGTTTGGACTTTGCTAAAAGTCCAAATATGTCATTCTGTATCATAATACATTGCACCCATGCTTCTCCTCCTATTCACAAGAATGCAATTTACATTCTCTCAAATCTATCCTCATACTCCTTGAAACTCACTAAACCAACTTCACTGCCTCCTCTTTCATTCAATATACTGCTGTCCTTTGGAACAGTTTTCCCCCACTCTGCCTTGACCAAAGATTACAACCCTCATTTGATCAAACTAAATGTGAACAGATTCCCCCCGTCTTCTACTCCTCTTGCCTACACACTATAGCACATTGGTGCCATGTGTAGGCAAGAGGAGTAGAAGAAAGTTTCGTGTGTGGATCAGATATTTAAAATAAAAAAAATACACGACATTACACAGATCATCTTTGTGAATGTTCTCTGTACCCTTTCTAACATATCCTCGTCACCATGAAAACTTGGTGACCATATCTGTGCACAATAATCGATATAAGCCCTGATCAAGGCCTCATATAGATTACTAGATATCGCATATGGACAATGGCATCATAATTTCTTTATTTCTGCCTGTCAGGGTCCTCCACATCATTGTTGTTATCCAATGTGATGTCTTCACAACTTGTGTAATGTGGTTTCTGAATTTCATGTCCTTGTCTACCATCACTCCTACATCTTTCATCTCCTCTATTTCCATTAAAGTTTACCCACTAAGTGTATACTTTACATCCCATCATTACTTACCAAATCTCAAAACCTTACACTTTGCAACACTGAACTCACAGTTCCACTTACCTGCCAATTCATGCAATCTATTCAAATCCTCCTATAAGGCCATAACAGATAACATTCCTCTCCCCAATTTTGCATCATCTGCAAACAGCTGCACACTCCAGTTAAATCCATCCCAATATCATTAATATACAAATTAAACAACAATGGACCCAAACTGCTGCAGTACATCACTAGCAACCTTCCACTTTTGGAATACTGAATCCCCATAGAAACTTTCTGATACCTATCTGACAGCCAGCCATAGAACCAACAATAACAGTTTCTCCAGTTCACTCACTCACTCCATTCAAATCCAATCCATCATGGTTGTATAATTTCATTCTTCCCTCAAATACATGTTATACATCCACAAATGGTACTCCCTTCTCCTCACACTGCTCCACTAGCATACTGTTCATGATTCTTGCTCTCTGTCTCAACTAATCATTGCCATACTTTGGCAACACACTGACGTTTCCTACTATACTGTTATCTTTAACTCTCCTCAATAACCTCCTGATATTTGCACTTACATTCTCTTTATGCCAACGTAAATCATTTGTCCCCACAACCACAACTCTTGCTCATTTCCTCCTCATGTCTAAAGCATGAATTATCTTGCTCATTCTCCCTCCTGGATAGCAAACCTTATGGACTCTCTCTCATTAACCAATCCGCTAACAATGGATCTCCATACATTGAAAGTGTGCAAAAGAATAAAATGAATTATTCTTTTGCACACTTTTATTTGTTTCCACTAAATGTCTAATATCACTACACATATTCCTCATTTGATTTTTCAATTTGAATAACTGTTTCATCAAATCTTGCATTCCGACAATTTCACTCTATATCAATCATATCTTGCTACCTCTTGTTCTGCCACTTACTTTTGTTTCCTCATTTATACTTCCTTTTGCTTCCTTATCATTTACTTCTACATTCTTGTGTTCTTTCAGTCCATCAGTCTCACTAGCTTTTGTTCTGTTTCCATTTCTTTCATTTACACTATCTTTCATTCCTTCAGTCTATTTCACATTCATGAACTCGTAGTCTAACAAAATATCACACTTCCTAAAAATCCTCGTCTCCTGTTCAGTCTCTCCACAAATACATCTTTCACATTTCACTATGCATACATATTACACTCAACATCGGACTTTTTTTGAAAGATCTACATTGTTAACAGCATTTTCAATGGTATATTGTATGTGTTTGTGTTGTATGTTCTGATGGCTGAGGAAAGTGTTTAAAGTTAGGATAACATTTTGAATAATGGCAAAGTATGTAGATCCCACCAAAAGACAACTAGCAGCCATAAAATCATTAAAAGCAAATCATGATATCATTATCACAAAGACAGACAAAGGTAATGCTACCAGTGCTTGAAAGTACTGGTTTGTCTGTTTGTTAGCCTGTTTGTCATCTACACTAGAAAACTGTACAAGCTGTGATTTATTTTAAAAAAATGTTTACATGGCAAGTGAAATGAGAGGGAAAAACTGGTCCTTTCAACTTTGCAAAAGCTAGTTTTTAAAAAATCAAAAAAGGTAAGTCAATTCAAAGAATTGTATCTGAACCTGACATGGGGGAAAAATTATTGTACGTAAATGAAAGAAGAAAAGTGAGTTAGAGAAGTGGTGCTTTGATAGTCTTGAATTATGGAATAAATACAACTAAAACTATGAAGAAACGTGAATACAAAAATGGGAGTAAAGCTCTGTTCACGCTGGCATTCCCATAACAGATCCTATAGTGCAAGAGAAAGATCTAATTTTCTAAAAGGAATTTAACTAAAGGGACTCTTGATTTCATGGATAATATAGGTTGGCTTAAAAAAATGATACAGAATAAGATGGCTTATTTTTTTATAGAGAAAAGTGATCAGCAAGTTTTGAGGAATTTCTTGAATTTAAAACAAAATTTCATCAACTTATTGAAAATGAATTAGTATCGAACAAATATGTAACTGTGATGAAATTGGATTAAGCTATATAATGCCACCTACAAAAACTAGGTTTCCATTGCTGAAATATCAGTTCTCAGATATTTTATTTATTTATCGTATGGCAATCTACATACAGTTATAAGAGTGCATGTACATAAATCAGTACAAATATGTAAAAGGTAAATAAAAAATGTAAATGACAAACAATTAAAATAAAACATAGGCAGTTACATTTTTGGCAAACAAAGACTTATAAGTTAAGATCAAGTTCTCTGATTCAGTCTATAACAGGTGGTGTCACCTCCAGGAAGTCGCTTCTTTGACCTATACATGCACAAAGATTGCACTCAGTGGAAATATGATGGATTGATTGGTTCAGGTGTCCACAGTCACACTCCAGTGAGGGAATTTCCCCCCACTTGTACAGAAAGCTTGCAGATCTTGCATGGCCAGTACAAATCCTGATCAGTGTTATCCATGTCTTTTGGCTCAATTCCATACCCAGGATGTTGAGGCAGCGCCTATCAAACCAAATTTCGAGTTTGGCATTACTATTTATGCTCCACATTTGTTTCCATTGATCTTTGGTATTATAGTTAGTCATTTTCAGATGTTTAGCTTCATGAAGAGGGGGCTTTCTTGATTTCAATCCGTTAAGCTGTAGTTCTGATATGTCATTATGTATAGGTATTTCTGAGTATTTTGTCATATTCTCGTAATAGAGCATCACACCTTAATAGATTTGGTGGTATTATGTTACTCAGCACTGGAAGCCAATAAGCAGGAGTTGTTTTTATGGTTCTAGATATAAGTTGCATTGTGTTGTTAAGCAGACGGTCAATTAGTTTAGTATGGGAGCTATTGAGCCAGACTGGAGCACAGTACTCTGCCACCGAAAAAACCAGACCGAGTGCAGATGTTTGTAATGTATTTCATGCTGCACCCCAGGAATTCAAGGATTCAGCAAGGAAGGCTGTTACATAAGTAGGAAGAATTGGGATTGGATCATAAACTACCCATTGGGATAAGAAGAAAGCTAACTGGGGGGGGGGGAGTTTGATGTTTATTAGTAAAATTTTCACTTATGTTTCACAGGTATCTTACAGTGCAATGGGAAAAAAAGATTTAATTTTGCCATTCATGTTGGTCCATTCTTAGTCCATGTTTACATTAATGACATATAACCTCAGAGAAATATAACCTCAGAGAACAATTCCAAAAAAATTTAACAGGAGATATACAGATATTTGCTGATGATGCTAAGGTTGGGGAGAGGGTAACTTTCAGAATGATCTGAATAAGCTGGAATTGTGTGGTGAATGTGAAAATGTCAGTCAGTTCAATGCTAGTTAACACTGAACTGACAGTTCAATGTCAGTCAGTGTTAGTACTGAAAGTGACCAAGCTAGGAGAGTTTTTAGTAGATACAAAGTTGAAGTCCTGGGACCATATAGCAAAAATTGCAAATATAATCTCAGAGAACAATTCCAATGCTGAAATGCACACATATAAGAATAAGGCAATCATTTTGCCTCTTTGCAAGGCCTTCATAAGACCTCATTTGGACTACTGTGTGTGTGCAGTTTTGGTCTCCTGGTTTCTGAGATGATGTCAATATAATGGAGAGGGTGCAAAAGAGTGTTAAAGATGACCTCAGAACTGTGGAATGTAGATTATAAAGAGAGAGATTGAGAATTTGTTATTTGCAGATACTAGCAAGCAGGAGAAAGAATGACGATATGATTGAGATTTACAAACTTTTGAAAGGGTCTTACAGGATACCAGTACATGAAATTTAGGTGGGAGGAAATAATGAGATGGCATCCCATTGTTGAGAATGAATGCAGTCAAGACAGCTATATTTTTTCTCTTATAGAGCAGTGCGTGACTGAAATGGCTTGCCTTTGGGAATTAGGAGTACAAACAGTGTGAATGAAATGTGACCTCCATTGATAGTCCCTGACTCCCTGGAGGTCTCTTATAATAATAATAATAAAAATAAATATGCCTTTTACTGTAGTAATTATACCTACACTTACAAACTGAATGAAATGTACAGAAATAAAGTTAAAAGAGAATATATTTATTTCAATTTTTACCTCTGACAGACAAGTTTACATAATATACAAAAACCTTACCTTCTGCTTTTTTTTAGATTTTATTTCTACTTCAGCTGTTTTTTTTCTCTTATTTCTTTTCTGATAAAAATCCTCATCTAAATTTTCTTCATAACTGCTTGTTGAGTCCATTTCCTTGCTGCAAGTAATTCAACAAAAAATGTGTCAAGAATTCATCAACTTCCTGATATATATACCCTCAAGTGGTGTTCAGGATATGATAGTACTACATGAAAAATCTACATCATTACTAACTTCCTATCTACAATTTTCCTCCAAATCAGTCTGTTACCTGTCAAGACTACAACATTATCAGATCTTATATTTCTATCTTCTAAGGCACTTTTTACTGTATCAATCCACCTATATCTTGGTCTTCCTCTGGGTCTTTTTCCTGCTAACATGGCAGAGAACACTTATTTTGCTAATCTTTCCTCTCCCATTCTGTTTAAGTGACCATACCACCTGAAATTAGCTCTGCTAACACATTCCTGAATGCTGACAGTGGCAAGTTCTTTCCTGATAGCCTCATTTTTAATATGATATTGCCATTGATGCTATCTGTTCATGCCCTTAATCTTTCTCAGGACTCTCATATCTGCAGTCTCTAGTCTTTGGTCAAGTGTTTAACTCCTGACCCAGCTCTCAGATCCATAAATTAAACTTGGCTTGAATTCTATCTTGTATACAGCTAATTTAGTGTTTTGGCTAATTGCTCTCTTATTCCATATGAATTTATTCAATTGATTTCCTACCATACCAGCTTTGTTAATTCTGTTGTCTATTTCCATATTTAATTTAATATCTTCAGTAAAAATTATATCTAAGTAGCTGAAATGTTTTACTTACTCAACAGGTTCTCCATTCACAATGCAGTTGATATTTTCAGTGTTTCTGCCTATTTTCATTGTCTTTGTATTTTTAATGCTGACCTAATTTTATTCTTAAAATCAAAAATACTTGAATATAGAAAAATTATCTAAGTAACAGCAAAAGGTTTGGCATAATTTTAAAAGCAGGTGATCACTAATAAACTACAAATATATATTGATTTAAATAATAAAAAATGAAATTTCACAATCTGCCTAATGCAATATCAGAAGACTTGTACGAGAAAGAGAGAGAGCGGTAGTATGGTTAAAATAAGAATTTAAATAACAAAGCAGTTGATTAACTGCTAAAAATCAACAGCATCACAATCTCTAGCTGTCAAATTGTATAATTTTAGTATTTACTATTAAATCATTGAAGGATTCATCAATAACACTTATTATTGGAGTACCTTGTTTTCAAACAACATTTCCTGCATTATCTGTTTCTTTGGTTAACGATAAATAAACATAACCTGGAAAAGCAAATATCAAAATTTTAGAATATTAAGACATTATTTAAAATAAAGAGCCAACAGGCTTCATTTCGGTGATGTAAATATTATTTAAAATAAGGGGATATTAAATCCCACATTCTTTTAAAACCAAATAAGAAACTCAAAGATCGGAATCAAAGAGTTTCATGCCGAATATAGTAACTATAAAAGTATCGGCGACTACTAGCATAAGTTAAAGCACGTAGTCCAAGTACGTAGTACAAACTAGGGCAACTCGTAGCAAAGGTGGAGAAAGTTCTTTAAATAATTTTTACATCGCTGAAATGAAGCCTATTGGCTCTTTATTTTAAATAATTTATGGGTGCGCCTTTTTTGACAACTCGTATAGCAGAGTATATAAGTTCTTTTTGCTATATCCTTAGTATTATTTTGGTCTAGCTACTCACTGATGAGATCGCAATATAGATTGAAACCGGTCTGGGTAGTGACCTCCCACCATAATGTATAACATCATAATCTCCTAGGAAATGGGTTTTAATTTATGGAAAATACTAAGAATTGCGATCAAAACTTTCTCCACCTTTGCTTTGAGATGCCCTAGTTTGTACTACGTACTTGGACTACGTGCTTTAGCTTACGCTAGTAGTCGCCGATACTTTTATAATTACTATATTCGTCATGAAACTCTTTGATTCTGATCTTTGAGTTTCTTATTCAGTTTTAAAACAATGTGGGATTTAATATCCCCTTATTTTAAATAATTAAGATATTATGATATTAGACTTAACTTTCTTAAGAGATTAACATGTTTTAAATGTGAAGACAAATCTCAATAAATAATTTCAAAAATGGATATTCACACCTAAATTTTGATGACATAATTTGATAACTGTTTAACAGAATTTTAAAAAAGGACTTCAGCAAACAAGATAAAATCATTAAGGAACAAACAAGGGATGTGGTAAACCATGATTTAGCTGAAGCACCGAATACCGCATTTTCAGTTTGAAATTTTGCCAAAGCATGCTAAATTAAATTTTATAAACAAAATATTAAATCTGAAAACAAACCCTAACTCAACATCACCAGAGTTAAAGATCGTTACTATCAATGTAAGAAGCCTGAATGGCAAAGAAATGGAGCTAGCTGAGGAATTAGATAAATACCAGATCGACATAATAGGGGTGACTGAAACAAAAAAGACAAAAACTGGTGAGATCTTTCTGAGCAATAAATACAAAATGTTATATTCAAGCAATGACAATCAAGGAAAAGAAGGAGTAGCCATAGTATTCAACACAAAATGTGAGGCTAATCTTTTTGAATGGCAGTCAGTCTCAAGTAGAGTAATGTGGGCAAATATGAGAATGGGGAACTGGACAATGAGACTTATTTGTGCCTATGGTCCCACAGAAGGTTCTACTAAGGTAGAAGTGGAGGAATTTTTTGAGGCTTTAGAAAAAGCAACTGACACAATGAAAAAGGAAAAGTTGGTCCTTGTTGGGGATCTGAATAGCAGAGTAGGAAATAATTGCCAGACATACAAAAATACTTTGGGAAAATTTGGAGAAAAGAGCAAAGCTAATAATAATGGCAAATATCTGTTGGATTTCTGCTCAGGACATGGACTGGTTATTACTAACACCATGTTCCAACATAAAAATGTGCAAAAATTCACATGGAGAGAAGAGGCAAGGAATAAGAAAAGTCTCATTGACTGTGTTATTGTTCATAGTGATGTTTTCTCCCTGGTGCAGGACACCACAGTGTACAGAGGATTTGAAATTAGAAGTGATCACTATTTAGTCTTCAGCAGGATAAAATTGAATTTCATATTGAAAAGAATAGCATGTAATAAAGTTTTAAAGCGAATAAAAGTTGAGCAGCTCTCAGATGTGAACTGTAGACTAACATATACAAAGACTAACATATATCAAACCTTGGAGATTCAGTGGTAAACTCTAAAGAAAACATTCATTGATTCTGCCAGAGAGGCATGTGGTGAGGTTGTCTGTAAGGATAAAAAAAATCAGAACTCCCTGGTGGACACAGGAAGTTAAAGAGGCAGTGAAAGAAAAGAAGAAAGCATATCAAAAGTTCCTGGCAAATAAGTCAGTTTGTGCTCTTAGAGAATACAGAGACAAATGCAAGAATGCTAAACACTGTGTAAAACTAGCTAAACAAAAGTCATGGGAGGACTTTGGCAAGAATATAGAAAATAAATATCAAGAAGGTGGCAAAATATTCTGGAAGTTGTTGAAGAAGCTTAGGAATGGAGGAAAGAGTGCTGTAAAAGGAATTAGAGATGATAAAGGTGAAATGAAAACAGGAGAAAAAGATATCCTTGAAGTATGGAGTAATTACTTTGAAAAACTGCTAAATGAAACAAGCAGTGATGACAGCACAGTGATAAAAAACACTGACCAGGCATGCAGTCAGGAATACACATCCATACTTGAAGTAGAAAAAGCCATCAAAGGCTTGAAATGTGGAAAGGCAGCAGGAGTAGATGATATTCGACTAGAAATGCTGAAGTATGGTGGTATAAGAGTCTTACAGTGGCTGCGCTGCATAGTTCAGAAAGCCTGTACAGAGGGACGAATTCCCGATGATTGGAGTAGAGCTCTCATAGTACCCATATATAAAAAGGGAAATAAAACTGAATGTGAGAATTACAGAGGTATTTCCCTACTGAGTGTTCCTGGCAAGATCTATGCAAGTATACTTGAGAAACGGTTGAGAAGAATTGTGGAAGAAAAGCTTGGTGAAGAACAAGCTGGATTCAGGCCAAATAGAGGCTGTCAGGATTAGATCTTCACTTTATGACAAATCATTGAGAAAGCATGGGAATATAACAAAGATCTGTATTTAAGTTTTGTCGATTTGGAAAAGGAATATGACAAGGTGCCAAGAGAGAAGCTATTCAATACGCTACAGTTATATGGTGTCAATGGGGCATTATATCAAGCAATACTTAGTCTTTATTTGAGTTGTAAGTCAGCAGTTAGAATTGAAAGAAGTACAGGAAGATGGTTTAATGTTAAATCTGGTGTGAGACAAGGATATACATTATCCGCTCTGTTATTCATTATCTATAGGATCATATTATGAAGGAAAGTGGTATTAAACATGATATCAAAATTGGAGATGTTAAGGTCAGCTTTTTGCTTTATGCAGACGATGTTATACCTATCAATAAATCCACTACGAGTCCGTAAGATTACTTGAATACATTGAATAACTATTGTAATAAGTATGGTATGAAGGTCAGCAATAAAAAGACAAAGACAATGAAAATAAGCTGAATTGTTGAAAATGTGAACTGTGTTGTGAAAGGAGAACCTGTGGAACAAGTAAAACATTTCAGCTACTTAGGCACGATTTTTACTGAAGATGGTAAATTAAATATAGAAATAGACAACAGAATCAGCAAAACTGGTATGGTAGGAAGTCAATTGAATAAATTCATATGGAATAAGAGAGTAATTAGTCGGAACACTAAATTAGCTGTATACAAGACAGTGTTCAAACCAGTTTTAACTTATGGATCTGAGAGCTGGGTCAGAGGTAAAACACTTGACCAAAGACTAGAGACTGCAGATATGAGAGTCCTGAGAAAGATTATAGGCGTGAACAGATGGCATCAATGACAGTATCATATTAAAAACGAGGATATTAGGAAAGAACCTGACATTGTCAACATCCAGGAATGCGTTAGCAGAGCTAATCTCAGGTGGTATGGTCACTTAAACAGAATGGGCGAAGAAAGATTAGCAAAACAAGTGTTCTCTGCCAGGTTGGCAGGAAAACGACCCTGAGGAAGACCAAGATATAGGTGGATTGATACGGTACAATGTGCCTTAGACAATAGAAATATAAGATCTGATAATGTTGGAGTCTTGACAAGTAACAGACTGATTTGGAGGAAAATTATAGATAGGAAGTTAGTAATGATGTAATTTTTTCATGTAGTACTATCATATCCTGTACACCCCTTGTGGGTACATGGCAGGAATTTGATGATGATGATGATGAATATTAATTTTATGGCTATTTTGCATATTTTTGTTTAGAAGTAACCCATTTTATGATGAAAGGTTTTTTACTCAATTTTTAGGGCATTACTGATGTTTTAAAGATATGGACATATGAAGAATATAAGGAATAATTTTGGTTGTCATCTTATTGAGTGGCATCCAGTGTATGGTGATATTACTAAAGTATGACTGAAAGGAAACGGGGGGGAATAGAAACATGGAGACTGATGTGGGAGAATTGCGGGGACTGACACAAAGTATTTCACAATTTTTCACAATTAGGGGTGGGAGTAATGAGTCCGAGCAGTTTCAACTGTATATCATCTTCAGAACTTGTGAGAAAAGTGGAGGCTTTTGTCTTGGGTGTATCTATGTTATTTTCTATTGGTCGGAGTCGTGACCTAATTTTTATGTTTTGGAGCTTCCAACTCTCGCAGGTTATATAGGTGCAGTGAACATTTATTTAATTTTTGTCACATTTTATAACTATTGTTTCTGAATATTCTAAGCATTGTTTAGAATATTCCATGTTTAGAAACATCGAATATTTTCCAGAAATAATATCTATCAACAAATATTTTTTGGGGATAAAAAAACACTCATTAAAAACTGATAAAAAATCTTAATTAATATTATTATAAAAACCACCATGGAGTCAAAGACTCATCGTGGGAGGTCCACTGTTATACATGCAGTTTATCATACTGCACCCTAAATATATTCACTGTCTCTGCACTCATCATACTTTAGGGCAATGCATTCCAATCACTCACCACTCTCCATGCAAAAAACATGCTCCTCACTCCCTTGCTCACACCCTACTTATACAGCTTCCAGGGATGACCTCTTGTTCTCCTGCTATCTTTACCCATTCTGTGCAAAACCTCCCCAACATTAATCTGGTAATAATCTCTTAACAGCTTATATGTCTCGATCATATCCCCCCCCCCCCTTCATCCTCCTATCCACCAATTTCTGTAAATTGCATTTTGTCAATCTGTCTTCATACTCTACATTCCAGAGACCAGAAACCACCTTAGTCAATCGCCTCTGAACTTTTTCCAATGCATTTTCATCTTTTTGAAAATCAGGTGACGATCTGTGCACAGTAATCCATATGTGGCCTGATCAAAGTCTTATACAAAGGAACCATAACATCCTTACTTCTACAAGTCAATGTCCTCTGCATCATTCCCATTATCTGCTGTGTTGTCTTCACAATTTTAGTAACATGTCCCCGAAATTTTAGGTCTTTGTCTACAATCACTCCCAGATCTCTCATCTCCTCTACCTCTTCCAAGATATTTACACCGATTGTGTACTTGACATTCCATCTCTGCTTCCCAAATTTCAAAAATTTTTGTCAGTGCCAGAACCTGGTCACAACAACTACAATTAAGCCTATAGCCTACTTGTGTTCAAAAATGGTGTTGCTTATGCAGTTATACAACAGTCTTTCCAGTAGCTTATATGCGCAACTTAGTAATGCGACTGGTCGATAGTTTTGTGGGTCGTCAGTTGATTTTCCAAACTTGGAAAGTTTGGAAAGAGTTATTATCTTAGCTATTTGAATTCTTTCAGTAACAAGATCAGTGTTCACTATTTCTGAAAAGAAGTGGGCGAGCCATTTTTTGGTGTTTTTGCCAGCATGAATAAGAAATTCCAGGTGAACTCCATCGAACCCTGGGGCCTTTCCCATATTTGTATCGGCTAGTGCATTGTTTCCTCGTTGCTGAAAGGTCTTGCATATTCTGATTCATTTTCTAGTTTTCCCCTTAATTCTATGGCTTCTCTTCTAACTTTGACGGTATGATTTCTGTCATGTTGGCATCTCGAGATTTTAATAATATGATTAGCAATTTGATTTGGTGTAATATCTGTCTTTTTAGTAATCACCATCGTGGGCACCTCCTAGCTTCCGTAACACACTCCAAGCCTTCCAACTGGAGTTGGAATACTCCAGTTGGAATGAAATACTCCAATAAAGTGTTCATTGAACAATTCCACTATGTCTTCTGCATCAGTCATTCTATTCCCATTTTTATCCCACAATGTCATTCTTCCACAGTCATTTCTCCTCCTATTGGCCACATAGCTAAAAAATTCCCTAGGATTTTCTTCAGATCATAGGGTCAATCTCATATCATATTCCAGTTTCGCCTTCCTTACCATACTAGTCTTTTTCCTGGCCTGTGTCTTATATTCTTCATGCATCTGCTCTTCACCTGTCTCCATATATCTCTCTTCCATAGCCTCTTTTTTGCATGCAGTTCCTGTTTAATATTGTTTGTCATCCACTTCACTCCAAATTTTGTCCTCTTCTTCACTCGTGGAATACAGCTTACTATTGCTGCTAACAAATATTCTTTCACAATTTCCCAAGCACTAATGATATCCCGGCCTTCCAATTCCTCCCTCCACATAACTTCTAAGTTGACGTCTAAGACTATTATAATCACCTGCTTTATAATTCCACATACATTCCCTTCTCTTTGATACTCCTGCATTTTTATTCATTTTCCAAGTCAAAACCATATAGTCACTCTCCCTCCAACTGGTGGGAGAGATGTCATCTCAGTTATTATCAACTCTTCTGATGCTATAACTAAATCCAAAACTATTGAACCTCTTGTTCCCTCTGTTACATGTTGCCTAAGACATTTGTTCCTCAAGAATTCTAGAAATTCCATTCCCTTATTGCTACATGCATCTTCCTCTCCCCAATTTATACTGCTGTAGTTAAAATCTCCCATAACAATCATTCTTCTTGCATTTGCAATGCTCAACTGTCTCAACATCTCCTGGTCCCCACCCTCTGTGCTCCTTGGTCTGTAGCAACACCCCACTAAATATCCCGTCTTGCCCAACTCTACCTCACACCATATGCTTTCAAAATCATTAGTGTCACTGCCTTCCAAAGCCTCCACTCATAGAGGACAAGTCTTCACTTATCATAAGCAGTACTCCACCACCATGCTTTCCCTTTCTATCCTGCTGAAAAATGTTGTACCCCAGCAACTTCTGTTCCTGTTATTATATCCTCTTCTGTCAACCACTTCTCGGTGATCCCAATAATCTTTAGCCAGGATGATGCCATCAGTGCCACCAATTCCTTTCCTTTATTCCCAATATTCCTGGCATTAGTATAAAGCATAAAAATGCCATGGTTTCTATACCCAGCATTATCCCCTCTAGACTCCACTGAGTTCATTGTTACCTGATGTCGCCCCCCCCCCCTTCTCTTAAGTAACCATTTCCACAAGAGGCCACCCCTGCTACCATCCACACTGGGACATAGTGACTCATTCAGAACAGCAATCTCTCCAGATACCTACGTCCTACCTCATTTAAATGCAAGATGTCTCTCACATAGAATTCTTCTCTGTTCTCAAATGCACTCCAAGCATCTACATATTCCAATCCTCTCTTCTGAAACATTCTCACTATTAAGTCATTCAATATCACCGCTCTTCTACTCAGCTTGTCACTATCATACCTAGGCAACACACACACTATCTTTCCTCTTTGTGTCTTCTTTCGTACACCCTCAAGCAAGAATCTCATATTCTCTCATAATCTCATATTCAAGCAGGAATAAGAAATTCTGGGTGAACTCCACTGAACCCTGGGGCCTTTCCTGATTAACACTACTGGTAACCATAGACTGCAGTTCACATTTACTGGAAAGTCAAAAAAACTAGCTCCTATTGCACTTTCTTATAAAAACAAGAGTTTTCAATAGATCTTAAGCAGGAAAGTTTCTGGAAATTGCTAAATGTCACCCCCCTCTTCCACCCAAGCAAAAGCAATCCTGCTCACTGATAATACAGCATGTTATTGTGATGAGGATAAACTGAAAACTGGTGACATTAGTGCAATTTTTTTCTCATAATGTCACATCGCTACATTCAGCCGAACTACGGTGCATTTGAAGCAATAAAAAAAATATTGTTGCAAGCTTTTTAATGCAGAGGATGACAGAAATGGTATGATAAATATGGTAAAGAAATTGCTGTTAAACACATGACCAAAGACTAGAGACCTTAAAGATGTTACTGGAGCACATAATCATAGGATGAGACAACCACAAAATCTGGCAAGATAATGGATAAAGGTACTTTCTGAAGATGACAATGAATAAAAAATTACTCAGGAAAATGGTGATAATCTTCAACTTACAACAAATTCAAGGCTGTAAGAAAACAAATGATGACGACATACAGGAATAGATGCAAAAAGAAGGACAATAAGAACTGACTGACTAAGACAAAGTCAAGCAGTCACAGTGAAAGGTTTCAGGCTCCTGAGGTAGCACTAGCTTACATAGACGAAGAGAAGTTACTGATATCATGTTACTGAGAGCTAGTGTGACCTTACAGCAAAGAGAAATAAAAGAAGAAAATAAATTTTAAATAGTTAAAGTTTATCATCATCATCATCAAATTCCTGACATGTACCCAAAAGGGGTGTACAGGATATGATAGCACTACATGAAAAATGTACATCATTACTAACTTCCTATCAACAATTTTCCACCAAATCAGTCTGTTACTTGTCAAGACTCCAATATTATCATTTCTATCTTATATTTCTATCGTCTAAGGCACATTGTACCGTATCAATCCACCTATATCTTGGTCTTCCTCAGGGTCATTTTCCTGGCAACCTGGTAGCGAACACTTTTTTGCTAATCTTTCCGTGCCCATTCTGTTTAAGTGACCATACTACCTGAGATTAGCTATGCTAATGCATTCCTGGATGCTGACAATGTCAAGTTCTTTCCTAATATCCTCATTTTTAATAAGATATTGCCATTGATGCCATCTGTTCACGCCTCTAATCTTTCTCAGGACTCTCATATCTGCGGTCTCTAGTCTTTAATCAAGTGTTTTACTTCTGACCCAGCTCTCAGATTCATAAGTTAAAATTGGTTTGAACACTGTCTTGTATACAGCTAATTTAGTGTTCTGACTAATTTCTCTCTTATTCCATATGAATTTATTCAGTTGACTTCCTACTATACCAGCTTTATTGATTCTGTAGTCTATGTCCATATTTAATTTACCATCTTCAGTAAAAATCGTGCCTAAGTAGCTGAAATGTTTTACTAGTTCCACAGGTTCTCTGTTCACAACACAGTTGACATTTTCAACAATTCTACCTATTTTCATTGTTTTTCTCTTGTTATTGCTGATCTCAATACCAAATCTATTGCAACAGTTATTCAATTTAGTCAAGGAATCTTGTAGACTTGTAGAACAGCGCTTCCCAAACTGTGGGCCACGGCTCCCTTGGGGGCCGTAGGTTTTGTTGAGGGGGGCCGTGAAATAATGAAAACAAATTTAAACGTTTAAGACTAAGTAGATTTTTTTTTATTTTAAAAGAAATGTATTTAACTTTTATTATTTATTATTTCTTTTTTGTTATTTTTTATATTTTAATGCAAAAATTCACACATTGGTGTTGGTTCGCAAACTTTGCTTCCTGGGTATTTCTGCGCTTAATGAATATTAAATATTGCTTATTCATATGTTTCATTTCAAAGCAGTGGTTAATTGTATTTACTTCGAATGCTCTCCAGGGAAGCTCCAAATCTTCCTGTCCCTTTCATCAGGCGTCCGTAATCAGGGACTGTTGATATTGACTTTATATACATATCAAAACTCGTTTTATATTATCACTGTCATCTGAGCTAGTTTTCTGTTACCAATAAAAGTTTCGCATATACTTCACAGATGAAAAAAAGCTTAAACAAGTTCATGTGTGGAGATGGTAACTGCTTGCAGTGGTAAACAACACCCCTCCCTAACAGCCACTATACTGGAGAGGCAATAAAAACAAGTACTTTTATTATGCTAGTGAATAAGGTATGAGGAGTCTGTGTAATATATTTCTCAACAAATAGCGCAATTAGAGACAACTGGGATAAAAACACACTAATTAATGAATCATATGTCCCCTCATACAGAAACTATGCTGTATAGACTGAAACAAAACCATATGTTGCATGGGCTAACACAGTATCTAACTAAAAACTATTGTTATTAATTAGATGTATGTGAGTTCAATTTCCCAAGGCAGCAATAAGATTCAACCGAACGTGTTAAAACTAAGTAATATATATATATATATATATATATATAATGAATGTTATGGCAGTTTCACATATGGAATTCGGTTGAAGAGAGTTAGCATTTCAACTGAATTTTCAGCTATGCTTTTATCTTTCGGTCGCACGATCTTTTGTTAATACCGCACTAATCATGTGCACGTTTTAATAACCTGCCTTTGATGTCAGTTTCGCGTTAGGATTAATTACCTTAAAGGGAGAAAAGTCACAAAAGAGAAAAATATTCCTGTTCCGGGGATTCCCTTATTCAGGTAATATTCACTAATTTCATGTTATCAGTCTGTGGTGTGCCAGTATCGGTATGTGGTGATATTATTTGATCTATTCTACGTTAAAAAAATTTAACCCTGAGATGGAGAAGTGGCTGATAAAAAATAAAAAAAAATTCCCGCAAACAATCAGAAGAAGCAGAAACAGACCCAAAAAAAAAAAAAAAAAAAGGACAGTATTTCAAATTTTACCAGAACAGCCCGCATCGTCTTCGGAACCAAACGGTAAGAGGCAAAAAATGTAATACATGCATTTTATTTTTGCAATATTCGATGTGTATGTTTTGTATTGAATATAAATACAATAAATATTATAATAATATATCTATCTATTACGATTTTTTTTCGAGGGGGGGGGGGGGGGCGTGAAATATTTTAATTTTTGCAAAGAGGGCCCTGACATCCAGAAGTTTGGGAAGCACTGTTGTAGAAGATTTATTTAGAAATATAACATCATCCGCATGAAGCAAAGAACTGACATTGACATCTCCAATTTTGATCAGGCTTAATACCACTTTACTTCATAATGTGATTCATATAGATAATTATCTATATGAATCACATTAACTTATTAAGCCTATTAACCCCTCTGTTATTCATTATAATGAATAACAGAGGGGTTAATAGGCTTTCTTGTCTGACACCAGATTTAACATTAAATCATCTTCCTGTACTTCCTTCAATTCTAATTGCTGACTTGCAACTCAAATAAAATTAAGTATTGCTTGATATAATGCCCCATTGACGCCATATAACTGTAGCGTATTGAATAGTTTCTTTCTTGGCACCTTGTCATATGACTTTTCCAGATCGACAAAACTTAAATACAGATCTTTATTATATTCTCATGATTTCCCAACTATTCGTCGTAAAGTAAAGATCTGATCCTGACAGCCTCTATTTGGATTGAATCCAGCTTGTTCTTCGACAATTCTTCTCAACCATTTCTCAAGTATACTTGCATAGATCTTGCCCAGAACACTCAGTAGGGAAATACCTCTGTAATTCTCACATACAGCCTTATTTCCCTTTTTATATATGGGCACTATTAGAGCTCTACTAAAATCATCGGGAATTCGTCCCTCTGTCCAGGCTTTCTGAACTATGCAGTGCAGCCACTGTAAGACTTTTATACCACCATACTTCAGCATTTCTGGTCAAATATCATCTACTCCTGCTGCCTTTCCACATTTCAAGCCTTTGATGGCTTTTTCCTACTTCAAGTATGGATATTTATTCCTGACTGTATGCCTGTTGAGTGTTTTTTTACCACTGTGTAATCACTGTTTGTTTCATTTAGCAATTTTTCGAAGTAATTACTTCATACTTCAAGGATATCTTTTTCGCCTGTTTTCATTTCACCTTTATCATCTCTAAGTCCTTTTACAGCGCTCTTTCCTCCATTTCTAAGCTTCTTCAACAACCTCCAGAATATCTTATCACCTTCTTGATATTTATTTTCTATGTTCTTGCCAAAGTCCTCCCATTGCTTTTGTTTAGCTAGTTTTACACAGTGTTTCACTTTCTTACATTTGTCTCTGTATTCTCTAAGAGCAAAAGCTGACTTATTTGCCAGGAACTTTTGATATGCTTTCTTCTTTTCCTTCATTGCCTCTTTAACTTCCTGTGTCCACCATGGAGTTCTGATTTTTCTATCCTTACAGACAACCTCACCACATGCCTCTCTGGCTGAATCAATCAGGGGTTTCTTCAAGGCTTGACACTGAATCTCCAAAGTTTGGTTCCTGTTCTCAAACCCTTTCATTTTTTCTTCAATAATCTTGTATATGTTAGTCTACAGTTCATATCTGAGAGCTGCTCAACTTTTATTCGCTTTAAAACTTTCTTACATGTTATTCTTTTCAATATGAAATTCAATTTTATCCTGCTCAAGACTAAACAGTGATCGCTTCCAATTTCAAATTCTCTGTACACTCTGGTGTCCTGCACCAGGGAGAAAACATCACTATCAACAATAACATAGTCAATGAGACTTTTCTTATTCCTTGCCTCTTCTCTCCATGTGAATTTGTGCACATTTTTATGTTGGAACATGGTGTTAGTAATAACCAGTCCATGTCCTGAGCAGAAATCCAACAGATGTTTGCCATTATTATTAGCTTTGCTCTTTTCTCCAAATTTTCCCAAAATATATTTGTATGTCTCACAATCATTTCCTACTCTGCTATTCAGATCCCCCAACAAGGACCAACTTTTCCTTTTTCATTGTCAGTTACTTTTTCTAAAGCATTAAAAAATTCCTCCACTTCTACTTTAGTAGAATCTTATGTTGAAACCTTAATGGATTTTTTACAACAATCAAAAAAGGATTAAAATAGAATTTGATACTTTCTATCAGTACACAACAGAAAAAATTCACGTAGAAAGATTATTTATTAGTTTAATTTTCGCCTGTGTGTCGCAGGCATCTTCAGCACATTAAGCTCAAAATTAAACACTAACTGACAATTCCAAAAAGCGCCACCTAAGTAGCTGGTGTAAGATAACTGAAAAGGTCAATAACTTTCCTAAAAAAAAAAAAAAAAAAAAAAAAAAAAAAAAAAAAAAAAAAAAAAAATTAATACAATAAAAAGTTTTTCGGACAAACGGGAAGATCTGCCTCTATTTGGCTAGAAGAACACCAATCTTATATTGAATACTTTAAACCTGAAAAGTCTTGACTTTCTGAACATGCCATCTTCACTAGACACAGAGTTCATTGGAGAAAGACAAGAGTTCTTCACAAAAGTCAGTTTCTCATGGAACGCCTTTATAAAGAAACATGTGAAACTCTACTTCATTCTCCTAACTTAAATAGATCCGATGGCTTACGTCTATCCCCTTTATGGGAGATAGTACTTTACAAATCAGCTAATCTTTCCAAACTTTTTATTGTATTAATTTTTTTTTTTTTTTTAGGAAAGTTATTGACCTTTTTAGTTATCTTACACCAGCTACTTAGGTGGCGCTTTTTGGAATTGTCAGTTAGTGTTTAATTTTGAGCTTAATGTACTGAAGATGCCTGCGACACACAGGCAAAAATTATACTAATAAATAATCTTTCTACGTGAGTTTTTTCCATTATTTATGGTGTACCGATATGTCTACTCACGGTTTACCTCTTTTAAAACTTAATACTTTCTATATTTCGTCCTAGTCACTAGGACATCTATGGGGATTACAAAAACAACTAATGTAACATGCACACAAATATCATACAATATTAAGCCCAACCACGTGGGTGACACTAAAGTCCTATCTAGGTGGAGCGCACTCTAAGGGCGGTAGCAGGTGGTCTGGAATGTAAGGTGGGACCTCTGGTGATGAGTGTTTCCCAAATCTTTGGAAGCTTAATGCAACCGTATTTATTAAGATTTGGTTGGTTTCTGAGAGCTGCTGCTGCTGCTGTTTCTAAGAAAAGTCTCTCTTTCTTGAATTTGCTGTGGCAGAGCATGGTGGTTTTCTTCCATGATACCCTGTGGGTGTGGTGTCCAAAACATGCTCAGCCAAGCCTGAATGACCATAGTTGTGTTTACAGATGTAAGACTTGTGTTCCTCCAGGAGGATGGATGCTGATCTGCCTGTCTGTCCAAAGTACGCCAGCTTACAGGAACAGGGTACTTTGTAAACTCCAGGCAGAGAGAGAGCAGGGAGCTGATCTTTCGTAGAACAGATAAGGGTAGCAAGTTTGCGGTGGGGCTTATATGCTGTGTGTGGGTTGTACTTTTTTTAGAATTTTGGCTATTTTTTCGGATGTGCCACGGATGTAGGGTATGGTGATGGCATTTTTAAAATCTTGTTGGCGAGAAGGATGGGGAATGTGGGGAGGAACTAATTATTTTTTTGATACTGTGATCGCTGTAGCCACTGGAGAGGAAAGTGCTGTGTATGTGGTTAAACTAAGTAGCAAGGGCGGTTCCACTGGAACAGAGATTGTGGGCTCTCTTGGTAAGAGTTTTAATAATGCCATATTGTTGAAAGGGGTGGTGGTGGTGGGAGAGTTTGTGAATGTATACAGTGAAGGTTTTCTGTATACAGTGAAGGCAAGTGTATCATTAGGCAGGCGTGTGACTAAGGTGTCTAAGGAAGGGTAAACAATTGTTCTTTTCCTTTTCCATAGTAAACTGGATTCTTGGATATAGGCTATTGAGATGACTGAGGAAGGAGTCTAACGTGTCTGGGCCATGAGGCCAAATAGAGAACACATCATCTACATATCTTAGCCAGATTGAAGGTTTGAGTGGGGCTGAGTCTATGGCTCGTTTTTTGAAATCTTCCATATAGAAATTGGCAAGGGGGGTGAGAGGGGGGGAACCCATGGCTCCCGTAAGCTCTCTGGTCAACTTACCTCATGAAACTTGCATAGTTTCTACATTCAGCTTTGAAATAATGCTGGATTCTAATATCCACTTTGCTTATATAATTTTACATCACTGAAATGAAGCTTTTGGTTCTTTATTTTAGTTAAAATTTTTATGTTGATAATACTGTTTACTTATACAGTTATATAATGGTTACTGCATTAATAAACAAGATTTCAAACTTATATAAGATTTATACTTCCAATTCAATTTGTGTTTCTTTCATTCAGCATCCACCATTTCGTTATTATCCAATGTTTTTTTTTATCTTACCACTTGTCAGTCCTATTTATTTCAGATAATCAGGAATCTATTGTATTATTATTTATTATATTTTTAAAAGTTACAATGTGTGCAAATAAGTTTTAAATTTCAAACTTTAAAGTTAAATTTAAATTAAATTTAAATAAACGGGGTGCTTAAGGGTCAAAGCTGTATAACTGAGAGGAGACCTCCACATAGCCTTTAAAGGAATGCGGAGAACCGACCAGGGCTTCTGACCTAATGTCCAATCCTCACCTTCTCGTGGTGCACCCTGTTGGGTATCTATTTTGATACTGAACGAACGAGGATGGGCTGGCAATTTGGGATTTAGCCGACCAAATTGTATTCTTATTGGTTAAACCAAAATAAAAAATGATGGTACAACATGACAAAGTTTCATGCCGGCTGGGGCGTCGCCCGGTTAAACAAGGCCCCCGTTGTTTTCGCCAGGGAACCAGGGCGAACAGCGAAAAGTCAGCTACTGGAACAAATCTGAAAACAAACCCCAACTCAACATCACCAGAGTTAAAGATCGGTACTATCAACGTAAGAAGCCTGAATGGCAAAGAAATGGAGCTAGCTGAGGAATTAGATAAGTACCAGATCGACATAATAGGGGTGACTGAAACAAAAAAGACCAAAACTGGTGAGATCTTTCTGAGCAATAAATACAAAATGTTATATTCAGGCAATGACAATCAAGGAAACGGAGTAGCCATAGTATTCAACACAAAATACGAGGCTAATCTTCTTGAATGGCAGTCAGTCTCAAGTAGAGTAATGTGGGCAAATATGAGAATGGGGAACTGGACAATGAGACTTATTTGTGCCTATGGTCCCACAGAAGGTTCTACTAAGGTAGAAGTGGAGGAAATTTTTTGATGCTTTAGAAAAAGCAACTGACACAATGAAAAAGGAAAAGTTGGTCCTTATAGGGGATCTAAATAGCAGAGTAGGAAATGATTGTGAGACATACAAAAATATTTTCGGAAAATTTGGAGAAAAGAGCAAAGCTAATAATAATGGCAAATATCTGTTGGATTTCTGCTCAGGACATGGACTGGTTATTACTAACACCATGTTCCAACATAAAAATGTGCACAAATTCACATGGAGAGAAGAGGCTAGGAATAAGAAAAGTCTCATTGACTATGTTATTGTTGATAGTGATGTTTTCTACCTGGTGCAGGACACCAGAGTGTACAGAGGATTTGAAATTGGAAGTGATCACTATTTAGTCTTGAGCAGGATAAAATTGAATTTCATATTGAAAAGAATAACATGTAAGAAAGTTTTAAAGCGAATAAAAGTTGAGCAGCTCTCAGATGTGAACTGTAGACTAAAATACAGAAATATTATTGAAAAGAAAATGAAAGAGTTTGAGAACAGGAATCAAACCTTGGAGATTCAGTGGCAAACTCTGAAGGAAACATTGATTGATTCTGCCAGAGAGGCATGTGGTGAGGTTGTGTGCAAGGATAAAAAAATCAGAACTCCCTGGTGGACACAGGAAGTTAAAGAGGCAGTGAAAGAAAAGAAGAAAGCATATCAAAAGTTCCTGGCAAATAAGTCAGTTTGTGCTCTTAGAGAATACAGAGACAAATGCAAGAATGCTAAACACTGTGTAAAACTAGCTAAACAAAAGTCATGGGAGGACTTTGGCAAGAATATAGAAAATAAATATCAAGAAGGTGGCAAAATATTCTGGAAGTTGTTGAAGAAGCTTAGGAATGGAGGAAAGAGTGCTGTAAAAGGAATTAGAGATGATAAAGGTGAAATGAAAACAGGAGAAAAAGATATCCTTGAAGTATGGAGTAATTACTTTGAAAAACTGCTAAATGAAACAAGCAGTGATGACAGCACAGTGATAAAAAACACTGACCAGGCATGCAGTCAGGAATACACATCCATACTTGAAGTAGAAAAAGCCATCAAAGGCTTGAAATGTGGAAAGGCAGCAGGAGTAGATGATATTCGACTAGAAATGCTGAAGTATGGTGGTATAAGAGTCTTACAGTGGCTGCGCTGCATAGTTCAGAAAGCCTGTACAGAGGGACGAATTCCCGATGATTGGAGTAGAGCTCTCATAGTACCCATATATAAAAAGGGAAATAAAACTGAATGTGAGAATTACAGAGGTATTTCCCTACTGAGTGTTCCTGGCAAGATCTATGCAAGTATACTTGAGAAACGGTTGAGAAGAATTGTGGAAGAAAAGCTTGGTGAAGAACAAGCTGGATTCAGGCCAAATAGAGGCTGTCAGGATCAGATCTTCACTTTACGACAAATAGTCGAGAAAGCATGGGAATATAACAAAGATCTGTATTTAAGTTTTGTCGATTTGGAAAAGGCATATGACAAGGTGCCAAGAGAGAAGCTATTGAATACGCTGCAGTTATATGGTGTCAATGGGGCATTATATCAAGCAATACTTAGTCTTTATTTGAGTTGTGAGTCAGCAGTTAGAATTGAAGGAAGTACAGGAAGATGGTTTAATGTTAAATCTGGTGTGAGACAAGGATGTACATTATCTATATGGATCACATTATGAAGGAATGTGGTATTAAACCTGATATCAAAATTGGAGATGTTAATGTCAGCTCTTTGCTTTATGCGGATGATGTTATACTTCTAAATAAATCCGCTACAAGTCTGCAAGATTCTCTGACTAAATTGAGTAGCTGTTGTAATAGATATGGTATGAAGGTCAGCAATAAAAAGACAAAGACAATGAAAATAGGCAGAATCATTGAAAATGTCAACTGTGTTGTGAATGGAGAACCTGTGGAACAAGTAAAACATTTCAGCTACTTAGGCACAATTTTTACTGAAGATGGTAAACTAAATATAGAAATAGACAACAGAATCAGCAAAGCTGGTATCGTGGGAAGTCAATTGAATAAATTCATATGGAATAAGAAAGAAATTAGTCGGAACACTAAATTAGCTGTATACAAGACTGTGTTCAAACCAATTTTAACTTATGGATCTGAGAGCTGGGTCAGAAGTAAAACACTTGACCAAAGACTAGAGACCGCAGATATGAGAGTCCTGAGAAAGATTAGAGGTGTGAACAGATGGCATCAATGGCAATATCATATTAAAAATGAGGATATTAGGAAAGAACTTGACATTGTCAGCATACAGGAATGCGTTAGCAGAGCTAATCTCAGATGGTATGGTCACTTAAATAGAATGGGAGAGGAAAGATTAGCAAAACAAGTGTTCTCTGCCAGGTTGGCAGGAAAACGACCCAGAGGAAGACCAAGATATAGGTGGATTGATACGGTACAAAGTGCCTTAGACGATAGAAATATAAGATCTGATAATGTTGGAGTCTTGACAAGTAACAGACTGATTTGGAGGAAAATTGTAGATAGGAAGTTAGTAATGATGTAATTTTTTCATGTAGTACTGTCATATCCTGTACACCCCTTGAGGGTACATGGCAGGAATTTGATGATGATGATGAACTTTAAATTTTGAAATCTTGATCTATAAAATTCATAAAACTTCTTCATAGCTAATATAAAATTGTGATTTAAAGAAATTAAAGATAGAATTTTAATAATAATAATAAAACCTAGTCAGAGAATACAATTGAACCTATATCTTTCTTTCTTTCACTAGGCATCGTAATGCATTATGTTTGATAAAATTAAAACTGCTAAAATAAAATGATTTACTATTTTTCAAAATACCTATTTTTTGAATGCTTCAAGACACTTAGAGAACCATTCTTGTCATAGGAAATCTTGGATGATGCTTTGTACCTTTTAACTCTTTGACTGTTATGCTTGGCCTCACTTTCAGAAGAGCTATCTGATAGCACATTTTTGAATTGATGCCTGACTTTAACTTGTCTTTTCTGATCACTGTCTTTCCACTCTGCATTACAACAAATTTCACTAGAGCTACCATATGAAGCATTCAGTTTATTGCAGGATGAATCTGATCTTTTAATGATAGAATCAGCATTAAAAGAATGGCTAGCCTTGCTAATGAATGGATCTTCTGCATTACTGGAAACAGAAGTTTTCAGTTCTTCCTTTGGCTGCAACTTAGGAGAATCTTCATTCTTAACAGGAAAATAAAACAAATTAATAATTAATAAAACAACTTCAATGTAACAATATTTTAAAACAGTAATGAAAAAAAAAAAAACTTAATTCGATCATACTGTTAACTTACAAAGGAAATTATCACCACTAGAAAAAACAAACAAACAAACAAACTTGAAAACACCAGTAAAAGTGAAATAGTGAGAGTTGATTATCACATTTCATACAACTCCTTTACATTAAGCTGGTAGCAAACCAGAAGCTTGACTTTCTTCTTGAAAGCACATATTAAATGCTGCAGTTATTTCTGACACCTCTTATACTGTTTTCTTGCAAACCAAATGATTGTGATTGTATTCTGCAAGAAGAAACAATAACACCTTAATTGCAACATATATTATCATCATTCATAGATAATTTTTTTAGTAATAGTTTCATTAACTTAATGAAAAGTTAATGGATAATGAGATGACAAAGTATTTTTGCATTAGGAACAAAATGCTCAAGCCAGGGTGAAAGATACCTCCATCCTTTTGGCTGAACAATGTTTATAAATGCAGTTTTCACATATTGATTAATCTTCAAAAATAATAATATACATTAATATGTAAATAACGAAATGATTTCTGCTTCAAACACTTGTACATGCTGATCTTTCATATCCCATTATTTGGCAGCACTCTGAATTAGTTGCTTACTCATTCTTGAATGCAAATAATGTCTTGTTGCATCATATAGCCATTCCTAATATAGTTCTACTATCGTCGCTCTAATTTTCCTCAGGACTGTTAGATCATACATTAAAACTGATTTGAACACAATCTTATATATATGGCTTAGTGAGGAATGACTTCTCTCTTGTTTCAGATAAATTTACTCAAGTAGCTTCCCATCCATATCAACAACATACGAGGGTGGTCTGAAAAGTTCTCAGCCTAACAATGAAAAATCTAATTTATACTTTCAAAATTATTTTTTTTCAACATAATCTCCCTTAAGACTAATACATTTATTCCAGCAATGCTCTAGTGCTATTATACCATCCCTGTAGTGGTTCTCAGTAAGATTTGCAAAATACCCCTCTACAGCTGCAATCACCTCTTGATTCGAAGAAAAACGCTGACCAGCAAGGAAGAGTTTTAGTTTTGGGAACAGACAGAAGTCAGAGGGAGCCAAATCTGGGGAATAGGGTGTGGATGTTCCAACAATTCACAGTACAGATTCCATAATTTTTCCATTGCCAAAACTTGTGTGGGCAGGTGCATTGTCCTGATGAAAGATGATTTTTTCTTCTGCAAACCAGGTCTTTTCTCACAAATTTTTTCATCTAGTCTGGTTAAAAGATCGGAATGATATTCCCGAGTTATTGTTTTACCCTTTTTAAGATAATAAACAAAATGCCTTTAGCATTCCAAAACACCGATGCCATGATCTTTCTGCTGATGGAACCGACTTTTTCTTCTTTGGTGCTGAACAACTGGCTTCTGTCCACTGTTTTGACTGCTGTTTGGATTCTGGTGTGCAATGGTGAATCCAAGTCTCATCCATAGTAATAAATCAATGCACAAATTCAGTTTTATTCTTGTTAAAATGCTCCAAGCACTGTTCAGAGATTTTCATGCGAGTGCATTTTTGATCTGCTGTGAGCAAGCGCAGCACCCATCTTGCGCAAAGCTTTTTCATTTGCAATTCTTCATGCAAAACATATCCTACATGTTCTTTTGAAATGCCTATAGTCTCAGCAATTTCATGCACTTTGACTCACTGGTCATCCAATACCATATCGTGCACTTGTAACTTGCTCCACATGTTCACGATGAGAATGATTTTAGTAGCTCAGTTCGATAAAATTTTGGAGACTACCACCATGTGTTATAATAATTACTTCATTTTTCTGACATTTTGACCTTCATATTGATCAATGATTTCTGGTGTTGTTACACTTTTTGGACGTCCTTCGCGTGGATCATCTTCAAGGCTGGTATGGCCATGTTTAAACTTGGCAGCCCATTTCTTAATTGTAGAAAACGAAGGAGAAAAGTGCTCATAAACTTTTATGAACTTCGAATGAATTTCTTTTGGCGTTAAACCTTCTTTTACAAAGAATTTCATAACCGCATGATACTCAATTTTATCCATATCAAGAGATACAGACAAGAATTTTGCTTCAGACAGCTGTATAAAACAAACTACTTGATAGAATGACTTGCAATTTCACATGGATGCTTATGACAGATGTACCAACTTAGAAAAAATAAATCTTGCTGATAGTGTTGCTATCTATGGTCGAGACCGGGAACTTTTCAGACCACCCTCATATATTCTACGAACTATATCCATATTTAATTTTCTATCGTCGCTAAAATTTGTGCCTTAACAGCAAAAATATGTAATTTGCTCCATGTGCTCATGCTGAGAATGAATTTTAGTGGCTCATTTCAATAAAATTATGGAGACCACAACCATGTGTTATAATTACTTTATTTTCCTGACATTCTGACCTTCATATTAAGGTCATCATCTGAAGCATACACACACACATATGTATGTTAAAAATACCAAGCAATTTTAAACCTGGTTTTACTCCATTTCCCAAGTAAGCAAACAAACAAACAAGTCAAGTTTGCGCCTGCAAGTGATGCAAGTCTAGCTGATCCTACAGGTAGTGCAAGACCAAGGTAACTCGTGGTAAAGGTGGCATAAGCTCTGATCACTAATCTTAATATTTACCCTTAATGCCAAAACACATCTCCAAGAAGGGGATGTATGATGTTTTGTATTAAAGGCAAGGGGCCACTACCCAGACCGGTTTCGACCTTTATTGAGGTCTCATCAGTGGGAGCCAGGCTAGAAATACTAAGATTTAGTAATACAGAGCTTATAAGTATTTTACCAGAACAAGTTACCATAAACCTGATGGTATTTTACCAGAACAAGTTACCATAAACCTGATGGTATTTTACCAGAACAAGTTACCATAAACCTGATGGTATTTTACCAGAACAAGTTACCATAAACCTGATGGTATTTTACCAGAACAAGTTACCATAAAAATTATGGTAACTTGTTCTGATTAAATACTTATAAAATACTTATAAGCTCTGTATTACTAAATCTTAGTATTTCTAGCCTGGCTCCCACTGATGAGACCTCAATAAAGGTTGAAACCGGTCTGGGTAGTGATCCCTTGCCTTTAATACAAAACATCAAAACAACATCCTTCTTGGAGATGTGTTTTGGCATTAAGGGTAAATATTAAGATTAGTGATCAGAGCTTATGCCACCTTTACCACGAGTTGCCTTGGTCTTGCACTACCTGTAGGATCAGCTAGACTTGCATCACTTGCAGGCGCAAACTTGACTTGTCTGTTTGCTTACTTGGGAAATGGAGTAAAACCAGGTTTAAAATTGCTTGGTATTTTTAACATTTATTATACCCAAGGTAAAATACTTTCTACACAAGCTATATTACATTGCAAATAGCATGCCAAAGTGACAATGATTTGATCAACTGTTATTCTACTGGCCTAACCTCATCAAAGATATATCCTATTTATAACATCGCCAGAGACCAAATTAATACTTTTAATACAGCAATGGCGGTGGTCTAATCAATAATTTAACCATGTGTTAAGGCTAAGATATTGAAATAATAGTCATAATTATAATTTAAAATTAAATCTTAGAAAAAAGTTAATATTGGTCACCAATATTGTTGAGATTTTTAAACCATCATTGTTAAGCTTATTTTGGTTGATTAGAATTTCACAGGTGATGTAATGAACAGGTGTCTTTCCACTCAATTGTGTGTAGAGTACACAGGGCATGATCAGAAAGGCCAGATTTATCATAGTTATTAAATTTAATGTGTTGTTTATGTTCCCTTTTTCTGATAGGAACAGTGCATCCAGTTTCACCAATATAAAGCAAATTACAGGTAGTACACTGAATATGGTATACACCAGAGTGGGCCAGTGGATCCTTGGAGGAGTTGAATAAGTTTTTTAATTTGGCAGGAGGCTTAATAGTTGTTATACAGTAGGTATACAGTTGTTAATCTTTAATTTTACATTCTTATTTTTTAATTGAGGTCTGGTGATCGTGGTGGCCACCACGATCACCAGACCTCTCCCCAATGGACTTCTTCTTTTGGGGTGTTATCAAAGAAAGTATTTTCAAAAAAACCACACACTGTTGATTACATGATCCGATTCCTAAGAAACATGCCAACAAATTGATAACAATAAAGAACTCTGTGCCAGTGTGCTTGAGTGTAGAAACTAGACTACAGGAATGTAATGCTGAAGGCTGACAATTTGAACACTTAGGAGATTGTAGTTGATTGCAGTTGTATGATCCTTATTGTGAAATAATAAAGCTATCATATTAATCTTTACTTTGTAATCATCTTTTTTTTTTTTTCATAATAAAATCTGTATATCTGCTTTTGCATCCCTGTGTATATTGGCCAGTATGGTGTAAGTTTACAGTAAACAGCAAAGGAAAGATGAACTAGAGGGAAGATGTGTTGAGAAGTGCTAGAAATGGAAGCGAGTTCTGATTTTCAATTACAATTGTATGCATTTATTGAAAGTTTATTTTTCACTTGGTTAGACTATAATAAATTTAGTTTAATCCTTTATCCAAGTGTGAGCAAACAAAGTTTGCACCTGAAAGTATCTTCAGGACTGGGGTAAGGTGGTACAACACCGGCAACTTGTTTATGTTAGCTTGCTCCACCTTTGCAATGAGTTGCCCGGTGTTGTACCATCTTACTTCAGTCCGGAAGATAATTTCAGGTGCAAACTTTGTTTGTTCACACTTGGATAAAGGATTAAACTAAATTTATTATAGTCTAACCAAGTGAAAAATAAACTTTCCACATCTTTCTCTAAATCCAGAGAAATTTAATAAAAAGGTGGCACACCGTTTGGCAACTCCTATAGGTAGCGATGACCTTGCTAATGCTTCTGCCTGGTATCTCCACTTGGACCTGGCTCCCACTGAAGAGACCTCAATAAAGGTCGAAACTAGTCTGGGTAGTGGTCCTTCCCTTAATGCATAACATTACACATATCCGCAAGGAAATGTGTTTTGCATTATGGGAGATACTGAGATAGGCATGATGTTAGCTTGCTCCACCTTTGCAACGAGTTTCCCGGTGTTGTACTACTTTATCCCAGTCCTGAAGACACTTTCAGGCGCAAACTTTGTTTACTCACACTTGGATAAAGGATTAAATGAAATTTATTATTTCAAATACCAACTTCTACAAACTATTTTGGTAGGAAGAATTGATGGCAAAGGAACTAGAGGAAGAAAAAGAATATTATGGTTTGACAACATCAAGACGTGGACAGGAAAGAGCAGTGCACAACTGCTCAGATTAGCACAAGAGCACGGTTTGTTCGCCAAGATGGTCACTGACCTTCGATAGAAGATAGCACAATAAGAAGAAGAATCTTTTTATTGCTAATTCTCATGTAATGGCAATTATGCTACTTAAGTATAAGCTAATACATTAGTTTCCATTTATCCTAAACAGATTTTCTCTTGGCACCTTTATGTGCTTTTTTTTTTTGCAAGATCAATAAATATTAAATACAGATTCATATTACCTCACTATGATTTCTTAAAAGAGAGGCAGGGGAATCTGGTCTCTTGGCAACCTATCTGACCTAAACTAAACATCAATTTTTCTTAGCCTGCTTTGAAGTATGCTTTCCTGGAACACTCAGCAAAATGTAGTCATTCTCCTATTCAGTTTATTTCTGATTTTATTTCAATAAATTGATAAAATTGGAGCTCTGTGGGTACCCAATGTAGAACATTCATATTCCCATATTTCAGCATTTTGCATTGAATATAATCTACTCCAGCTGGTTTCTACATGTCAGGTTTCTAAAATTAACTCCCATTCAACCCAGATATTTTCTATTAGTTTCATCAGCTATGGACTTATTTACTAACTTTTCAAAATAATTACTGCATACATTCACTCACATCCAGAATAACCTTATCCTCAAATGCATGGAAACGCTTATATGTTGGCAGTATATGTTAATTTATTTTCACAGTATTGATGACAACACAGAATGATAAGAAAATAATTAATATTTATTAACTTATTTTCTTATCATTCTGTGAAAATAAATTAACTTTATCCTCAGTTTTTATATCACCTTTAAGGATTTATAACGCTGTGTGTTACTCTGACTTGTTTCTAAGATTTTTTAAGCAGTCAACAACAAATTTTGTTACTTTTCATAGGTGCTCATTTTCTATCTTTATATCTAAAAGGGATACTTTTAAATCATTCTTCTGGTGAAAGCATGATTTGCAGTCTAGAGCTAAACCTCAAAAGTCTAAGGAGGTGATGGGATTAATGTTCTGGCTGCCACCATGTGGAGAATGCTGAACTGGGCATGGAACCACCCAGTGTGGTGCCATGACCCTCAGAGTTCAGAGGAAAGGCCAAATCTCCATGTAATAAGTGGTGGATGAGTTTCACTGTCTGCATAATACCATCACTTTGCTTATGTCAGACATGAGGGTACAGCTTAAAATGATTATAAATCAGCTGCTAGATTATATACTGGTAATGGTAACCTAATGATAATACTTTAGGAGGATTCTAGTTTAGCTAGCAAATAATCTAGCTATAATTATTCTGCCAGATGTTCTGGAGGAAAGGTTGAGTTATAGCAGTAGGTGTGTGTGTGTGTGTGGAAGGGAATGCCAAAGTCATAATTTGCAGAGGAGTTGGGTGAAATTCTCCAGGTGTACAACCTAGTAAATCACTGCATATGACAAGTGTCTCCCAATTTCAACTTAACTTGAAACAATGATGAAAATTCAAGCAAAGAGAAACTGATTACATTCATATAAAGGTGAACTTCCCAAAACTTTCCGGATTCACTTCCAAAATATGTAGTCACAGTTCCTACAAAATGGTCATTTCCACTTCCAGTGTGCAAAGCCACACACGCACTCTTTACTTACTCAAATTTCACCTTCAAGCACTGCTCACCTCAGTTTTCCATATTACACACTCATTCTTTTTGTCTCAAAGGGACATTAAGCATAGGTTTTCCCTCTGATATACGATGTTAGTTTGCAACTTAGAATCTCCTCATTTTGATATTCTTTGTACGAAAAGACCCGAGTTCGATTCTGATCATGATGAAAGGAATCTTTATATGGTTTTTTTCAATTGAAGGTGAGTTAGCTGATCTCATATGGAGGTAGCAGAGCTCTTTCTCGAGTTTTTCATCCTACATACAAGCAAATCAGCCATGAGAACATATGCAATTTACAGAAAAAAAAAATACTGTTGTTGGTGGTAGGCATTGTATTGTGCATAGTAGAAGGGATTATATGTTATATTTGGAAGATTAAGTAGGGGAAAATGTGAAAACTGAGTGCAGTAGTGTGCCCTTCCATAATAAGTCTTTGGGAGGTGTCATGCAATAATAATAACCCCATTATATCAGATCCATTTGTTGTCTCTAAGGCTCTCCTCTGATAACACCAACCGTTCTGAACTTTCTGATTTGCACAACTCTCCGAATAGAGAAGTCATTTTCCTTGGAGATTTTAATGTTTGCAACTCAAAATATTTCCATTTTTTAAATGAACAGATCAAGCATGATGAGATGCTGAGATATTTGCTCTTACCAATAATCTTACACAAAGACATCATATACCTACTAGAATACCAGATAACTATTCCTAATGTTCTAGCCTTCCTCACTATAATCTAGCACTTTCTTCTTCTTGCATGGGACAACACACACACACATTCACTGGCAAGTTTCCTGCTCGAAGCAGGAAACTTGCCAGTCAACTTGTGTGTGTTGCATCAAAATTTAGAAATGGTGGTCATTCTTTCTAGTTTCTTGCAAAATTACAACCTTTTGCACATGGATGGTTTCACTGTATCATACCCACAGAAAAAGTCGGTCAATCTCCTGGTGTCTTAGATTTTCTCTAATTCTAGCAGATATCTTGGTAAATATCCTACCATTCCTAACACACAGCTGATGCTCCGCCCCTTCATTTTGATATTTCACCAAAAAAGAGATCAGCAAGACTCATGTCTAAACTAGATACTAAGAAGTTTGACATTTCTCCAATTGTAGAGCAGGTTTGTGCTTTGGAAATGACTTTGGAAATATGTGTCATATTTTATTCTAACCTATTCCAGTGGTATCTGCCTTTCCGCCTGGACATTAGCCCATATCCATGAAAGACAACTAATCTTTGCCATTTAATTTCACTTGCTTTAGCTCTTTCATATGTAATGGAGAAAACATTAATGCTGAAATTCCACACAACCCCAAACCTTTTCACCTAATAAATGACTGCCAGTATGGATTCCACTATGCCAATCAATCAATAAGGGATCTTCTTACTTATGCCACTCACTTTTTAACAAATACATTGAAATAGTTAGGGGAATTTTAAGTGGTTGTTCTTGATATCAGTGAGACATATGTTGGGATTAGGTACATAGGCTTATTAAGTAAGCTAAAGGTCTAACCTTTAGACAAAGGTATGCTATGCCAGTTTTCTGCATATGAACATCAGTCTTTCTTGTATAGTGAGACTTTTAGAGTTTCTATAATTATAAAATCACACATTCAACACAGTAAAAAATTATTTATTGTACAAATGTCGTCTTACGTATCATAAGACACAATCATCTGTAAGCAAAGAGCAACAGTAAGGAATTTGAATGAAAATAGTAGAGCACATGCATTAAATCAGAATCTCTCTCTCTATACATGCAGTCACATATTTATTAAGTTGGATAAACAGAAGTTAGTATAAAGTCAGAAGAGCAATGGGCCTAAGGGACTTTTGCACTTTAGGTACACTAATGTCAGGAACATTCAGAACAAGGGGCAATTATTTTTGGCATTGGTTAGTTCATTCTGGCCAAAGGTTATTGGCAATTAGTGAGACATAGCTAACACAAGATTATATAGTTAGTAGAATAGAATGTAAAGGGTAAATGTGTTCAGGGAGGGTAGAAAGAAAAGAATGAGAAGAAGGAATGTCATTGATGATAGCCAATGAACTGCAACAAAAGAGAGTAGAAGTTCAACTGCAGGCTAGTGAAAATAGCACATTTCAGGCCATCTGGTGTGAGATAATGAACAGGAAAAACAAAATATAGTTGGATGCTTCTGTAGACCAAGGAATGTAAAGGATAATGGGGATAGTATGCATTGGCTAATAAGTTGAATGTGTGGGGAGATGAGTAAATATTATGGGGGATTTCAGGCAAGAAAAACCCTACAGAGTATTCAGTGATCAATTTATAAAGGTGTTTCATCCTGATCAAGGTGAAATCATGAGGAAATGAAGAAGAGGACATAAGAGAGGATGGCTTAATTGTGATTGAGCAGGAGGTATTTGATGAAATAAATAACCTTGATGTCAATAAGGCAATAGGATTTGATGACATATCAACACGAATCTTAAGGGAATGTTTCAAGGGATTGGCAGTAGCAATGGCATGCCTGTTTAATAAAAGTCTTACAAGAACACAATTAACAAGGGACTGGAAGGAGGGTAAAATTGTTCCACTGCATAAAAGTGGTGATAAGGCTGTAGCTTGAAATTATAGGCTGGTATATATATTTTGGAGTTGTACTGAAGGTACTGGACAGATTGGTGAGAAGTAGGATATAGAAATGGGTTGACAACAGCAGTATTGCACTTTAGGTACACTAACGTCAGGAACATTCAGAACAAGCGGTAATTGTTTGCCGTAAAGGTCAGTTTTGGGGCCATTGTTGTTCAATTTGTATGTTAATGATATTGGGATGGGTTTAACTAGTGATATGCAACTATGGTTATTAGCATGGGTTTGTTAAAGAGAATTCATGTTTCATTAACTTACTTATGTACTATAACAAGATGACAAATACCTTGGACAGGGGAGATGCATCTATGGTGTACTTAGATTTCACAGAGGCTTTTGATAGACTGCAACACAACAAGCTCTTAAATAAATTGAAATAGATGGGATTGGATAACAGACTTCTGAGTTGGATCAGACTAGCTGTCAGATAAACATCAGAAAGTTGTATATGAGGGTGCAGAATCCTGAAAGAGAAAGGTCACTAGTGGTGTGCTGCTGTGTACATCTGTCCACATTTTTACACCCAACGATTATTTTTTTTGTATGTAATTTACTTTTCGTTGTACAACTTTGGTCATTCAGTTGTAACTTACTTTTTTCCTTTTGCTTTATTCCCTTATTGAACTCTCCTTTCTTTCTTCCTCCTTTTTTCTATTCATATTTATGTTATATATGAATATAGCATAAATATAAACATTCATAAATATGAATACCTATAAATATAGGTATTCATATTTATGGTATTCATATCTTTAATATACTCCCCATCACTGAGTGGTTTTCCATGTTGGGCAATAACTTTTGAAGTCTTAAAACTAGCAGCAACCAAATATCAGCAGCAACCAGCAATCAATTTGCCGAATAGATAATTCATTCATAACTACTTTACATATTTCAATCCCAGTGTACGCTCAGGTAGTGTTTCTAGGTTAATCATCTCTTTGCATACTCATCAACCCTACAAAGATTGCTAGCCTAGCTGATGATGCAATGTCTGTGCTCTCATCAACACAAAGAAAAAAAGAACTTACATGAAGCCAAATCTTTTGTTAATTGTTCTGCTGTATTCCTTTCTAACTTAAGTATCCTATTCTTAACTTTTTTTCTACTCACAGACAAATCTTTAATGATTGAATAATTTTTACCTTTTCTGAAAGATTATCAAAAAGGAAAGGAGCAAATTCTAGCCATGCTTCTTTAATATACTCCCCATCACTGAGTGGTTTTCCATGTTGGGCAATAACTTTTGAAGTCTTAAAACTAGCAACAACCAAGTTTGAACTAGGCCTACCTGAAATAAATTTCACCAAAGTATTGGACTGTTTTTTTTATTTGCTTCCTGTCCTTTACAGATTATACAGAATGTCACAACCACCAGCAAAGAAACATCGACATTCAAATGAAGAGGATATTAGAGAATTTAAAGAATACTGGACTGAAAAACTTGGTATAATCAAGATAATAAAGCATTATGCATTTTATGTTCCGAATCAGTTGTTTGTAGGACTTCTTTTGTAAAGAGACATTCTGAAACTGTTCATAAGAACTTAAGCAATAAAAGTGAGAAAGAACAAAGAGAATTAATTTCTCATGAACTGAGCAAGACAAAAAAAAACAGTCCAATACTTTGGTGAAATTTATTTCAGGTAGGCCTAGTTCAAACTTGGTTGCTGCTAGTTTTATGACTTCAAAAGTTATTGCCCAACATGGAAAACCACTCAGTGATGGGGAGTATGTTAAAGAAGCATGGCTAGAATTTGCTCCTTTCCTTTTTGATAATCTTTCAGGAAAGGTAAAAATTATTCAATGCATTAAAGATTTGTCTGCGAGTAGAAAAACAGTTAAGAATAGGATACTTAAGTTAGAAAGGAATACAGCAGAACAATTAACAAAAGATTTGGCTTCATGTAAGTTCTTTTTTTCTTTGTGTTGATGAGAGCACAGACATTACATCATCAGCTAGGCTAGCAATCTTTGTAGGGTTGATGAGTATGCAAAGAGATGATTAACCTAGAAACATTACCTGAGCGTACCACTGGGGTTGAAATATGTAAAGTAGTTATGAATGAATTATCTATTCGGCAAATTGATATTTCAAAAGTGGTATCTGCCACAACAGATGGTGCACCCAGCATGATTAGTAAGGAAGCAGGATTTGTAAATCTGTTTGCAAAACATGTTGATTATCCACTAAAAGGTTTTCATTGCATCATACATGAGGATACTTTATGTGATGTGCAAAAGCTAGCCTAAAGGAACTTCAAGAAGTGATGCAAACACTAACCAAGGTTGTTAATTACATTACTGCATGTGCTCTGAATAAAAGACAATTTCAGAATCTATTCAATGAGTTGGATTCGGTGTACAAAGGACTAAATGTCTGGAGGAGATAAATCTCTTTTTGACTAATCAACAAATGTCTTATAAAGAAATGCATGACATTGTGTGGATTTGTAAACTGATGATTTTTGCAAACATTTAAATGACTTGAACTTTAAACTACAGAGGTCTTAATGATATGTTTGATGACATAAAGGCATTTGAAATGAAACTAGGAGTTTTTAAGAGGGGGATGTAGACAGTGAGAGATTTAGATATTTTCCAAACCTAAAGAAATACATCAATGATCTCCAAAAGGATGACAAAACAGATTGGCAATGTCTTCAAAAACTATTTTTAAACATTGTGCCAAATGTTGAGCAGCTCTCTCTCTAAGATTTGTTAAGATCAGAGAATTAGAACAGATTGCAAACTTCATTAAGTTTCCAGACACCATAAAATTGGATGAATTAATAAACTTGCGGATGTTTTCGTGGATATATA
Source organism: Typopeltis vanoorti (assembly GCF_054136105.1). Taxonomy (NCBI): domain Eukaryota; kingdom Metazoa; phylum Arthropoda; class Arachnida; order Uropygi; family Thelyphonidae; genus Typopeltis; species Typopeltis vanoorti. The sequence goes on along the minus strand of NC_143550.1, from coordinate 180,646,460 downwards.
TGGATGATTTTGAAATGCAGTTCACTGATTTTCAAAGTAGCTTAATTTGGAAGCAGAAATTTATTGACCTCAGAATTGAATTGGAAAATATTAAAAAAGGAGTGATTAGAGACGGGAGTAACAGAGAGAGATAAGTGCAGAAAACAAGGTACTAAGGACTTGGAATACTATTCCAGAAACTTTTTTTGCATCTACACATTTTGCGAATCTCAGTGATGAACTTTATTAAGTATCGTAATAGGAGTAGCCTTACATATGAAATTAGTAGTGCATGCATATCTCTAAAATACAAAATATAAACATGACATAAATTATACTCAGTCATCAGTGATGCAGCAGCAGAAGTCTCATTGATGCTACATAAATAAAATGTCCACTATTTTTCTTTCTCTAGTTTTGATTTGATGCTTTCTGCTAAAAAATGGTAAAGATAAACTTCTGTTTAATATATTATGTAGGTAAAATAACATTTTATTTTATATGTAATTTTTATGTATTACTTGTAAGGGATTAAGACTTAATAAAAAGGGAATAGAGTGACTGATGCTGAGGACATAGTGGAATTGTTCAATGAACACTTTATTGGAGTATTTCATCCTGGAGGAGTCAATTTGAATAATAGAGGGATAGGGCAGGTTCGAGGTTTAGAGGTGCAGGAAGAAAGTGTGTTCCAAATACTGAGTACTCTGGATGTTAGTAAAGCTGTGGGACTGGATGTTATTTCACCAAAAGTTTTGAGAGAATGTGCTAGGGAACTGACAGTGCCTTTGACCTGGCTTTTCAATTAAAGTCTGGCTGCAGGAAAGGAAGGAAGGTAAGATTGGCAATAAAGACATTGCCAATCTTACCTTCAATGTGTCCCAATGGCAGTCCCATTGCATATGGGCGGTAGCAGATTGGAAGTGTCTAATTATAGGCTAGTTTGTGTGTCATCAGTAGTTAGTAAGATCTTGGAGAAGGTAGTAAGGGACCTTATATAGCATTGGGCAGATGATTGTAATGTTATCTGTGAGAGTTAACATGGATTTGTGAAGGGGCGCTCTTGTTTTAGCAATATTCTAGCCTTTTATAATAAAGTTACAAGAGCATTAGATGAGGGAAAGGCATATACTGCCATTTTCCTAGACTTAGCAAAGGCATTTGACAGGGTGCCACATGATAAGCTGATATTCAAGTTGCAGCACATGGGTCTGGATGTCAGATTGGTCAACTGGATTCAGAATTGGCTGTCCGATAGGTATCAGAGAGTTGTGTATGGTGGAGCAATATCAAAGAGGCAGAAGGTTACGAGTGGGGGTTCCACAGGGCTCAGCACTGGGACCTATATTGTTTAACCTTTATATCAATGACATTGTCCATGGATTGCAAAGGGATATTCAGTTGTTTGCGGATGATGCGAAGCTGAGAAGAGTAATTAGTAATAATGCAGATGTGGTAGCCTTGCAAGAGGATTTGAATAAGCTAGATAGATGGGCAAATGAATGGGGAGATGTCAGTTTAATGCAGCAAAATGTGAGGTCTTGAGGTTTGGGCACATCGATGGGACGCTGTATACTCTATGTGAGGAGTTAAACTGGAGGAAGTAGGGGAAACAAGAGATCTGGGGTTGATGATTGATAGAAACCTGAAATTTAGGGGACATATTGCAAAGGTAGTGAAGGTCTGGGCGGTTAGCCTAGTGGCTTTGCAACCATATGCCTGGGAAAGGAGTGTCCAAGGTTCGATTCCCGTTGAAGATGTGTGGAACTTGAGAATCTTCCTCAGGCATAGCCAAGTTAGTCGGATTTGGGCGCGAGCAGTAGGGTTTTTTCCGCCAGTTTATCTGCCATTTTCATCCCACAAGCAGGCAAACCGACTGCGTGAACATACGCTTCTACAGCCAAAAATATATCCCCCCCCCCAGCGGCAGACTAGGTGATAGGTCGTTTGGGAGTGGTACTAACAAGTAGTCGCATCTAAGTAACACATAGACCCTGCATAGGAAGCGGGAATAATGTGAAGTGAAAGAAGATTGCAAAGGTAGTGAAGGTAACACAGAGGATTGCTGCAATAATGAGTAGGACACTGACCTGCAGAGATAAAAGGGTTATCATTCCATTGTATAAGACTCTGTTCAGAACACACTCAGACTATTGTTCTCAGATCTGGTCCCCAGGATTTGAAGGGGATAAATTAACTGTGGAAAGGGTACAGAAGCAGATAACAAAGATGGTTTCAGGACTGTACAATGTTAGTTATGAGGATCGGCTGAGGGAGTGTGGACTGCAGAGTTTGGTGGATAGAAGGAGAGGTGATATGATTGAGACTTTTAAACTGTTGAGAGGTGGTTACAGGGTTGACACTGGAGAGTTCTTTCGCTTGGTTGAACAGCAGGAAGGAGTCATGACAAGGGGCCATCCCTGGAAGTTACGAAAGGAAACTGTGAAAAAGAGGGTGAAGAGTGGTTTCTTTGCATGAAGGGTGGTTGAACCACGGAATGCATTGCCTGATGGATTGGTGGGAGCGAGAACGGTCAATGCGTTTAAGGAGCAATATGATAGACTTTGCGTTTCCTAGGAGGGACCTCTCTCAATAAGTCTTGATAGACTTGTGTTTTTTAGAAAGGACCTCCCACGATGAGTCTTTTGACTCCATGGTGGCCTGAATAATAATAATAATAATAATAATAAAATAATATCTTTTAATTTTCTTTTCTTGTGCTTTTAGTCGAGTAAAATGATTGAGATCGTGCACTGTAATATACTGGAAAAACATGAAAAAACGTATGTCTGATTGATAAAAAAAGCAAAAACAAAAAATTCAGAATTATTGTTTACTCCTTTGCTGATGTTAAAAATTGCATCTTTAAATTGAGTGGCTGTAAATGGCAAAATTACACTTAAAGGTGTCAAATATAGTCGTTTGCATCTGAAAATTTACTCATTGTTTTTGTACTTGTTCAAAAGTTCTATACTCAATATTTTACTTTACTTTAATTTTTCTTATCTTATTATACTTGTCGTAACTCCGAGCTCTTAATACGTTGCTTGAATTAATCTCTTATTTTTAATCCTCTCCTTCAACTTTAATCTTCCCCTTGTCTCAAGGCCGTAATTATGATTCTTCACGTGCACAAAACTTTAGAACTAAGAAACTGCCTCTGGCTGGAGCCAATTTCTTTGTCTGAACTGCTGGTATTTTTCTATTTAGAATTCTGAAAATTTATTTGTATCAACTGCGCCATCAGGATTCATAGATAGGAATTGAATATCCTTCCAAAGAAAAATACTCAGCAAGGCACGAAATTTTTCTCTTGTACTTATTACTAAATCTAGCAATGCAACATTTCTATCTATCACTCGTGGCTACTTATCTCTCAAGGTCACACAGATTCCAGTTTTATGAGCAGTGCACTGGTATGCATGAATCAGGCAAATTATTTGGCAAACAAAACAATTTATTCATGCTAATTGAATGTACATTAAAAGTTAAACACTGAAAACCTCTCAGGCTCTATACCTTTCAGCAATATTAGCTTGGATTCAAATTAATCAACCTAGCTTTACAATTCTCCTTTAAACAATTGGTCTAATGCATTAATTATTCCTACAAATGATTCATACACTAAAACAGACTTGTGCATACTACATCATATTTTAACTAAGACATTAAATTATATCACGCACTCTAAACTATCAAATATATTAACTCTATCTTAACACACACAACTCAGCAAGATATTTCACGAAAATTTAATTCACGACCTAGAGTCCTTATTACTGTTCTTAACACTAACAAAACTTCAATACAATAGTAATTTCTGCCACAAATTTCACTTCTAGAAAATTCCTATACAAGGGCTTACTTAAAAGATGAAGATAACTATGTAGTCCGCAATAGTAGATCCTTTAGATAGTTATCTTCATCTTTTACCTTCCGATATAGCTCACTACCAGGAGCCTTTTACGATATCGAAGACATTTCATCAACGGAGACCTTTAAGAAACTTGGCAACTGGAAATCCGGAACTGACCGTCGTTCTGCATAATCGAGCCTTCTATTACTTCCGGACGTCTGTTGGCAGGATGTGGATCTGCGACCTTGAATTTCCCTTCTCCCTTGGGAGTTTCATGGGTCTGCATCCGCCACCTTTTTTCGCCGTTGTGTTAAGGCGGGAAACCCCGTACATACTTGACCTCACGATAGTGATTGCCTTAGGTCATAAGTTAATCCATTTGGAACTTTCCTTTGTTACAATTAAATTTAAACTCAACTTTCTTTGCTCTTTACAGAAATTTGGTGGTCACAATATTCAACAGTTTACTTTAAATTATTTCCATACTACATTAACATAAAAAAATTAGCTAATTAATCACAAGTATTTTGTATGAATTTTCATTTTCCAGTAAAATCGGCATATAAGGAATTCTGCACAAAATCCTTATATGCAAGATTTTATAAAGGCAAATAAAAAATATCCACGCTATCAACAGGGTAGAAGGATTTTAAGTAAAAATTCTATCACTAATTTTTGCATTCATTCAATGTTACATGACTTACAATAGTCACTCTTACAATATTCTTTGATTTTACTGCTCTAGAGTAATTTTTGATTATTTGAAAAGGTTTTCCCAATACTTAAGAGACATCAAATAATAATATGTTCCCCAAAATTTCGGTTGGCACGTGAGAAAATTTTGCACCAAAGATTTGGCGATTTTGGCACGCCCACCCCTGTTATAGAACATCGATGTGAATACAGCTACGGAAATAAATGGTATACCAGCTCAAGTTTTATGTAAAGGTGGTAGGGAATTGTCAGTGCCTTTGACCTCATTGTTTAATGTAAGTCTCAGCTCTGAGTTAGTCCCAAGAAGGTAGAAAACAGGGGGAAAATAGTTCCAATGCATAAAGAAGATTCCAAGACTGATGCAGCAAATTACTGACTGATCAACATATCAGAAGTTGTTGTGATGGCATACTGTATCTGTGTGTGTGTGTGGGGGGGGGGCACATGGTTTTGTGAAGGGTAGGTCGTGCCTCGGTACCACCTTGCTCACGTTTTATAACAGTGACAGCTGAGGTGGAAAAAGGTAATGGATTTACAGTGATCCTGCTGGACTTTGCAAAAGCCCTTGACAGGATTCTACATGAGACATCAGAGAGTAGTTTATTCAGGAGTAGAGACCAGAAGAAGGCCTGTGATTAGTGGCATGCCACAGGGCTCTGTTCCAAGGCTACTACTGTTTAATGTGTACATTAGTGATATAGGAAAGAATCTGAGAGGATCTGTTCAGTTGTTTGCCAATGATGTAAAGTTGAGTAAATTATTATTATTATTATTATTCAGGCCTCCATGGAGTCAAAAGACTCATCGTGTGAGATCCCACTTAGGAAACACAAAGTCTATCATACCACTCCTTAAACTCATTGACAATTCTCGCTCATGGTGGTTGTACCATGGCAATGCATTCCATGGTACAACCACCCTCCATACCAAGAATCCACTCCTCACCCCTCTTGCTCACAGTTTCCTTTTGTAACTTCCAGGGATGGCCCCTTGTCATGACATGCTGTTCAAACAAGAGAAAGAACATCCCAGTGTCAACCCTATAACCACCTCTCAACAGCATAAAAGTCTCAATCATATCACCTCTCCTTCTTCTAACCACCAAACTCTGCATTCCACACTCCCTCAGTCGATCCTTATAGCTAACATTGTACAGTCCTGAAACCATCTTTGTTATCCGCCTTTGTGCCCTTTCCACAGTTAATTTATCCATTCAAATCCTGAGACCAAATCTGTGAACAATAGCCTGAGTGTGGCCTGATCAGAGTCTTATACAACGGAATGTTAACTCTTTTATTTCTGCTGGTCAGTGTCCTTCTCATTATCGCAGCAATCCTCTGTGTCACCTTCACCACTTTTGCAATACGTCCCCTAAATTTCAGGTTTCTATCAATCATCAACCACAGATCTCTAGTCTCCACTACTTCCTCTAGTTTAACTCCTCCCATAGAGTATGCAGTGTCCCATCGATGTGTCCGTCTATCCCTCTAGTATTAAAATTTACTCTTCCAGGATGAAATACTCCAATAAAGTGTTCATTGAACAATTCCACTATGTCCTCTGCATCAGTACTCTATTCCTGTTTTTTCGTCCCACAATGTCAATCTTCCACAGTCATTTCTCCTCCTACTGGCCACATAGCTAAAAAATCCCTAGGATTTTCTTCGGATCTTAGGGTCAATCTCTTCTCATATAACAGTTTCACCTTCTTTACCGCACTAATCACTCTTCTGGCCTGTGTCTTATATTCTTCACGCATCTGCTTTTCACCTGTCTCCATATATATCTCTTCCATAGCCTCTTTTTCGCATGCAGTTCCTGTTTAATATTGTTTGTCATCCACTTTACTCCAAAGTTTGTCCTCTTCTTCACTCGTGGAATACAGCTTACTATTGCTGCTAACAAATATTCCTTCACAATTTTCCAAGCACTAATGATTAATTATTTATAATTAATGATTAATTAATTATAATTCCACATACGTTCCCTTCTCTCTTTGATACTCCTGCATGTCTATTCATTTTCCAAGTCAAAACCACATGGTCACTCTCTCCAACTGGTGGGAGAGATGTCATCTCAGTTATTATCAACTCTTCTGATGCTATGACCAAATCCAAAACTCTTGAACCTCTTGTTCCCTCTATTACATGTTGCCTAAGACATTTGTCCCTCAAGAATTCTAGAAATTCCATTCCCTTATTGCTACATGCATCTTCCTCTCCCCAATTTATACTGCTGTAGTTAAAATCTCCCATAACAATCATTATTCTTCTTGCACTTGCCAAGCTCAACTGTCTCAACATCTCCTGGTCCTCACCCTCTGTGCTCCTTGGTCTGTAACAACACCCCACTAAATATCCTGTTCTGTCCACCTCCACCTCACACCATATGCTTTCAAAATCATTAGTGTCACAGCCTTCCAAAGCCTTCACTCTTAGAGGACATAAGTCGTCACTTATCATAAGCAGTACTCCACCATCATGCTTTTCCTTCCTATCCTGCCAAAAAATGCTGTACCCTGCTACTTCTATTCCTGTTATTATATCCTCTTCTGTCAACAACATCTCAGTGATCTCAATAATCTTTGGCCAGGCTGATGCTATCAGCGCCATCAATTCCTCTTCTTTATTCCAGATACTCCTCGCATTGGTGTAAAGCATAAAAATGCCATTGTTTCTATACCCGGCATTATCCCCTCTACACTCCACTGGGCTCAGCGTTACCTGATGTCGTTCCCCTTCTCCCAAGTACCCATTCCCACAAGAGGCCACCCCTGCTACCCCCCCCCCCCGGGATGCATCGACTCGTTCAGAACAGCAATCTCTCCAGATGCCTACGTCCATCCTCATTCAAATGCAAGCGGTCTCTCGCATACAATTCCTCTCTGTTCTTTAACACCCTCCAAGCATCCACATATTCCAATTCTCTCTTCTGACACATTCTAGCTATTATGCCATTCAGTATCACCGCTCTTCTGCTCAGCTCGTCACTATCATACCTAGGCAACACACACTATCTTCCCTCTCTGTGTCTTCTTTTGTACACCCTCAAGCAAGAATCTCGTATCTCTAGCTACCTTACTTACATTACCACTCAAATCATTTGTTCCTACCATCACAATCATCCCATCCACCATTTCACCTCTCTTAATTGCCATAGCCACACTTTCTATCGTTTCTCCTGGCAAACATTGCTCACGAATCCTATCTTGAACACCACAGATCATTGAGTCCCCATACATTTCACCTCTTACCACCCTATTCCTCGATTACTCACATGCATCCCTCACTCTCTCTCTCTCTCTCTCTCCTGTAACATTTTCTCTCTGTGTTCCACCTACTTACCTGGCTTCCTGACATCATTCTATCCCTGTGTTCCCTTGCATTCCTCTCATTCTCTCTCTCCTGCTGTTTCCATTCTTTCCTCTTCCATCATTCCTATAATCTGACAATCATTCCCTCTCTTTTACTTATTTTATTCTCACCTCTTCTATCATTCATACAACTCTCTCTCTCTCTCTCTCATTCCCTCTTTTCCACTTACCCTATTCTCAGCTCTTCTATCATTCATACAACTCTCTCATTCCCTCTCTTATACTCTTCCAACCCTCTCTTCCGACACATTCTAGCTATTATGTTATTCAATATTACTGCTCTTCTGCTCAGCTCGTCACTATCATACCTAGGCAACACACATACTATCTTTCCTCTCTGTGTCTTTTCTTTTGTACACCCTCAAGCAAGAATCTCGTATCTCTATCTGCCTTACTTACATTACCACTCAAGTCATTTGTTCCTACCATCACAATCATCTCATCCACCCTTTCACCTCTCTTAATTACCATAGCCACACTTTCTATCATTCCTCCAGGCAAACACTTCCCACGCATCCTATCTTGAACACCATGGATCATTGAGTCCCCATACATTACACCTCTCACCACCCTGTTCATCGACTGCTCACATGCATCCCTCACTCTCTCTCCTCTAGCACTTTCTCTCTGTGTTCCCCTACTTACCTGACTTCTAACATCACTCTATCCCTGGTTCCAGTGTTCTCTTGCATTCCTCTCATTCCCTCTCTCCTACTCTTTCCATTCTCTCCTCTTCTATCATTCACATAACACTCTCTCATTCCCTCTCTTCTACCGTTCCTATTCTCTCCTCTTCTACCATTCTCATAACTCTCTCTCATTCCCTCTCTTCTAGTGTTTCTATTCTCTCCTCTTCTACCATTCTCACAACTCTTTCTCATTCCCTCTCTTCTACCGTTCCTATTCTCTCCTCTTCTATCATTCCCATATCTCACTCCTACTCTGATTCGCATTGCATTCGCCTAGTCTCTTCCATTCGTCTAATCTCTTCTTTCACCCTTCTCATCTTATTCCCTAAACATTCCACCTGCTCTTTCAGCTCATCTATTTTTCTCTGCAAGTCAGCCACTCTCATTTGCCATTCATCCTCCCAATTCAGACCATCTCCAAATACTTCACTATCATTCAACCTTTCTATACTCCCCACTTGCATTATTTTATTCATATTTCTCTTGCCTTCTATCATACCACTCATCTCTCTCTCTCTCTACATGGAGAATCTCTGACTCAATGAGGTCAGTTATAGTATTCTCTAATTCACCAAGTTCCTCCCATTGCCTGCATTTTGCGCACATACGTATTCCCCTTCTCTCGCCTGCCACATATACAACTGCCGAGACGCATACATACATTCCACAAGTCCTGCATGCTACAAAATCCCGTATGATATCGCACAAAACGAAGTCCTTAAATAGGGGAGGACTTGGTGATATGCCATTTGTTATTGTAACTGCCGCTGCCACCATCATTCAAAATAGTGTCACAACTAAATATGTATAAGGGAGTATAACTATATAAGTAAAAGTACAAATGATTACAAACAAAACATTTAAGTGTACTAAGTATAAATAAAATAAAAGTAAATAATGAAATAAAACTAATAATGAAAACTTATGTTTCTTAGTCTTGTCTTCCACTGTTATGCTTCCAATTCCGACCTCATCATCTCGGTAACCAAAATACATAACACAGCGCCGACAACTAACTTCTAAAATAACCACTGACGGACACTCTTATTCAGAAAAACAACGTAGCACTACAAAAACGTAGAAAAACAGACTATTCACCGATTAGAAAAGCACTTTTTTTTGTAGGACAGCTCAAATTCCCTACCAAGCTGGAAAGACTGGAGTCTGGGCAAAAAAAATGAATGGAAACCAGTTTATCTCTAATCTTATGGATGGTACGGAAGATGATCTGTTGTGGATACTGAAGGTGATGAAAACAAAATCAATTCACCGGATTCGAACTGGGATCCATATGACGATCATTTAAACAATGAATCTGAAGAACTATTTTTAACAGATGATGAAGAAAATGAACATGAAAATTGAGGTTAATAATTATTTGTTTTTTAAGACTTACATCTATTGTAATATTTTAAATAAATTTATGTAACAAAAAATTAATCTGATTTGTTTATAAACACTGCCTATTTTCTTATATAACAATGTATTGTAACTACCTAAATGTTCATCCAAGAAGTTAAGCTTCCCTTTTTTATACTCGTCGTATAAGACGACCCATGATTTCGAGGTGTTTTCTGTAGTATTTGAGAGTTGTCTTATACGCCGACATATACGGTAATTAAAATGAGTGAACTAACTTTACAAACTTTCGGGTACTCAAGCAAGCACATTTCACAAAATGCACAGTACCTATTATTTAATATATTAACCTATTTAGAATAATTTTTTAGATACCTCCTGTATTATTCTTTGGCTTTAAGCTAATTGGAATTTTATTAAAATTCCATATTGGAATTCCTTACTATTATGTGTTAATACATCACAATTGTGGTTTCAACCAGGCCAATTTTAATGGAGAAATTTGGAATATTAACGGATATAATTTAATCAGTTGGTATTTAGGAACTCCACTAAAATCAACCAACTGAACTATTTTCATTGACACATTAATTCAAAATTATAGTAATAGCTGCTCAGACCAAAGAAATTAAAAATTGATTAAGTATAATTTCTGGGAAATTCCCATGCTACTCCTCTAAAACACTATTAATATAATTAACAGCTATTTTAGTCTGTTTTTGTTTAGGAGTGTCCCTTATATTTAATACATTGGCTAACATAACTCAAAAGGGGTATATATATATACAGAGTGTTCGGGATAAATTTGACAGTTTCGTAAGGAAAAAGAAAATCTTCTTTGTATCTATTAAATTTAATGAATTGACAAAAAAACATTACAGGCAGAGTTAATTACAATACTATCAACAAGATTTACTCAAAATAACCACCATTAGCATCGATCACAGCTTCAATTCTGCTTCGGAACCTCGAACAAGCTGATGCTACAGTCTCCCTGGGAAGGGCCGCAAAAACTGTTTTAATTTTATCCATTAACTGGGCTTTTGTATTACTGGAAGTGCGATTGGTGTCTTTTTCAACTGCGCCCCATACAAAATAATCCATGGGGTTAAGGTCTGGGGAGTTTGGAGGCCAAACATTTGGACTGGTGAAGTCGTAGAAATTTTCAGACAACCATTTTTGACTTTTCCCAGAGGTGTGGCAAGGGGCCGAATCCTGCTGCCATACATACGGCCTACCATTGCCTACCCTTGTTATCCAGGGCTTGACTACAGTTAGCAAGTCCACGAACAAAGCCCGAATTCCAATGCCAGGGTTCTTCAACACCTGTTCCTGCAGATTTGCGAGTAATTCTGCTGTACGAATGCAATCAGATCGTCTGCTAGGGATCTTTCTTCTTGCTACATCCTCGTAGTCACCATTGCAAGTCTCTAGTTCATGCCTGATTGTTTTTACTGTATTCAGGGAGCATTGGGCAGCAGTCGTAATATCCTTATTTTGATGGCGGGCACGAATCATCATGATACAAGTTATTCTCTTCCATGATTCAGGTGGGTTCCAGCTATCCATCCTTTCTGACATCTTGTATGTGAATGAAGAAGGGTCCAAACTTTTAAACGAAGAGAAGTGTGTGTTAATACATGTAACTTACGGAAAAATATAATTAATTATAAATATGTCAAATTTATCCCGAACACCCTGTATATATATATATATATATATAATTTAGGACATTATGGGCGAGTGTAGAAGGCAATTATGGCAGAATAAAAAATGTTGAAAAATTATGTACATACCTTGATTTTGGTTTAAAGATGCCTTCTAAATCCAAGCTCTTGTGGAAGGGGGGGGAAGAGAGGGAAAGAACATGGGGATGTGCTTGGGACACGGGAAATAAGTTTGGGAACCTGGGTTACTATTAATAATATATATATATATATATATATATATATATTATTTTGTTGTGGGAAGAGGGGGGGGGAAGGAAGGGGAAGGATATCCTTATGTGGAAACTGGGGCAAGGGTTTACGGGGTGTGGACCGTTTCGGTCATCGTCTGACCATCGGCGGAACTTTGTGGGAATGACTGTAGGGCTATGTCAAGGCTGCAAGCGACAACAAATGCCCAAATTTGGCAGACACATCTTGCAGCCTTGACATAGCCCTACAGTCATTCCCACAAAGTTCCGACGATGGTCAGACGATGACCGAAACGGTCCACACCCCGTAAACCCTTGCCCCAGTTTCCACATAAGGATACCCTTCCCCTCCTCTCCCCACAACAAAATAATATATATATATATATATATATATATATATTTATATATATATTATTAATAGTAACCCGGGTTCTCAAACTTATTTCCTGTGTCCCAAGCACATCCCCATGTTCTTTCCCCTCTCTTTCCCCCCCCCCCCTTCCACAAGAGCTTGGATTTAGAAGGCATCTTTAAACCAAAATCAAGGTATGTACATAATTTTTCAACATTTTTTATTCTGCCATAATTGCCTTCTACACTCGCCCGTAATGTCCTAAATTATATATATATATATACCCCTTTTGAGTTATGTTAGCCAATGTATTAAATATAAGGGACACTCCTAAACAAAAACAGGCTAAAATAGCCATTAATTATATTAAAAATTGATATTTAGGATCTTTCCTAAAACTATGTCACCTCAACTTTGGATTTCAAATGGACCGTTTTTAGTTGCAAAATTAGGCAAAATCAAATATGACCATACAACTTATATGAGTACATACAAATATCAAGAAATCACCCCTTATCTAGTATGCCAAAAGAATATACTTAAAGTTTGCAATGATGAGAGAAGAAAACCAGTTGACTAATTTTGAAAGAAGAAAATAAAAATGGTACTGCTACTTCCTCAGTGAAAGAAAGACATCAGAAGATTTTTATTATTATTGTCTATTATAGTATATTATGCCAAAAACAGCTAGTTCAAAATTCAACACTTCCAATATATAATATTATTATACAATACTATTATGAAATGCATCTTTATAATTGTTCCCATCATTTCCAAATTTGTTTTTCATTTTTACTACGTTTTTTTCCATTAAGTTTTTATTTATTTCATTAATTAAAGTTTCCATTAATATTTATTTACAAATATACTCAAAAAAAATAAATAAATAATGATTTTTTTTTAAAGCTAACTGCTCTCCATAATATCTATTTGATACTAGTTGTTTTTTTTTAATTAAATATTTTTAAGTCAGTAATAATAAAATAATACATCACTTTTTCCTGAAAAGACTCATAAGAGGAAAACTCTTCAAAGACCTCATCAACAATAGCACGAAACTTTTTCTTATCCTCCTCAGAGATATCTTTGAGTCCTTTAGCTGCAAGGTACTTTTCTCTGATCTGGCGATTGGTGAGGTCACTTAAAATTATATAAAAAGAAGAAAAAATATCATTATTGGAAATAAGTCAATACTGATTAAAAATAAATAAATAAAATAATTAATGAAGCACAAAAAAGTGACCCAATTCCCCTTCAAGAATACTCACATTAGAAAATTTTTTATTGCCTTAATTGATATACACATTACTCAGGTATACATTTTCACTTAAAAATTATGAATTGCAACATTTCAAATTCCTGATATGATCCTTCAAGAGGGGAACAGGACAGAATGATAATACTGCCCTAAGAAGTTCATCCACTACTAACTTCCTATCGACAATGTTTGTCAATATTGTCAGATCTTATATAAGTGCCTCCATAGCACAACTGGAAGTACAATGGTACGTGGCACTCTTTGATTGGAAAAGGGCTAAGCTAAGTTCGATTCTCATTGTGACGAGAGGGATCTTTATATGGGTTTCTTTTTTGCAATTGAAGTTCAGTTAGCTGATCTCATATGAAGGCAGCAGGGTTTTTCATCCCACATACAGGCAAATCGGTCTTGAGAAAACACACAATTTACAGATGAAAAATATTAGTGGTGGTGGGCCATAGACAGCATTGGTGTAGATGATAATGGTAGTCGCTGTAGTTGGTGGATTAAGTGGTGGAGACAGAGCTGTAGAGTAGATGCCCTCCCTCAATGAGTCTTCAGACTCCTTGGAGGTGTCATGTAATAATTATATTTCAGTCTTCTAAGAAACTTTTCTCAATGCATGCATTGATCCACTTAGATCTTGGTCTTCCTTGATCACGTTTTTCTAACCTTGATTCTCTCATTGTGTTTAAGTGATGACCATATCACATGAGAGCTCAGATGATTAGTTCTACTCACCTTTCCAGGACAATACTAACAATGTTAAGTTCATAATATCTAATTAATATTACTTGTAATGGTATTACTAATAAATCATATTAGTAATACCGTTACTATGGTAATAGTATTACTAATGGCAGAATCATTAATATGATTCAGCCATCAATGCCAACTGTCCATGGGCTTAATTCTTCTCAGAACTATCATATGTGATCTCATATCTTTGATCTAATGTTTTATTTCAAACCCATCTGTCAGATCCACACATTAAAACTGGTTTCTACACTGTATATATATATACATAGCTAGGTCACTGATCTGAATAATTTCTCTCTCATTCCATATAAATTTATTCACCAACTCTGCTAATTCTGTTCTTGTCATCTTCACTAAAAATTGTCTAAATAGCTGAACTGTTTTACTTGTTCCACAGTTTCTCTTCACAATGAAGCTGATATTTCTGCCTATTTTTGATGTTCCTGCCCATTTTCACAATATCTTTTTATTGCTGATTTTCACATGAAATCTGTAACATCTGTTAGAGACACTATACCAGATTTCATATGATATCTTGTATAGCATTTCTAATTTGATATTAAGTTTAAAGTTACTTTCCTTCATAATACAATTCATACAGCTGATGCACAGAACTGTCTCACTTATGATTCTACATCAAACTATCTTTTTGTACTTCTTTCAACCTCTAAATGCTAATTCACTTCACTCACTTCTCAAATGTAGACTACGTACTGTGCCATATAATTGTAGCATTTTGAATAGCTTTTCTCTTGGCACCTTATGTTTATTTCAAGTCTACAAAACTAAAGTACAGATTTTTACTGTTTCACTTCTAAAATAAAAAAAAATATTTTTCTCTTCAAAATTCTGATACTGCCAAAAATTTCATAAAAATTACAAAAGCAGAAAAAATACTCATCCACTGTTTACCTGAACACTGCAAGAAGCCACACCACAATAATTTAGTTTTTATAATAGAGAGATGGACAAAGGGAATGGCTAAATCATGATATAGATGAATATCATACAAAGCCATTTGAGAAGATATTACACAGAACTCTGTTACTCAATTTAGAGCATGGGGATGGATTTAAAGCTAGTGATGTGGATAGAAGAGTAGCTAATGAATAAATATAAAATAGTATTACTGAAATAAGAGAGCCAAAAGGCTTCACTTCGGCTATGCACAATTATTCAAATTGAGTGGATATTGAATCCAACATTATTTCAAAGCCGAATAGAGAAACTACAAGAGTTTCAAGGCAAATATAGAAACTATAAAAGTTTCGGTGGATCCAAGAGTAAGCAAAACCTTTCATGACAGGGGAAACTCTTGTAGTTTCTCTATTCAGCTTTGAAATAATGTTGGATTCAATATCCACTTAATTTGAATAATTGTGCATCGCCGAAGTGAAGCCTTTTGGCTCTCTTATTTCAGTAATTCTTGGTGCCTTTTGTGATATGACACCTTTTTTGGCAACTCGTATGGTCAAGTATATAAGTTCTGTATCACTACAATCTGAGTATTTACATTTGCATTTGGGTCTGGCTTCCACTGACGAGACCTCAACAAAGGTCGAAACCGGTCTGGGTAGTGACCCCCCCCCATAATGTATAACATCATACATACGTACTAAAGGTGGAGCTTACTCCACCTTTAGTACGAGTTGCCCCTGTCACGAAAGGTTTGCTTACGCTTAGATCCAACGAAACTTTTTTTTCGAAAGATTTCTATTGTATATTCAGCACAAAACTCTTGTAGTTTCTCTATTCGGCTTTGAAATAATGTTGGATTCAATATCTACTTAATTTGAATAAATAAAATAGTATAGTCAGGAGCTGAATTCAGGTGAATAGTGTGCACCCAGTTCTTGGAATATTGCTATTTAATTCGTACATTAATGATACATAAACTGAGCTAAAAAGAAATATTCAGTTGTTTGCTGTTCTTGATGCAAAATTATATAACATTATAATTAAGGCAATGCAAAATTATATAACATTATAGTTAAGGCAATACACAGAGCATGTAAATGATCTAACAGAGTGGTGCCAGATGTGTTTCATGCTATACTAGTGCAACATTAGGCATGACTGGCATAAACATGCTAAATAGGCTTACAATATGGGCAAAAAATAAATAAATAAAATAAAAATATATATACTAGTTGAATGTGAAGAAATGTCAAGTTATGCATTTTTTTGATGAAAAGATTATATTACACTTATGTGCACTGATGATATTACACTCCAGTGGTGTCGTTTGCCCATTTAGGTTGGGTGTGCTGTCCTGAGGCTTATGCAACCAGCACTACAAAATTTATGTCAATTTCACCATACGATTACATTTTTTAATGATGTATGAAAGTTTTAAGACTGCATAGTGCATCAGAGCTCATCTTAATTGGTTCAATGCAATTAATTGTAAGATAACTTTAAATACTTTAATTTATCAATTAATAAAATTTTAATGTGGAAAGCATAAAGGTCAAATGAACAGTAGCTACGCTTCACGTGTACTGCTTATGAAATAAGCACAAAGGGTTTATGCTTTGTGGTAAGATTAGATTATCACTGGGAAATACTAGAGAGAGACAGATAATCTGAATTTTGATAAGATTTTTAAATATAGCCGTACAAAAGGAAACTGTGAGAAAGAGGGTGAGGAGTGGTTTCTTTGCATGGAGGATGGTTGAACCATGGAATGCATTGCCTGATGGAGTGGAAGCAAGAACAGTCAATGCGTTCAAGGAGTGGAAGGACAGACTTTGTGTTTCCTAGGAGGGAACTCCCTTGATGAGTCTTGATATCTATAATTTTCCTCCAAATCAGTCTGTTACTTGTCAAGACTCCAACATTATCAGATCTTATATTTCTATCTTCTAAGGCACTTTTTACTGTATCGATCCACCTATATCTTGGTCTTCCTCAGGGTCGTTTTCCTGCCAACCTGGCAGAGAACACTTGTTTTGCTAATCTTTCTTCGCCCATTTGTTTAAGTGACCATACCACCAGAAATTATCTCTGCTAACGCATTCCTGGATGCTGACAATGTCAAGTTCTTTCCTAATATCCTTGTTTTTAATATTATGTTGCCATTGATGCCATCTGTTCATGTATCTAATCTTTCTCAAGACTCTCATATCTGTGGTCTCTAGTCTTTGGTCAAATGTTTTACTTCTGACCCAGCTCTCAGATCCATAAGTTAAAATTGGTTTGAACACTGTCTTGTATACAATTAATTTAGTGTTTTGACTAATTTCTCTATTATTCCAAATAAATTTATTCAGTTGACTTCCTACCATACCAGCTTTGTTGATTCTGTTGTCTATTTCGATATTTAATTTACGATCTTCACTAAAAATCGTGCCAAAGTAGCCAAAATGTTTTACTTGTTCTATAGGTTCTCCATTCACATTGCAGTTGATATTTTCAATGCTTCTGCCTATTTTCATTGTTTTTCTCTTGTTATTCCTGACTAAATTGAATTACAACAGTTATTCAATTTAGTCAGGGAATCTTGCAGACTTGATGCAGATTTATTTAGAAATATAACATCATCCGCATGAAGCTAAGAGCTGACATTGACATCTACAATTCTGATATCAGGTTTAATATCACTTTACTTCATAATGTGATCCATATAGATAATGAATAACAGAGGGGTTAATGGGCATCCTTGTCTGACACCAGATTTAACATTAAATCATCTTCCTGTACTTCCTTCAATTCTAACTGCTGACTTACAACTCAAATAAAACTAAGTATTGCTTGATATAATGTCCCATTGACACCATATAACTGTAGCATATGGAATAGCTTCTCTCTTGGCACCTTGTCATATGCCTTTACCAGATCGACAAAACTTAAATACAGATCTTTGTTATATTCACATGATTTCTCAACTATTTGTTATAAAGTAAAAATCTGATCCTGACAGCCACTATTTCGCCTGAATCTAGCTTGTTCTTCATCAAGCTTTTCTTCTACAATGCTTCTCAACCATTTCTCAAGTATAATTGCATAAATCTTACCAGAAACACTCAGTAGAGAAATACCTCTGTAATTCTCACATTCAGTTTTATTTCCCTTTTTATATATGAGTACTATGATTGCTCTAATCCAATCATCCAGAATTTGGCCCCCCTCTGTCAGGCCTTCTGAACTATGCAGTGCAGCCACTGTAAGAATTTTATACCTCCATATTTGAGCATTTCTGGTCGAATATCATCTACTTCTGCTGCCTTTCCACATTTCAGGCCTTTTATGGCTTTTTCTACTTCAAGTATGGATATGTATTCGTGATTGCATCTCTGTTTTTTTTTTTTTATGACTGTGCTATCATCACTGCATGTTTCATTTAGGAATTTTTCGAAGTAATTATTCTATACTTCAAGGATATCTTTTTCTCCAGTTTACATGTCACCTTTATCATCTCTAATTGCTTTTACAGCAATTAGAGATCTCTCTTTCCTCCATTTCAGGGAAATGGAGGAAAGAGTGCTGTAAAAGACAGCACTCTTTCCTCAGGAGGACAGACTCAGGGAAACTAGATTTATTAAGAGGGGGGGAGTAGATATGCAGACTTTAGGGGGGGCAGTTAAGTGTATGAATGAGTATATTATGCCCGGGCGAGTACGACGGAAAACAAATCAGAATGGGATAATTAGTATAAGGAATCAAAGTAGGGATGGGACAAATGGGCTTCTGCGATTCATGTACACTAATGCCAAGAGTATTAGGAACAAGAAGGAAGAGTTTTTGGCCATGGTTGGCACTTCCAGGCCACAGGTTGTCGGTATTAGTGAAACATGGCTGACAGAGGATGATAAAGCTAGTGGGATTGAATGCGATGGGTATAGCGTGTTCAGGAGTGACAGGGTGAATAAAAAGGGGGGAGGAGTGTTATTGATGATAGCTGATGAGCTTCAGCCAAGGAGTATAGAATTTGAACTGCAGGATGGGGAAAAAAGCACATTTGAGGCTGTTTGGTGTGAGATACAATCTAGCAGAACAAAATATACAATTGGGTGCTGCTATAGACCGGGTGATGGAGTGGATGGTGGGAATAGTATGCATAAGCAAATAGAAGAAATGAATGGAAGGAGGGTAATTATTATGGGTGATTTCAATTATGGTAACATTGACTGGAAAGAGGAGAGGGCACATGGGAGGAAGGAATTGGATTTTATGCAGTTATTAAGGGACAACTATCTACGGCAACATGTATTGGAAAATACCAGGGGGCAGAGAGTGCTGGACCTAGTAATTGCAACTGAGAATGTAGCTGTAACGAACATGACCATGTTGCCACCAATTGGTGAGAGTGACCATAAGGTCATGACTTGGGAGGTGGCTAAAGGAGTCGAATTTACAATTAAGACAGGGTATATGTGGAATTACCGGGCTGGTAAGTATGACAAGCTTAGGTGTGTGCTTGGCTCAATGCCATGGCATGTAAAACTGCAAGGGCTGGATGTTGATGGTGCATGGGAGGTGGTTAAGAACTGTTTGCAGGAGGCAATGGTTGACTGTATACCAAGAGTCCGAATAATAAATCAGGTAGGGGTTAAATGGATGAATAACACTATTAAGCTTGAGCTGCAAAAAAAGAAACAATTGTGGAGGGAATTTAAGGAGAAGGGTGACCATCAGGTGCATGAACAGTATAAAGCTCAGGCCAGGATGGTAACAAGGGTGGTAAGAAAAGCAAAAGCAGATTACGAAAGGAAATTGGCCATGCAGGCTAAAGAGAATCCCAAACAGTTTTTTCAATATGTTGCAAGTAAAAGGAAAAATGCTCATGGTAGAATGATCTTAAAAAATGCTGAGGGTAGGGAGGTAACTGAATCAGTCGATGTTGTGGAATTACTGAGCGAGCACTTTGCAAGAGTATATCATCCAGGTGGTGGCTTTGCGGAAATGGAGGAACCAACAGCTTATACTGGAATTGTGATGAATGAGGTAGAGGTAACTAGTCTATTACAGAACCTCAATGTCAATACATCTGTGGGATTGGATGGTATACCAGCTCGTGTCGTACGTGAAGCGGCCAAAGAATTGTCAGTGCCCTTGACCATTATGTTTAATTTGAGCCTCAGGACTGGGTCAGTCCCAAGGGGGTGGAAAGAGGGGAAAATAGTTCCACTGCACAAAGGTGGTTCCAAGGCTGCTGTTGAAAATTACCGGCCAATCAGCATAACAGGAATCATTATCAAGGTCTTAGAGAAAATAGTCAAGAGGAAAATACAAGATTGGATAGAAGAAAATGGGATACTGTATCGGGGACAGCATGGTTTTGTGAAGGGTAGGTCATGCCTCAGTAACTTGCTCACGTATTATAACACAGTGACGGCTGAACTGGATAAGGGTAATGGGTTTACAGTGTTTCTGCTGGACCTTGCTAAGGCCTTTGACAGGATACCACATGGAATTCTAATCAGTAAATTGCAGCATATGGGAATGGACATAGGGTTGGTGAGATGGATAGGAGGGTGGTTGACGGAGAGATATCAGAGAGTGGTTTACTCAGGAGTAGAGTCCACTAGACGGCCTGTGACTAGTGGTGTACCACAAGGATCTGTTCTTGGACCACTGCTGTTTAATTTGTTCATAAATGATATAGGAAAGGATCTGAGAGGAACAGTTCATTTGTTTGCGGATGATGCGAAGTTGGGTAGGGCAATAGTGAATGCAGATGATGTCAAAATTTTGCAGGATGATTTGGATAGATTGGAGGTCTGGGCTAGGGAGAATGGATGTCAATTTAATGTGGCAAAATGTAAGGTTATACATTTTGGGGTGAAAAGATGGGAGGCAGTTTACTGCATTGGTGGAACCGTGCTCCAGGAAATTGATGAGGCACGAGATTTAGGAGTGTTGGTGGATAAGGAATTGAAATTTAGGGGACACATTGCAAAAGTGGCCAAATCAGCTCATCAAATCACTTGGTTGCTGAAGAATACGTTGACAAGCAGAGACAAGCAGGTTATTGTTCCTCTGTATCGAGCCTTGATAAGACCTCATCTCGACTACTGTGCTCAGATTTGGTCACCTAGGTTTCTTCTTGATGGGGAGGAGGTAGAGAGGATCCAGAGGCGAGTGACCAAGATGATAGCAGGTCTGTGGAATGAACCGTATGAGAACAGGTTGAGGATTTGTGGGTTGCAAAAATTGGTTGATAGGCGGAGGAGGGGAGATATGATTGAGACATTCAAATTACTGAAAGGTTTCTATAAAATTAATTCAGAAGATATTTTTGAGAACAGGGCTGGTTGTGGGAGGACTAGGGGACATCCATGGAAACTGGGCAAAAGTGTGGTTAGTAAAGGTGTTAGAGCTGGGTTCTTTACTTTTAGAGTAGTGAATGAGTGGAATGCGCTCCCTGAGTCTGTGGTGGATGCTGTGACAGTGAATGAGTTTAAGGCGAGGTATGATAGATACTGTATGAATGTCGAATAGTTGTGATGAAAATGATTTGGGGCCTCCCTCGATGAGTCTAATGACTCCCTGGAGTTGCCCGTAATAATAATAATAATAATAATAATTTCTGAGCTTCTTCAACATCCTCCAGAATATCTTGCCACCTTCTTGATATTTATTTTCTATGTTCTTATCAAAGTCTTCCCATGACTTTTGTTTAGCTAATTTTACAGTGTTTAGCTTTCTTACATTTGTCTCTGTATTCTCTAAGAGCACAAGCTGACTTATTTGCCAGGAACTTTTGATATGCTTTCTTCTTTTGTTTCACTGTCTCTAACTTCCTGTATCTAATATGGAGTTCTGAGTTTTCTATCCTTGCAGACAACCTCACCACATATCTCTCTGGCTGAATCAATCAGTGTTTTCTTCAGGGCTTACCACTGAATCTCCAAGGTTTGGTTCCTGTTCTCAAACTCTTTCATTTTTCTTTGAATAATGTTTGTATATTTAATTCTTCAGTTCACATCTGAAAGCTGCTCAACTTTTATTCGCTTTGAAACTTTCTTATATGTTGTTCTTTTCAATATAAGCGAGAAAGAAATGTGAAAGAGTAAAAATTGTGGGATTACTACCTAGATATGATAGTACTGAGTTAAGAAGGAGGGCAATGATAGCAAATGATTTCACGCGCAGTCTATGTAGATATGCTTTCTTATGTGTTTGATGGCAGAAAAGATATGTATAAGAATGATGGCCTGCACTTTAATTCATTTGGCATCAGAAGCCTGGAGAAATTACTTCTTGGTATGAGACTTAATGCAGAGTCAAAGAAACTAGATCATCAAGGGAGGAATGGGGAAAATGTGTGTGAAAGTTCAGCTATGGTATACAAACGTGATAAAGATATAAATGCCTTTGTATGTGGTTATGTAACATGGTTACATAACCACATACAAAGTTACATAACCACATTCCCAGCGAATATATACACTTATATTCGCTGGGAATATAAGCGTAAAATGAACATTATCCTCTGCGATCGCGCTACCTACATCCCTCTAGAACACGACCCCACAAAAACACAAGTTAAGAAACTTAAAATTTTACTCAAAAAAGTATCTTCCTGGCCCCCAGATGTCACGAAAAAACTTAGGCCCTCCCGGTCCCGTCCCCCCCAAATATACGGTTTACCAAAAATCCACAAACCCAACTCCCCACTCAGGCCTATAGTAGATGCTACCAATGCACCTTGCTATAGACTATCTAAACAGCTGGCCAACTCTCTGATCCCCCTCACCGGAAGGTCCCCTTCCTATATAAAAAACTCGACCCACTTTAAAGCCCTCACAGAAAATTTAACCTTGAAGAAGACAGACATATTGGTAAACTTTGATATCTCCTCTTTGTTTACCAATATTCCCTTAATTGACACCTTATCTCTCTTAGAAAAGGTTTTTCCCTCTGACATCTTAGATCTCTTTTCCTTTGCCATTAACTCTGGATATTTCTCTTGGAACAACAAAATCTACAAGCAGATAGAAGGAACTGCCATGGGTTCCCCCCTCTCACCCCCCCTTGCCAATTTCTATATGGAAGATTTCGAAAAACGAGCCATAGACTCAGCCCCACTCAAACCTTCTATCTGGCTAAGATATGTAGATGATGTGTTCTCTATTTGGCCTCATGGCCCAGACACGTTAGACTCCTTCCTCAGTCATCTCAATAGTCTACATCCAAGAATCCAGTTCACTATGGAAAAGGAAAAGAACAATTGTTTACCCTTCCTAGACACCTTAGTCACACGCCTGCCTAATGATACACTTACCTTCACCGTATACAGAAAAACCACACACACACAGGCAGATACATTCACAAACTCTCCCACCACCACCCCTCTCAACAATATGGCATTATTAAAACTCTTACCAAGAGAGCCCACAATCTTTGTTCCAGTGGAACCGCCCTCACTAATGAGCTTAACCACATACACAGCACTTTCCTCTCCAATGGCTACAGCAATCACAGTATCAAAAAAATAATCAACTCCTCCCCCATTCCCCTTCCTTCTCGTCAACAAGATTTTAAAAATGCCATCACCATACCCTACATCCATGGCACATCTGAAAAAATAGCCAAGATACTAAAACAATACAATTTACACACAGCATACAAGCCCCACCGCAAACTGGCTACCCTTATCCGTTCTACGAAAGATCAGCTCCCTCCTCTCTCTCTCTGCCTGGAGTTTACAAAGTACCCTGTTCCTGTAAGCTGGCGTACTTTGGACAGACAGGCAGATCAGCATCCATCCGTCTAGAGGAACACAAGTCTTACATCTTCAAACACAACTATGGCCATTCAGGCTTGGCTGACCATGTTTTGGACACCACCCACAGAGTATCATGGAAGAAAACCACCATGCTCCACCACAGCAAATTCAAGAAAGAGAGACTTTTCTTAGAAGCAGCAGCAGCTCTCAAAAACCAACCAAATCTCAATAAATATGGGTGCATTAAGCTTCCGAAGATTTGGGAAACACTCATCACCAGAGTTCCCACCTTACATTCCAGGCCACCTACTACTGCCCTTAGAGGGCGCTCTACCTAGATAGGACTTTAGTGTCACCCACGTGGTTGGGCTTAGTATTGTTTGTTATTTGTGCATATGTTACATTAATTTGTTTGTAATCCCCGTAGATGTCCTAGTGACTAGGACGAAATATAGGAAGCATTAAAGTGTATTTTAATTCTTTTTAAGTGTTGTAAAAATATCCATTAAGCCTCCAACATGATGTCCTCACAGCACTTAAGCCTCTACACACGTATCTTCGTTAAATTTGTGTCTGCCCGTATCGCGCAAGTAGTTATAAGTATCGAATACAGTTTTATTGTATCACTGAATAAGGTACTGTTCAGTGGGCTTTAGCAGTCTGTGTCATTCTCAACAAATAGTGCAATTAGAGACAGAATAAAAACAGCACTAACTAATAAATCACATCTCCACTCTCACAGAAACTATGCTGTATAGACTTAAGCAAAACCATATGTTGCACCAAAACACAGTATCTAACTAAAAACTATTGTCCAATTTTTCAATTATGAAATAAACTTTTTTATTGCATTTGAAATTCTTGATGTCATTATGACAGATCACAAAGGCTAACTTAAAATAAAAGACTACCAAGAATTGAAACATGCCATATAATGAATGTGTGATTCGCCTGTCACCTCAAACGCAAACAAGAAGCCATAAAATTCAACCAAGGGTTGAAACGTTTGTGTGAGTTCAGCCAGTCAGTAATGAGAAGTTCCATCGGAACGATAAATGACACTCTGTTGTGAATGTGTTAAAACTAATAGTGAATGTTGTTATGACAGTTTCAGATGTTATGGAATTCGATTGAAGAGAATTAGCATTTCAACTCAACACTTGTCGGTTGCTTTTGTCTTTGGGTAGCGCAATCTATCGATAGAATTCTGGTGCATTGTCTTTAGCATGCAGAGCCAGTTTCTTTTGATACTCAAAAGAAACTGGCTTTCAAACTTTGCTTTCCTTACAACAGCTGCGACTATTCTAGCCTGCTGCTTATAACGTTCATAATGGACGTCATCCTTATGCACACTGCATTCCTTCCACATTGTGCTTTTCTTACGAATCTCCTGCTTAATAAGATTACACATCCATTTGACTCCTGGCCTATTTATTCTTCGAACTCTCAAGACACATTCTGATATTGCATCATTTAAGTATTGTTTAAATGCTTCCTTGCACTGTCAATATTCTTTCCATCCAGCAACCAATATCATTCCACTGAACTCCGTATACTCCTCAGTTGGTCATAATTTTCTGCTTTGTAGTTCAGCATATAACCTTTTCTGAATGGAACATTCATAAACTTAGTCACTTCCCAAGTGAGTACTGTATGATCACTGTCACCAACCAGAGGCAGAATAGTTACATCTTTAACTGAAACGCGCTCTGACACTATAATCAAATCTAACACTCTTTGCCCTCGAGTTCTTTCTGTCATATGCTGCTTGAGAAAGTTGTCTGCAACAGTTCAATAAATGCATTTTAATTCTTCTCATGAGATTCTACTGCTACTCAATCAATATTTGGATAAGTAAAGTGTCTCCCATTATGATTACTCTTTTTGGGCTCATCTTTTCTATTTGGTGATGCATTTCTTCATCACTAGCAACCAATCCATCAGGTCTGTAAAAACACCCCACTACATAATCGATCTTGTCAGATTCAACCTCACACCAGATTGCTTCAAACTCACTGCCACGTGAAATATTGTTAGTAATAGCAGTACTACAATCATAGCTCTCAACTCTAACTGAATTCAAATCCGATATCATTAGATACTCGGATGACTTGACACTCAATACCAGTTAGTAGATCTGATTCTGATAGCCAGGTCTCACTAATACCTATATAACTGTGTTAATGATCTCTATTCTTCTCTAATGCCTTATACATGTAGACATCTTTGCACACATTTGATGGGTCCAAACCGGACGAACACAAACCGAAATTGTTCTCTCCTCATCAACATTTTCATGAAAAAGCCTATTCCTATCATTAACACAGTTATATAGCATTGCCGCTCTTACACTCACATCATTCCTTCCTTTATAATCTGGTATCCCCGACTCTGTGTTAAGTCTAATACCAGTTATTAGCTTTTCTAGACTCCTGATACGAAACGTATTCAGGTGTAAGCCATCCCTCTTATACAAATCCAATCTTCCCTCCAACTCATTCCACACATTCAAAAACTCGCATCCATTTCTTCTACACAGCCTATGCATCGAATCATTTGCCATCATAGCCCTTCTTAATTAATTTTTATCATACTGAGGTAAAATACTGATGAATTTCATTTTGTCACTCTTCACTCTCGCCTCGTCCAATAAACACCCCTTTCACATCTTCTCTCATACTGACCTTACTGCCAGTTAAGTCTTTAGTACCTACTATAACTACGATTTTGTTTACTTTTCTTTTCTGTTTTTGAATTGCTTCCTTTATATGCTTAATTTTTGCTACAGGAAAACTGAAAGTTACAACTCATTCATCAATAGCATGTTTTATTATAGAGTCACCATACCAAATAACTTCTTTCTTTTTATTATGTGGCACTAGAGCTGTTGTAGCACGTGGCAGGGAATTTGAGCTGTGCTGAAGAAAGTACTTTTTAATCGGTGAATAGTCCATTTTTCTACATTTTTGTAGTGCAAAGTGTTTTCTGGAATACGAGTGTCCTTCAGTAGTTGTTTTTTGAAGTTAGTTGTTGTGGCGATATTGTGTATTTGGGTTATCGAGAAGACGGGGTCAGAATCGAATGCATAACGGCGGAAGACAAGATGAAGGATAAGTTTTCATTATTTATTTCATTTTATTTATTTATATCTAGTGTACTTATATGTTCTGTTTGTAATTGTTTGTACTTTTTCTAATAGTTATACTCCCTAATACTTATTCAGTGTTTATTTTTTTTTACACTAATTAACGACACTATTTTGAATAATGGTGGCAGCGGCAGTTAAAATTGCAAATGGCGTATCACCAAGTCCCCCTCCCCATTTAAGGACTCCATTTTGTGCGATATCATACAGGAATTTGTAGCATGCGGGATTTGCAGAATGTATGCGTATCGGCAGTTGTATATGTGGCCGAAGAAAGAAGGGGGGGGGGGAACGTATATGTGCAAAATACAGGCAATGGGAGGAACTTGGTGATTTAGAAATGACCATAACTGACCTAGTTGAGACTATAATTCACCTCGTTGAGTCAGAGACGAGAGATTCCCCACGTAGAGAGATGACGGGTATGATAGAAGGAGAGAGAAGTATGAATAAAATAATAAGAGTGGGGAGTATGGAAAGGTTGAATGATTCTGAAGTTTTAGGAGATGGTCTCAATTGGGAGGATGAATGGCAAATAAGAGTGGCTGACTTACAGAAAGAGATAGATGAGCTGAAAGAGCAGGTGGAATGTCTGGGGAATGAGATGAGAAGTGTGAAAGATGAGATTAGACAAATGGAAGACACGAATGCAGTGGCGGCCCGTACATAAGCACTGCGACACTACAGCACCCCCAAGGCAAAAATGAAAAAAATTAAATTTTGTTTATTTTTATTATAAATTAATTATTATTATTTATAATTGTGATTATAAATAATAACAATGCTTACAACCAGTGGTGAGCTATGGAAATTTTAACAAAGGGCTCGCATCATCAAGCAAAAAAAAAAAAAAAAAAAAAATTATTTTTTTTTAATACAGCTTGTGTACAAATTCAAATCAAAAAGTATGAGAGGACAATCAACCTCTAAAGGCTATCATTTTTAAACAAATATTTCATGATCTAAACATGAAACATTTGCACACAATTAACTATGTTAATTTATCTTACATAAGAAAAACAATTTTTAACTATCAAAATATAATAAGAATGAAATCTTTTATAAAACATTTGATTGACTACTGGTTTTACCACACGATTGGCTACCAGAAGAGAGAAGGGTAAAGATAGCGAATGCGCTTATTTTATTTTCCAACTTGGGTGCATTCATCATAGAGGAGTTGAAACAATAATTCCAAATAATCTATACACTGCCGAATAGACTAATTTTTGTTAGGTTACCATATGAGTTTGTCGCTTAATATGTTTAAAAACAAATTTTTTTTTTTGAAAAAATAAAAAAGTAGACAAGAAGAACAAGGGGCTTGCAAATTTGAGAAAAATTTAACAAAGGGCTCCCACGAGCCCCTTATAGCTCACCACTGCTTACAACATTATATAAATGCAGTACAGCATGTTAAAGGTTACAGCTTGAGTTTTGACACTGATTGAATAGTTAATAATTGGAATTGTTCAATTAACACTTTAGATTAGGAAACAAATGCACTGCGATCTAACGCCGATATTTGTTTGCTCTTGTCACTGCACGTTACGTCATTCCCAACTGCTCAAACGGCAGTGTATTTTTAGTATCCTTATGCGCCTTATTTCTGTGAGATATGAAACGTTTATTATTGATGCATGTTGAACTATTTTTTGTTAAAATAACATATATTTATTATAGATACAAGGCTGAATTATGATGAGTGTCACTGTTGAAAATATGAAAAGAATAATATTTTTTCAATTATCATTACACGAATCAAATGCACTGCGATCTAACGCTGATAGTCGTTTGCTGTCGCTGCACGTTACGTCATTAGATACACTGCCGCTTGGGCAGTGTATCTTATGCCTGCCCTCGTTATTTCTGTGAGATATGAAACGTTTATTATTGGCGCGTGTTCGTGATGAACTATTTTTTTGTAAATCTTATTTTATTTTGTTAAAATAACATATAACTATTTATTTTTTATAGATACAAGGCTGAATTAAGACGACTGTCACTGTTAACAATATGAAAATAATTATATTTTTCAATTATCGTTACACAAAACAAATTCACTGTGATGTAATGCCACCGATATTCATTTGCACTTGTCATTGCTATTGATACAAAACTTTTATTATTGGTGTTTGTTCATGGTGAGGATGAAATATTTTTAATAAAGATTTTTAATATGTAAATTGTATTAATATATATATATAGAGAGAGAGATTTTTATTTAATAAGGTTAAAACACCTTATGGCAACTTGTTCTGGTAAAAAGCTCTGTATTACTAAATCTTGGTATTTCTAGCCTAGCTCCCACTGACGAGACCTCAATAAAGGTCGAAACCGGTCTGAGTAGTGGCCCTTGCCTTTAATACAAAACATCTTGCATCCCCTTCTTGGAGATGTGTTTTGGCATTAAGGGTAAATATTAAGATTAGTGATCACAGCTTATGCCACTTTTACCACGAGTTACCTTGGTCTTGCACTACCTGTAGGATCAGCTAGACTTGCATCACTTGCAGGCACAAACTTGACTTATTTGTCTGTTTGCTTACTTGGGAAATGGAGTAAAACAAGGTTTAAAATTGCTTGGAATTTTTAACATTTATTATACCCAAGGTAAAATACCTTCTACATTTATATCTCCTCCAGATATATATATATGTATTAAAAAAAAGAAACAAGTTTTTTTTTTTTTTGTATATGCAGCACCCCCACTTAAAATTTTCACCGGCCACCACTGGACGAATGCAAGGCGAATCAGAGGAGGAGTGAGAGAGAGTTATGGGAATGAAAGAATAGGAACAATAGTAGAGGAGAGGGAATGAGAGAGAGTTATGGGAATGGTAGAAGAAGAGAGAATAGGAAGAGTATAAGAGAGGGAATGAGAGAGTTGTATGAATGATGGAAGAGGTGAGAATAGGATAAGTGGAAAAGAGGAAATGAGAGAGAGTTGTATGAATGATAGAAGAGGTGAGAATAAAATAAGTAAAAGAGAGGGAATGATTGTCAGATTACAGGAATGATGGAAGAGGAAAGAATGGAAACAGCAGGAGAGAGAGAATGAGAGGAATGCAAGGGAACACAGGGATAGAATGATGTCAGGAAAGCAGGTAAGTAGGTGGAACACAGAGAGAAAGTGTTACAGGAGAGAGTGAGGGATGCATGTGAGCAATCGAGGAATAGGGTGGTAAGAGGTGAAATGTATGGGGACTCAATGATCTGTGGTGTTCAAGATAGGATTCGTGAGCAGTGTTTGCCAGGGGAAACGATAGAAAGTGTGGCTTTGGCAATTAAGAGAGGTGAAAGGGTGGATGGGATGATTGTGATGGTAGGAACAAATGACTTGAGTGGTAATGTAAGTAAGGCAGATAGAGATACGAGATTCTTGCTTGAGGGTGTACAAAAGAAAAGACACAGAGAGGAAAGATAGTATGTGTGTTGCCTAGGTATGATAGTGACGAGCTGAGCAGAAGAGCGGTGATACTGAATGGCATAATAGCGAGAATGTGTCAGAAGAGAAAATTGGAATATGTGGATACTTGGAGTGCGTTTGAGAACAGAGAGGAATTGTATGCGAGACCGCTTGCATTTCAATAAAGAAGGATGTAGGCATCTGGACAGAGATTGCTGTTCTGAACGAGTCAGTGTGTCCCAGTGTGGATGGTAGCTGAAGTGGCCTCTTGTGGGAATGGGTACTTGGGAGAAAGGGGACCACATCAGGTAACGCTGAGCCCAGTGGAGTCTAGAGGGGATAATGCTGGGTATAGAAACAATGGCAATTTTATGCTTTATACTAATGCCAGAAGTATTCGGAATAAGGGAGAGAAATTGGTAGCACTGATAGCATCAGCCTGGCCAAAGATTATTGGGGTCACCGAGACGTGGTTGACAGAAGAGGATATAATAACAGGAATAGAAGTTGCTGGGTACAGCATTTTAAGGCAGGATAGGAAGGAAAAGCATGGTGGTAGAGTACTGCTTATGATAAGTGATGACCTATGTCCTCTAAGAGTGGAGGCTTTGGAAGGCTGTGACACTAATGATTGATGGAGGTGGGCAAGATAGGATATTTAGTGGGGTGTTGCTACAGACCAAGGAGCACAGAGGGTGGGGACCAGGAGAAGTTGAGACAGTTGAGCATGGCAAATGCAAGAAGAAAGATTGCTATGGGAGATTTTAACTACAGCAGTATAAATTGGGGAGAGGAAGATGCATGCAGCAATAAGGGAATGGAATTTCTAGAATTCTTGAGGGACGAATGTCTTAGGCAACATGTAATAGAGAGAACAGGAGATTCAAGAGTTTTGGATTTGGTCATGGCATCAGAAGAGTTGATAATAACTGAGATGACATCTCTCCCACCAGTTGGAGAGAGTGACCATGTATTTTGACTTGGAAGATGAATAGACATGCAGGAGTATCAAAGAGATGGGAAAGTATGTGGAATTATAAGACTATTATAATTATAATAGTCTTAGACGTCAACTTGGGGAAGTTTCATGCAGGGAAAAATTGGAGGGACAGGATATCGATAGTGCTTGGGAAATTGTGAAGGAATATTTGTTAGCAGGAATAGGAAACTGTATTCCACGAGTGAAGAAGAAGACAAAATTTGGAGTAAAGTGGATGACAAACAATATTAAACAGGAACTGCATGCGAAAAAGAGGCTATGGAAGAAATATATATGGAGACAGGTGAAGAGCAGATGTGTGAAGAATATAAGACACAGGCCAGGAAAAAGACTAGTATGGTAAGGAAGGCGAAACTGGAATATGATATGAGATTCGCCCTAAGATCCAAAGAAAATCCTAGGGAATTTTTTTAGCTATGTGGCCAGTAAAAGGAGAAATGACTATGGAAGATTGACATTGTGGGACAAAAACGGAAATAGAGTGACTGATGTAGAGGACATAGTGGAATTGTTCAATGAACATTTTTATTGGAGTATTTCATTCTGGAGGAGTCAATTTGAATACTAGAGGGATAGGGCAGATTCAGGGTTTAGAGGTGCAAGAGGAGTGTGTGTGTTCCAGAGTGAGTACTCTGGATGTCAGTAAAGCCATGGGACTAGATGGTATTTCACGAGATTTGAGAGAACATGCTAGGGAACTGACAGTGCCTTTGACTTGGCTTTCCAATGAAAGTCTGGCTGTGAGAAAGGTGCCCATGGAATGAAAGGAAGGTAAGATAGTGCCATTGCAAAAAGGTGGTAGCAGACTGGAAGTGTCTAATTATAGGCCAGTTTGTGTGTCATCAGTAGTTAGTAAGATCTTTGAGAAAGTAGTGAGGGACCGTATACAGCATTGGGCAGATGAGGGTAATGTTATCTGTGAGAGTCAACATGGATTTGTGAAGGGGGGCTCTTGTTTTAGCAATATGCTAGCCTTTTATAATAAAGTTACAAGAGAATTAGATGAGGGAAAGGCATATACTGTCATTTTCCTAGACTTAGCAGAGGCATTTGACAGGGTGCCACATGATAAGCTGATATTCAAGTTGCAGCACATGGGTCTGGATGTTAGTTTGGTCAACTGGATTCAGGAATGGCTGTCCGATAGGTATCAGAGAGTTGTGTATGGTGGAGCAATATCAAAGAGGCAGAAGGTTACAAGTGGGATTCCACAGGGCTCAGTACTGGGACCTATATTTTTTAACCTTTATATCAATGACGTTGTCCGTGGATTGCAAGGGGGATATTCAGTTGTTTGCGGATGATGCAAAGCTGGGAAAGGTTATTAGTAATAGGGCAGATGTGCTTGCCCTGCAAGAGGATTTGAATAAGCTAGATAGATGGGCAAATGAATGGGAGTATCAGTTTAATGCAGCAAAATGTAAGGTCTTGAGGTTTGGGACACATCGATGGGATGCTGCATACTCTATGGGAGGAGTTATAGTGGAGGAAGTAGGGGAGACAAGAGATCTGGGGTTGATGATTGATAGAAACCTGAAATTTTGGGGATATATTGCAAAGGTAGTGAAGGTAACACAGAGGATTGCTGCAATAATGAGAAGGACACTGACCTGCAGAGATAAAAGGTTTATCATTCCGTTGTATAAGACTCTGATCAGACCACACTTAGACTATTGTTCTCAGATCTGGTCCCCAGAATTTGAAGGGGATAAATTAACTGTGGAAAGGATACAGAAGCAGATAACAAAGATGGTTTCAGGACTTTACAATGTTAGTTATGAGAATTGGCTGAGGGAGTATGGACTGCAAAGTTTGGTGGATAGAAGGAGAGGTAATATGATTGACGCTTTTAAACTGTTGAGAGGTGGATACAGGGTTGACACTGGGGAGTTCTTTCGCTTGGTTGAACAGCAGGAAGGAGTCATGACAAGGGTGCCATCCCTGGAAGTTATGAAAGGAAACTATGAGAAAGAGGGTGAGAAGTGGATTCTTTGCATGGAGGGTTGTTGAACCATGGAATGCATTGTCTGATAGATTGGTTGGAGCGAGAACGGTCAAAGAGTATAAGGAGTGGTATGAGACTGTGTTTCCTAGTAGGAACCTCCCGCAATGAGTCTTGATAGACTTGTGTTTCTTAGAAAGGACCTCCCACGAAGAGTCTTTTGACTGCATGGAGGCCTGAATAATAATATTAATTGTTAATGTCACTTGCTTGATTTCCATTATTTCCTGACTTACCTGTTTCCGTGCTTTATTTCTTATTTTCCTGTTTAATTTTCTTTTTGTCCTCTGTTTATTTAAACTCCTCTCAACTTTTTGTAATTCCCGTATCATCTTTCTGATGATCTGCTTCTATTTTGCTATATTGGATGTTAATTCATTGTCATTAACCTCCTTCACATCACTAATAACCTCCTTAGCAGGGCTAACCTTCTTGTTCTCGCCTGTTTTTTTTAGCATTATATTTCTTGCCCTTTTTTGGTTCCATTTTAAACATATACTAATTACTGAAATATCTTAATAAAAATATGTGGCAAAATACTAAATACACTAAAATCTACACTAGTATACTATAAAACTCTTATTTTCTAAGGGAAAAACACAATAAAACAGACAAAAATCACCAACCAACCACAATGTATCCTTGAACCAAAAACAATATTTCAATCTCCTGTGTTAATTTATTACCTAAATGTAACTGTATTTTCTTATCTTTATATAAACTCTGTAAAGCTTGTACCAAAGGTAATGGAGATCCTTGTTTTTTCATTATATTCCATACTTTTCTCTGTGTATTTTTTCACAAGCTTTCTGGTAATCTCTAAAGGATATATGAGTCTCTAAATTAAATTCACTTCTTTTTTCAATAATTTTTTTAACACAAATATTGTCTATACATGATCTTCCATGTCTAAATCATAGATTAATAAATGCAGAAGAAATGAAACGCTAACGAGAACAGCAAAGTAGCAAATAAAAAGATGGAAGTTTTTTCACTTGGCTATGCTACAAATTATATGTTTGGTTTAATCCTTTATCCAACTGTAAGCAAACGAAGTTTGCACCTGAAGTATTTTCAGGACCAGTGCAACTCGTGGTAAAGGTGGTATAAGTTCTGATCATTTGCCTTAGTATTCCATAATGCAAAGTACATCTCCTTGCAGAAATGTATAGTGCTATGCATTAAGGGAGGGATTTCAACATTTATTGTGGTCTCATCAGTGGGAGACAGACCCAGAGGGGGTAATACTGAGGTGGAAGTAATGCAGAGTCATATCACTATATACCAGTTGCCAAAAGGTGTCGACAGCTTATTAATAAAATTCTCTGGATTAGAGATAGTTGATGGAAGTTTTTTTAACTCAGCTATGCTACCAATTATATATTTGGTTTAATCCTTTATACAAGTGTAAGCAAATGAAGTTTGCCCCTGAAGTATTTTCAGGACTGGGGCAACTCATGGTAAAGGTGATATAAGTTCTGATCCCCCTTGTCTTAGTATTCCATAGTGCAAAGCACATATCCTTGCAGACATGTATAATGCTATGCATTAAGGGAAGGGTCACTACCCAGTTTCGACCTTTATTGAAGTCTCATCAGTGGAAGCCAGACCCAGAGGTGGTGATACTAAGGTGGAAGTAATGCACAAGTCATATCACCATAGACCAGTTGCCAAAAGGTGTTAATGCCTTATTAAAATTCTCTGGGTTAGAGATAGTTGATGGAAGTTTTTCACTTGGCTATGCTACCAATTATATATTTGGTTTAATTCTTTATCCAAGTAAACGAAGTTTGCACCTGAAGGACTGGGGCAACTCGTGATAAAGGTGGTGAAAGTTCTGATCACTTGCCTTAGTATCCCACAATGCAAAGCACATCTCCTTGCAGACATGTATAATGCTATGCATTAGGATACTAAGACAAGTGATCAGAACTTACACCACCTTTACCATGAGTTGCCCCAGTCCTGAAAATACTTCAGGTGCAAACTTCATTTGCTTACACTTGTATAAAGGATTAAACCAAATATATAATTGGTAGCATAGCTGAGTTTAAAAAAACTTCCATCAACTATCTCTAATCCAGAGAATTTTAATAATAAGCTGTCGACACCTTTTGGCAACTGGTATATAGTGATATGACTCTGCATTACTTCCACCTCAGTATTACCCCCTCCGGGTCTGTCTCCCACTGACGAGACCACAATAAAGGTTGAAACCGTTCTGATAGTGATCCCTCCCTTAATGCATAGCACTATACATTTCTGCAAGAAATGTATAGTGCTATGCATTAAGTGCTATGCAAGAGATGTGCTTTGCATTATGGAATACTAAGGCAAATGATCAGAACTTATACCACCTTTACCACGAATTGCAGTGGTCCTGAAAATATTTCAGGTGCAAACTTCGTTTGCTTACACTTGGATAAAGGATTAAACCAAATATATAACTGGTAGTGAATAAGAAGGTTTTCTCCAGTAAAGACTATATTGAAGAGGCTATTGAAAATAATTTAACTTCTGAAATTACTAGGTTAAAGTAGATTATTAGGCAGAAGATGAGGGAATTATAGAAAGTTGAGTGCCGTTTAGAGGAACAAAGGAAAAATAAAGTTCGGCAACAAAACGGAAAACAGCAAAGCAGGGAATCAGGTAAGTTAACGAAAACTTGATAAATTCCTTCTTTTAAGGTCACACGGTGGTCAGCATTCATAGTGAAAAATTTATGGAGACACAATACACATATTAGCATAATTACTTTACTTATCATTAAGAAAGTAACATTCGACATTTCGACCTCTGTATTGAGATCATCAGGAAAACATACAAATGTACACGACACAAGCTACATGACACTACACAAAAGTAAAATGAATCTAAATGTTTGTTAATCATTTACCCTTGCCTGACCTTTGGTGGGAAAAAAAAAAAAACAGAACTACATTAAACAATTTCTAAATTCCTCTTGTATTAGGATTTTCTTCTGTTTGGGGTTGTTCTGAATACTATACAGGTTGAAGATGGGTCCTCCAAATTCTTGGAATAATTAATCCATCCGTCATTCTTGTTCAGATTTGGATGATGTTTCAGCATTTCACAAACTTCTTTGAAATTTCTTTCAAAGCACGTTTTGGTATAGTGTAGCGATTTCCTGCCTTTCTAGTCAAATCTGTGACATGTTTGGAGTGCATGGTCTGATAGGCCTGTTTTACCATAGATTTACCATGTATGTTTTCCTGATGATGACCTCAATACAGAAGTTGAAACATCAAATGCGACTTCCTTAATGATAAGTAAAGTAATTATTCTAACACGTGTTGTATCTCCATAAACTCTTCGCTATGAAACTTAATAAAGTTAACTGTAAAAAGAAGGAAGTTATTTGGTACGGTGACTCTATCATAAAATATGCCATTGATCAGTGGGTTATAACTTCAAGTATTCCTGGAGCAAAAATTAAAAATATAACGCAAGCAATTGAAAAATAGAAAACCAAAAGAGGTTGTAATTCTGGTAGGTACCAATAACTTAACAAGTGATAAATTCAGTATGAGAAAGGATATGAAAAGATTGTTGGAAGAAATGAGACTGTAGAGTGAGAAAGTAAAAATCGTAAGTATATATACCTAGATATGATGGAAATGAATCACAAAGAAGAGCTATGATGCCAAACGATTAGACGTGTAGGCTGTGTAGAAGGAATGGATGTGTGGAGTGAGTTAGTAGAAAGATCGGATTTGTATAAGGGACGGTCTACGCTTGAATACGTTTAGCATCAGGAGTCTTGAAAAATTATTATTTGGTATGAGACCTAACAGTGCCACATAAACTGAATTGTGATGGGAGGAATCATGAGAATCTGTGTGTAAGAGTGATAATTTAAGGTAACTGTGTCAATGATGGGAATGGTTATTATTATGGAAATGATTATGAAGAGAGAACAATTCTGTGTTCATCTAATTTGGACCTATCAAGCAAGTGTAAAGGTGGCTGCATAATTAAGGAACTAGATAAGAACAAAGATCTGCAAGTTGTTGAACTGTGTCATTCAGAGCACAGACAAGAGTATACAAAGGAGCATGTAGGTAACTTATTAAGTCTCTACACAAATGATAGGAGTATCAGAAACAAAGGAGTAGAGCTTGTTGCTTTGGTTAATATGCTGCGATTTCATATTCTGGGCATTAGTGAAACCTGGCTATAAGAAGCAGACATATTAACTGGTATCAAGTGCAAAGGGAGGGGCATGTTGCTACTGATATCAGATGACTTAAATGCAGTTAGAGCTGAAATTAATGATAAAGTGGGCAATAATGATGTTGAGAAACAGGGCACAATTAACGGTAAGTGGGGAGCAGAGTTGAAGGCGAACAAGTAAGAGAGAGAGAGTGTGTGTATGACTGGCAATGTGAAAGAACAGGGGAGATTGAAGTGGTGCTTATGAATGAAGAAATGGATAACATGAGTGCAGAGAATGTGAGAACAAGTGTGAAAGACAAACAGGGAAACTCAGAGTCCTGGACAGGGGAACAGCGTGAGAAAGGTTGATGCTCCAAGAAGATGCGAATGTGTGTGTGTGTGTGTGTGCACAAAAAGGGAAGAAGATGACTGGGGTTTGATTTGAAGAAGGTTCTGGGATGAGTAAGGAAAAAATAAATGGCTTGAGGAAAGTATGGAGAAGTAACATATAATAAGTGTTATTAGTGAAACTTGTTATAGATCCAGGAACGAGTTTGTATATGAATGTTAGAAGTATCAGAAACAAAGAAAATGAAATAGTTAAATTGATTGACTTCGTTCACCCAAAAATTGTTGGAATAAGTGAAACATGCTTGGACAAGGATGGCATCCTGACAGGAATAGAGATGGAAGGGTATGATGTATATTGTGAAGGTAGAAAGAATGAAAAGGGAGGCAGGGTGCTATTGATGACAGAAAAAGAATTATGTACATACAAGATAGAGATGCAAGGGGAAAATAGAACTAGTGGTTTTGAGGCAGAATGGAGTGAGATAGAGGTGAACAGAATGAGATACTTTGTTGGATGTTGCTATAGACCTGGTAATGTGGAAGGTTAGGTTAGGTATGTATAAGCATGAAATGTATAAGCAAATGAGAAAAGGTTGATTTTAATTACAGCAATATAGATTGGGCTGACGAGATAAAAACCAGAAGTAAAGAAAATGAATTTCTTGAATTTTTGAGGAACAATTACCTCAGGCAGTACGTAACATCGGAACATGAGGACTGAGGATCATCTCATCAGAGGATGTTATTATAAATTAGGTGTCAAAACTCCCTCCAGTTGGTGAGAGTGAACATGAAGTGATTAGCTGAATAG
The DNA here is from genome assembly GCF_054136105.1 of Typopeltis vanoorti. Classification (NCBI taxonomy): domain Eukaryota; kingdom Metazoa; phylum Arthropoda; class Arachnida; order Uropygi; family Thelyphonidae; genus Typopeltis; species Typopeltis vanoorti. The sequence goes on along the minus strand of NC_143550.1, from coordinate 180,607,636 downwards.
TTGCCAAACATGTGAGGATTTCTGTAATGAAAGGATGTATGTGGAACTACAAGGCTAGTGATTATGAGAAGCTCAGGAGACAGCTTGCAGTTGTTGATTGGGCTTCACATAGATTGGGCTGACGAGATAAAAACCAGAAGTAAAGAAAATGAATTTCTTGAATTTTTGAGGAACAATTACCTCAGGCAGTACGTAACATCGGAACATGAGGACTGAGGATCATCTCATCAGAGGGTGTTATTATAAATTAGGTGTCAAAACTCCCTCCAGTTGGTGAGAGTGAACATGAAGTGATTAGCTGAATAGTTGCCAAACATGTGAGGATTTCTGTAATGAAAGGATGTATGTGGAACTACAAGGCTAGTGATTATGAGAAGCTCAGGAGACAGCTTGCAGTTGTAGCATGGAATGAAGAGTTGGGTAGTAAGGAGATCAATGCTGCTTGGCTGATGTTCAAGAACTATCTAGTAGAAGCAATGTCTAAATGTATTCTTCCAAAAGTCAGAAGGTTAAATGAGGTAGGTATGAAATTGATGAATGAAGAGATTAAACATGCACTACAGAGAAAAAAAAAAGCATTAGAGAGGCAACATAAGCGGAGTGGTAAGGTTACAGGAAAATTCATCGAAAAACAGTTAATCGAAAGACAATTCATCGAAAAAGCAATTCGCCAAATAAACAATTCATTGAATGACAATTTAACGAATGGCAATTCGACAAAAAGGCAATTCATCGAATTGGTCATCCAATTCGTCAAAAATGCAATTCATCGAAAAAACAATTCACCGAAAATTTTTCAATGAATTCTTTCATAATTCATTGAAAAGTCATTTTTCTTCCAAAGTATTGTTTAAAAATGTTCAGTAACAATACGGAACGTTACTCGTGATACAGACAACATATGGAAGTGGTCATTGAAACGTAATAATTATTTTCTTGCATTTTAGAACATTTAATGTAAGTGTACATACTGCTTCATTGTGCAAATAGTGATTTATCTGCACAATTCTTTCTACCAAATTTTGTCACAATAACTCTAGTCCAACTGAAATTAAATATTTCATTAAATTCCATCCAGCCAGAGTGGAATTGCTAATATCATTTCGGAACTTCTTTACGGAAATGTTATGATAAAAGTGATCTATTCGGAACTAAAACTAAACCGTGCAGACAGCTTCTTGTACTGAAAACTTCTGAGAATTCTGCTAAGTCAGCGAGTTATTGTAATACATAATTTCGACACTTTTCTTTGTAGCCCCGAATTTAGCTTAACTGAAAACTGGAATGGTTCGACAATTTCTTGTAAAAGTTTCAAATACCAAATCCAAGTAAAATTTGTCCATTAATAAATGTATGAGGCGCATAATTTTTATCAGAGGACTGATAAAAATTATGCGCCTGAAGGAAAGTCAGTAGGCCTATGGCTTTTATGACATTTTAAGTTTTTTTTTTTTTAAAGGGAAGGGGTGGCAAAATATGCTACTGCACGAGGCGACAAAATCCCTGGGGCTAAATCTGGTGAATATGGTGTTTGAGGTAGACATTGAAATCCCAAGTTGTATATTATCTGTTGGATTTCATAAGCAGGTGCATTGTCCTGCAAAAGCAACACGCCTCTGCTTAGTTTCTCACAACGTTTTTCCTTCAGTACCTCCTTCAATTCCTTTAGAGCTGCTGTAACAGTTTCACCTTTTTTAGGGTACTTGGTAAGGATTACACCATCCATATCCTAAAAGACAATGGAAAGAACCTTCTCGGCTGACTTTTTGGTTCAAAACTTCTTTGGCCATTGAGAACCTTTGTGTCTCCACTCCATTGACTGTTGTATGTTCTCTGGGTCATAGTGACGAAGCCATGTTTCATCAATGGTCAGAATACGAGATAAAAAATTTGCACCTGATTTCTCAAAATGATCAAAAATCCCTTGAGATGACAGCACACGTTTTCTCTTTGGGTCGGCATTCAAACCTTTGGGACAACTTTGCTGAGAGTATCTGCATGTCCAGATTTTGGTAGATGATGACACCAACTTGTTCTCTGGATGTCTCCAGAGTCTTTGCGATGTTTTTGGCTGGCAAAATGATCAAAATGATCATCACCTGGGTGCATCTGTGTCTCAGGATGCACAGCTTCCAATTGTTGGGTTGTACTGGAAGGCACAGTCCCCTAAATTCTCACACAATGTTTGGTGAATCTCAGTTACAGACTTTTCTTGCAGCATGAAAAACCTGATGGCCTGCACCTCTGTATCTTTGAATTTCTTCAAAACCACTAACATGATTTCTTACATATCCTAAATGAAAAACAATAATTATTATGATTTCAGAAAACATAGGTGTTAAAGGGTTTTAAGATATGGTCTTCCTTGTGGTTTATATCAGATGCTTTAACACCATTTTTGTTCTAGGTGTTTATCAGAAATTTTCATTCCCCGCCCCCGTCGTACAGTTTGTTACTTTCAACACACCACTAGTGACTTCCTCTTCTGAGATATCGCAAAGACACATGTTGATATATCAACAAGTCCTACATGCTGATTGATATCGAGTTTACTGAATTCCTCATATATACCTCCAATTCACTTACCATCAATGTTCCTCCTCCCTTCCGACTGACCTCAAGTTCTGTAGGATGTTATTCTACAGAACTTGAGGTCAAGTTCTGTAGAACAACAGAACTTGACCTCAAGAGAATGAAATATCCTTATGAAATGTTCAGTTAACATCAACTATATCCACTTCAGTGGTCATTCACTGCAACCAGTATGCCCTGCAAAAAAAATCGCTTTCCGAACGAAGTCGGATAAATAGTAGTTTACGGTATATAAGTGAACAAAAAGATATATCCCTCTTAAAAAAAAAAAAATTGCACACACATCTTCACCCCACATGCATTATGATTCATTTTTCGCTGAACTGTATTTTCGATGAATTGTGATTTTTCGATCAATTGCATTTTGATGAATTGTGTTTTCAATTAACTGCTGATCGGGGAATTGCTTTTTCGATTAACTGTCGTTCGATGAACTGATTTTCGATGAATTGGTTATTCGGTGAATTGCTTTTTCGATAAATTGTCGTTCGATGAATTGTCTTTCAGTTAATTGTTTTTCGGTGAACTCTCCAGATACCGAGTGGTAATAATTAGAGGGAATGAGAGAGAGGTATGGGAATGCTAGCAGACGAGAGGATGGAAACAGTAGGAGTGAGAGAGAGACATGGAAGTGCTAGAAGAGGAGAGAATGGAAACGGTAGGAGAGATGGAATGAGAGAGAGGTATGGGAATGCTAGAAGATGAGAGGATGGAAACAGTAGGAGAGACAGAATGAGAGAGGGATATGGAAGTGCTAGAAGTGGAGAAAATGGAAACAGTAGGAGAGAGGGAATGAGAGAGATGTATGGGAGTGCTAGAAGAGGAGAGAATGGAAACGGTAGGAGAAAGGGGTATGGGAATGCTAGAAGAGAAAATAGCAGTAGAGGAGAGAGAATGAGAGAGACCTATGGGAATGAAAGAAAAGGAGAGAATGGTAACAATAGGAGAGAGGGAATGGTAAGAGGTATAATGTATGGCGACTCAATGATCGTGGTGTTCAAGATAGCATGCGTGAGGAGTGTTTGCCAGGAGGAACAATAGAAAGGGTGGCTATGGCAATTAAGAGAGGTGAAAGGGTGGAAGAGATGATTGAGATGGTAGGAACGAATGACTTGAGTGGTAATGTAAGTCAGGCAGCGAGAGATAAGAGATTTTTGCTCAAGACTGTACGGAAGAAGACAGAGAGAGGAAAAATAGTGTGCGTGTTGCCTAGGTATGATAATGATGAGCTGAGCAGAAGAGCGGCGATATTGAATGGCATAATAGCGAGAATGTGTGACAAGAGAGGACTGGTATATGTGGATGCTTGGAGTGCGTTTGAGGAAAGAGAGGAATTGTATGCGAGAGACCGTTTACATTTGAATGAGGGAGGACGCAGGCATCTGGAGAGATTGATGTTCTAAACGAGTCAGTGTGTCCCAAGGAGGATGATAGCAGGGGTGGCCTCTTGGGAGAAGGGAGACGATGTCAGGTAACACTGAGCCCAGTGGAGTCTAGAAGGGATAATGCTGGGTATAGAAACAATGGCATTTATATGCTTCATACTAATGCCAGGAGTATCCGGAATAACGGAGAGGAATTGGTGGCGCAGATAGCATCAGCCTGGCCAAAAATTATTGCGATCACTGAGACGTGGTTGACAGAAGGGGATATAACAACAGGAATAGAAGTCACTGGGTATAGCATTTTTCGTCAGGATAGGAGGGGAAAGCATGGTGGTGGGGTACTGCTTAGGATAAGTGATGACCTATGTCCTCTAAGAGTGGAGGCTTTGGAAGGAAGTGACACTAATGATTTTGAAAGCATATAGTGTGAGGTAGAGATGGGCAAGACGGGATATTTAGTGGGGTGTTGCTACAGACCAAAGAGCACAGAGGGTGGGGACCAGGAGATGTTGAGACAGTTGAGCATGGCAAATGCAAGAAGAATGATTGTTATGGGAGATTTTAACTACAGTAGTATAAATTGGAGAGAGGAAGATGCATGTAGCAATAGGGGAATGGAATTTCTAGAATTCTTGAGGGACAAATGTCTTAGGCAACATGTAACAGAGGGAACAAGAGGTTCAAGAGTTTTGGATTTGATTATAGCATCAGAAGAGTTGATAATAACTGAGTTGACATCTCTCCCACCAGTTGGAGAGAGTGACCATATGGTTTTGACTTGGAAAATGAATAGACATGCAGGAGTATCAAAGAGACGGGAACTTATGTGGAATTATAAGGCAAGTGATTATAATAGTCTTAGACGTCAACTTGGGGAAGTTTCATGGAGGGAGGAATTGGAAGGCCGGGATATCATTAGTGCGTGGGAAATTGTGAAAGAATATTTGTTAGCAGCAATTGTAAGTTGTATACCACGAGTGAAGAAGAGGACACAATTTGGAGTAAAGTGGATGACAAAGAATATTAAACAGGAATTGCATGCGAAAAAAAGGCTATGGAAGAGATATAAGGAGACAGGTGAAGAGAAGATGCATGAAGAATATAAGACACAGGCCAGAAGAGTGATTAGTGCGGTAAGGAAAGTGAAACTGGAATATGAGAGGAGATTGGCCCTAAGATCCAAAGAAAATCCTAGGGAATTTTTTAGCTATGTGGCCAGTAGGAGGAGAAATGACTGTGGAAGAATGATATTGTGGGATAAAAATGGGAATAGAGTGACTGATGCAGAGGACATAGTGGAATTGTTCAATGAACACTTGATTGGAGTATTTCATCCTAGAGGAGTCAGTTTTAATGCTAGAGGGATAGGGCTGGTTCGAGGTTTAGAGGTACAGGAGGAGAGTGTGTTTCAGATACTGAGTACTCTGGATGTCAGTAAAGCTGTGGGATTGGATGGTATTTCACCACGAGTTTTGAGAGAATATGCTAGGGAACTGACAGTGCCTTTAACCTGGCTTTTCAATAAAAGTCTGGCTTCGGCAAAGGTGCCCAGGGAATGGAAGGAAGGTAAGATAGTGCCATTGCATAAGGGTGGTAACAGACTGGAAGTGTCCAATTATAGGCCAGTCTGTGTATCATCAGTAGTTGTTAAGATCTTGGAGAAAGTAGTGAGGGACCGTATACAGCATTGGGCAGATGAGGGTAATGTTATCTGTGAGAGTCAACATGGATTTGTGAAGGGGTGTTCTTGTTTTAGCAATATGCTAGCCTTTTATAATAAAGTTACAAGAACATTAAATGAGGGAAAGGCATATACTGCAATTTTCTTAGACTTAGCGAAGGCATTTGATAGGGTGCCACATGATAAGCTGATATTTAAGTTGCAGCACATGGGTCTGGATGTCGGATTGGCTGTCTGATAGGTATCGGAGAGCTGTGTATGGTGGAGCAGTTTCAAGGCGGCAGAGGGTTACAAGTGGGGTCCCACAGGGCTCAGTACTAGGACCTATATTGTTTAACCTTTATATCAATGACATTGCCAGTGGATTGCAAGGGGATATTCAGTTGTTTGCAGATGAGGCGAAGCTGGGAAGGATTATTAGTAATAGTGCAGATGCGGTAGCTCTGCAAGAGGATTTAAATAAGCTAGATAGATGGGCAAATAAATGGGGGTCAGTTTAATGCAGCAAAATGTAAGGTCTTGAAGTTTGGGAAACATCGATGGGATGCTGCATACTCTATGGGAGGAAGTAGGGGAGACGAGATCTGGGGTTGATGACTGATAGAAATCTGAAGTTTAGGGGACATATTGCAAAGGTGGTGAAGGTTACACAGAGGATTGCTGCAATAATGAGAAGGACACTGACCTGCAGAGATAAGAGGGTTATCATTCCGTTGTATAAGTCTCTGATCAGACCACACTTGGACTATTGTTCTCAGATTTGGTCCCCAGGATTTGAAGGGGATAAATTAACTGTGGAAAGGATACAAAAACGGATGACAAAGATGGTTTCAGGACTGTACAAGCATAGTTATGAGGATCGGCTGAGGGAATGTGGTCTGCAGAGTTTGGTGGATAGAAGAAGGAGAGGTGATATGATTGAGACTTTTAAACTGTTGAGAGGTGGTTACAGGGTTGACACTGGGGAGTTCTTTCGCATGGTTGAACAGTGGGAAGGAGTGATGACAAGAGGCCATCCCTGGAAGTTACGAAAGGAAACTGTGAGCAACAGGGTAAGGAGTGGCTTCTTTGTGTGGAGGGTGGTTGAACCATGGATTGCACTGCCTGATGGAGTGGTGGGAGCGAGAAAGGTTCAATGAGTTTAAGGAGTGGTATGATAGACTTTGTGTTTCTCAGGAAGGACCTCCCATGATGAGTCTTGACTCCATGGAGGCCTGAATAATAATAATAATAATAAAAAGTGAAGTATGAACAGCAATTAACTAAGGAAGCCAAATAAAAAAGAAAAATCCTAGGGAGTTATTTCGATATGTAGCTAGCAAAAATAAGAATGATTATGGTAGGATGGCACTGATTGGAGAAAATGGTATAAGGGGAAATGCTGCAGAGGATATATTCAGATATTTAATGAGCAATTCATAAAGATCTTTCATCCTTATGAATATGACATCATGGAGAGTTTGATTATAAGAGAGCAGTGGATGATGATGATGAAGAGAGACTGATCATGAGTGAGGAAGAGGTATATTGGAAATTAAGAAAACTTGATATTAATAAGGCTACAGGACTTGATAATATGTCACTGCATATTTTGAAGGAATGTACCAGGGAGACGACATCTGCCTTGACATATCTGTTTAATATGAGTCTTAGATTGGGTCAAGTTCGAAAGGAGTGGAAGGAAGGCAAGACTATGCCGCTTCTTAAAGGAGGTGACAGAATTCAAGCATCAAATTATAGGCCAATCTCTGTGTCAGGTGTTGTGGTTAAAGTGTTGGAAAAGCTGGGGAGAATTAGGATCTGGAACTGGGTTGACAACAATGGCATTATCTTTGTACAGCACAAAAACAGAATTTGATAAAGGGAGGTCATGTTTTAGTAATCTACAATAAGGTGACAGCAGCATCAGACATGGGAGATGGATACACAGTAGTATACTTAGATTTTGCAAAGGCTTTTGATATATTGCTACATGATAAGTTGATATAAAACTAGAGCAGATGGGATTGGATATTAGACCAGTGCATTGGATTGGAGATCAGCTGTCTGATAGGTATTAACAAGCTGTGATGGGGGAGCAATATTCCAGAAGAAGAAAGTCACTAGTGATGTGCCTCAGGGATCTATTTTAGGGTTATTGCTGTTTAACCTGTATGTTAATAATATTGGGAAAGATTTGAGTGGAGATATACAGTTGTTCAGAGATGCAAAGTTGGGACAAAGTATAAGGAGTAGAGTAGATACTGTGGCCTTACAAGAAGACTTGAATACACTGAGTGAATGAGCACAGGAGTGGTGCCAGTCCAATGTTGCAAAATGTAAGGTTTTAAAATCTGGAAAACAAAGATGGGATGTAGAATTTACTCTTGGGTGGGATATATGTTGGAGGTGGAGGGAATAAGAGATTTTGTGGTGATGGTGGATAAAGATTTAAAATTTAGAGGACATATTGCCAAAATTGTGAGGACAACACAACGAATTCTGGCAATAATGCGGAGGACATGGACTTGTAAAAGTAAGGAGATTCTGGTTCCATTGTACAAGGCTCTGATTAGGTCAGCTATCGGCTACTGTGATCTCTAGAATGTTGAATATGAAGAAAGGTTGAGACAATGCAATTTGCAGAGTCTAGTGGATAGGAGGAAGAGGGGTGATATGATAGAGATGTACAAGTTGGTAAGGAGTTGTTATAGGATTAACATCAAAGAGGTTTTTCATAAAATGGTGAGAGATTTGGGGGGGGGGGGACAAGAGGTCATCCATGGAAGCTGTATAAGGAGGATGTGAGCAAGGAAGGGAGAAGTAGGATTTTTGGATGGAGAGTTGCGAATGATTGGAATGCACTACCTGAGTGTGGTGACTGCAAAAAATTTGAATGTGTGTAAGGCACGGTATAAAGAACTGTGTGTATAACAAAAAGGGATCTCCTAGGTGTCTGTGACTCCATGGGATCTTAGGATAATAATAATAATTGTTTGTTTTGGCACTGTCACCATTAGACAGGAAGGCCTGGCAAATAAAGGATCATTCAGCTGCAAGGGAATGCCCAGGTAGAGTAGAGGCTGGAAGCTCCAATGACATGGATTTTGATGATACCATATTGCAGAAAAATAAGATGGGAAAGTTTATATGTGTACCCATGCAGGTGGTTTTCTGTAAATTGAGAAAGGATGGGTGCCACTGGGCAGATGTGTGATTACTATCTAGAAAAGGCAGGCTATTGTTATTTTCTTTTGCTATATATTTCTTTATATATATATATATATATATATATATATATATATATATATATATATATATATATATATATATATATATATATATATATATATATATATTAATCTCTGCACTACTTTCAAACCTCATCTGAAGCAGATTGTCCTTATCCACTATCCTAAGGATCCACTCCCTCATCTTTCTCTTCCAGGTGTTTACAAGTTCCTTTTTCTTGCAAATTATCTGATTATGGTCAAACTGAGAGATCTGTCAACATCTGCCATGGTGAACACAAGAAATACATCCACTGCCACAAATGTGGTTAGGCGGGTCTAGCTGATGCCTGGCACAGGATCAGATGGAAAAAATCTACTATGTTTCATCACAGCAATATAAACTTGACTCTTTTTAGAATCAGCAGCAAATTTAAAAAACCATCCTAATCTAAATATGGTTTTGTTAAGCTTGTCAAGATTTAGGAAACTAATTCTTAGGCATTCCACCAAACAAGTAAGGCTAGCCAATAGCACCCACAGAAGGTGCTCCTCATAAGACTTTAGACTTAATTTAATTTTTTCTACTTATTGTTGTGTGTTATTACAATTTTAATATTCTCTTTCTGAAGATGTCTCTTTGACAGAGATGAAATATCAGAATGACTAAGTGTAATTTAATTATTTCTCTGTATTTATTCCATTTAATTTAATTATGAGTGTCACTGCTGTCTATAAAGGCCAGACAATGCACTAAAGCTGTATGAAATGTGTCTAGCCATGAGGCCAAGGAGTAACACATCATCTGAATAGTGTAGCCACACTATCTTGATATAGCTAGTATTCTGAAAAAATCCAAACCTCCCAAAAGTAACATTCCACCTAAAGAAATATCAACACTAAAAAAAAATTATACAACAATAAAAAACTTATTATAACCTAAACAGATAAGGGAAATGCAACTGTTATTATGAACTGAATGAAAAGAAAAATTAGCAATCTTCTTAAGGACTACTCTATGTGAAATACAGTAATCTACAATTTATCCAGCCCTTCAATTATCAGAACAGTGGGGTCTAATAACTGAAGAGTCAGATAATTGAAATTACAATTATATGGTGTTCTAGCAGAAGTAGGTTAATGTGCAAGGGTTGGTTAATTAAAGAGCTGTTGTCTTCAAATTCGGATAAACAGCAGGTTACTATATTACAGACTGGTATTCAATGAAATCTCAAAAGAAAAGTGTATAAATTATTAAAACTTATAATAATGTTGGTTAGTATTATAATAATACTAATAATAATTATTAGTATTATTATTCAGGCCTCCATAGAGTCAAGAAACTCATCATGGAGGTCCTTACTAGGAAACACAAAGTCCATCATACCACTCCTTGAACTCATTGATCGTTCTCGCTCTCACCTATCCTATCTCACCGCTATCAGGAAATGCATTCCACGGTTCAACTATCCTCCACGCAAAGAAACCACTCCTCACCCTCTTGCTCACAGCTTCCTTTCGTAACTTCCTGAGATGGCCCCTTGTCATTGGTCCTTCCCGCTGTTCCACCAAGTGAAAGAATTCCCCAATGTCAACCGTTTAACTGCCTCTCAACAGTTAAAAGTCTCGATCATATCACCTCTCCTTCTATCCACCAAACTCTGCAGTCCACCTTCCCTCAGTGAATCCCCATAACTAACATTGTACAGTCCTGAAACCATCTTTGTTATCTGCTTCTGTACCCTTTCCACAGTTAATTTATTCCCTTCAAATCCTGGGGACCAAATTTGAGAACACTAGTCTAAATGTGTCTGATCAGGGTCTTATACAATGGAATTTATTTACTTCATGTGCAAACTACAGAAAATGTAAGAGCATACATATAAATGATTAAACACATACATTTAAAGAAATAGACATTAAAATAGGATTAAAAGCATACATTAAAAGACAAAAATGCCACTTGAATTATTAAGCGAAAACATAAAATGTCAAATTTCATGTTTTTCATCCAGTGACTAATATACTCTAAAGCTGTTTCATTACACTGCATTAAATCTTCTCAGCTACGTTCAGAGCCTCTGGAGATTGTTCTTGTCACATTGCTGACCTTGTAGCTTTTATGGAATCAACCAATGGTTCCACTGAGTGAATAAAACTTTTCCTTGATCTTAGCCTCTTTTGTACTGCAACATGTCCATACAAAGGATGCCATTCATCATTTTCCACTCATATCTACTCTGTGTAGTCCCTCTGATGTGAGGAGGTGCAATACCAGCCAGTGAGTGTAGATGGCCAATTTTTGGGCTTAAGGCAGCCAGTAATGTGCCAACATGTTTCATTAAGAACTTTATCAATAATTTTGACGTGATGGTTTTTCCCAAACAGGGCTAGCATACTTGGCTGTCGAAAAGCAGAGTGCCAGTGCAGAGGTGCGCAGTACTTGTGGATTTGCACCCCACCGAGATGATGTTAATCGGCGCAGAATATTATTATGTATTTGAGTTTTAGCTGTTTTCTCTATGTGTCACTTATAATTTAGGGTCCTATATAGTGTAAGTTGGATTTGAATAATTGACCAGTTTCACGCCATTCCATTCTATATTCAACTCTCTCCTCGCCTCCCTATTATTGAGATGGAAAAGACACATCTGGGTTTTACTGGGATTTGGTTTCAGTTGGTTTTCCTTATAGTAAATTGTAAGGGCTTCCAGCTCTTGTATCAGCTGCTTCTCAATGTCATCAAAGGATTTTGCTTGATAAGCTATTACCCGGTCATCTGCATATAAGAAGGTTCTTGACTGTGGGGCTTCAAGGTTGGTCATTAGAATATATATATTAAAGAGGAGGGGAGATAGCATACTTCCGTGAGGTAGACCATTTTTCTGGATACGCCATCTGCTTTTTTTCCTAGAAAATCAACAAAGAATCTCCTGCTGAACAGCAGTGACCTAAATATCTCCACTAACTAACAGTTGTTTGTCATGCTGTAAATTTTGACTATAAGCTTCTAAGATTTAGTGTGTCATATGCTGCTGTCAAATCTATAAATATAAATACAGCTCCTGTCGCTAATCCCCTTTCAAAGCCGTCCTAAATAAACTATGTTAAGTTTTCCTTCCTGGTCTAAATCCTGCCTGTTCTTTTATTAGCACTTTCTCTATTTCTGGACTTAGTCTGTTTAAGATTAACCTCTCATACAGCTTCAGTGTTGTGCATAAGAGAGCTATAGGCCTGTAGCTCTTTGGATCCTCAGCAGGTTTATCTGGTTTCAGGATTCATTTGTCTCCATATGCTAGGTATTTTAGCAAATTTCCAACAAAAGTTGAAAAAATTCTAACAACCACTCTGTTGCCTTTTCTCACAGATTCCTTAGTATTTTGTTTCTGAAATCATCTATACCATCAGCTTTTCCTGGTTTTAAGGCTTTTAGGGTATTTTCTAGTTCCTCTTTAGTAAATGGTGCTTCAAAGAGATTATTTTCTGAATCCCTCATTTTTTAATATAATCTTTAGGTATTTTTCCTTCGGTACTTGGTTTAACATTCAGAGATAGCTGTGCTGCAATTTGGTTTGCATTTATATTAACTTTGGTTGCTGCTGTTGTGGGTTCACCAGATAATTTTTTGAGTAAGAGCCAGGCTTTCCTGCCACTGTGCTTCATATATCTAGACTTTTAATTTTTTCTGCCCATTGTTGACTTCTTTTTTCAGACAGTGCTGCTATAAGTTCCTCTCCTGCATCAATTGTTTCTGATGAAAATGGATCTTTATCATATAGGTCACAATATCTTTCATATATTTCCACGTTGTGCTCTGTAAAACCTGGAATGTAACATGTTCAACGGAATGATAACTCTTTTATCTCTGCAGGTCAGCATCCTTCTCAGTATTGCAGTAATCCTCTGGGTTACTTTCACCACCTTTGCAATATGTTCCCTGAATTTCAGTTTTCTATCAATTATCACCCCCAGATCTTTAGTCTCCCCTACTTCCTCCAGCACAGCTCCTCCAATCGAGTATGCAGTCTCCCATCCATGTATCCCAAACTTCAAGACTTTACATTTTGCTGCATTAAACTGACATCCCCATTCATTTGCCCATCTCTCTATCAAATCCTCTTGAAGGGCTGCCACATCTGCACCATTACTAATAACCCCTTCCAGCTTCCGCAAACAACTGAACATCCCCTTGCAATTCATTGGCAATGTCACTGATATAGAGGTTAAATAATACAGGTCCCAGTACTGAGCCCTGTGGAACCCACTTGTAACCTTCTGTCTCCTTGATATTGCCCCACCATAACTCTCTGATATATCAGACAGCCAATCCTGAATCCAGTTGACTAACCTGACATCTCAATCCATGTGCTGCAACTTAAGTATCAGCTTATCACGTGGCACCCTGTCAAATGCCTTTGCAAAACCTAAAAAAAAAAAAAAAGCAGCATATGCCTTTTCCTTATCAACTGCTCTTGTCACTTTATTATAAAAGGCAATCATATTTCTAAAGCAAGAGTGCCCCTTAACAAATCCATGTTGATTCTCACAGATAACATTACCCTCATCTGCCCAAAGCTGTATATGGTCCCTCACAAATTTCTCCAAGACCTTAACTACTGATGACACAGACTGGCCTATAATTAGACACTTCCAGTCTGCTACCGCCCTTATGCAATGGCACTATCTTACCTTCCTTCCATTCCTTGGATATACCTTTCCCATAGCCAGACTTTTATTGAAATGCCAGGTCTACGGAGCTGTCAGTTCTTTAGCACATTTTCTCAAAACCAGTGGTGAAATACCATCCAGTCCCACAGCTTTACTGACATCGAGAGTACTCAGTATTTGATACACGCTCTCCTCTTGCACCTCTAAACCAGCCCTATCCATCTATTATTAAAACCTACTTCTCCAGGATGAAATATTCCAATAAAGTGTTCATTGAACAACTTCACTATATCCTCTGCATCAGTCACTCTATTCCCATTTTTATCCCATAATGTCATTCTTCCATAATCATTTCTCCTCCTACTGGCCACATAGCTAAAAAATTCTCTAGGATATTCTTTGGATCTTAGTGCCAAC